>NC_060128.1:200531353-200854603 GCF_021461395.2 Schistocerca americana | reverse complement strand
TCATTTCTTAGCCCCAATCCATATTCGCCTACTAAGTTTCCTTCTCTTTTCTTTTCCTACCATCGAATTCCAGTTACCCATGACTATTAAATTTTCGTCCTCCTTCACTACCTGAATAAGTTCTTTTATCTCATCATACATTTCATCAATTTCTTCATCATCTGCAGAGCTTGTACTACTGTGGTAGGCGTGGGCTTCATATCTATGTTGGCCACAATAATGCGTTCACTATGCTGTTTGTAGTAGCTTACCCGCACTCCTATTTTCCTATTCATTATTAAAGCTACTCCCACATTACCCCTATTTGATTTTGTATTTGTAACCCTGTAGTCACCTGACCAGAAGTCTTGTTCCTCCTGCCACCGAACTTCACTAATTCCCACTATATCTAACTTCAACCTATCCATTTCCCTTTTTAAATTTTCTAACCTACCTGCCCGATTAAGGGATCTGACATTCCACGCTCCGATTCGTAGAACGCCAGTTTTCTTCCTCCTGATAACGACGTCCTCTTGAGTAGTCCCTGCCCGGAGATCCGAATGGGGGACTATTTTACCTCTGGAATATTTTACCCAAGCGGACACCATCATCATTTAATCGTACAGTAAAGCTGCATGCCCTCGGGAAAAATTTCAGCCGTAGTTTCCCCTCGCTTTCAGCTGTTCGTGGTACCAGCACAGCAAGGCCGTTTTGGTTAGTGTTACAAGGCCAGATCAGTCAATCATCCAGACTGTTGCCCCTGCAACTACTGAAAAGGCTGCTGCCCCTCTTCAGGAACCACACGTTTGTCTGGCCTCTCAACAGATACCCCTCCGTTGTGGTTGCACCTACAGTACGGCTATCTGTATCGCTGAGGCACGCAGGCCTCCCCACCAACGGCAAGGTGCATGGTTCATGGGGGGGTTTCATTACATATTCAGCACTAATTTCTACAATTTCTATTTTGGTTAGTAGAGAAAGTGTTTTTTTTTTTTTAAACAATGTGCTTCTTTTTAGTTGCAGCAGTTGTTCCGAACTGCAACTTCCTCAGCTTTTTGATATAGCTAGAAGTTTTGTTTCCTTCAAGTGTGGTGTCAGACCTTTCTTTTCACTTTCTTCTTGTATTTTTCCCAGCACAGTTTTAATCTATTCTTCACACCTGCTGTTAAGTGTTGTGGCATCAGGTTGTCCCAAGTTGATGATTAAATACCCTTCAACTCTTTGAAGTTTTTGTGTGATATGTGCCCAGTTATCATTATATATTCTCCATAAAAACTGAAAAAAAGATATTATGTACCCTTTGAAATGTAGCAAGATGGATTAATTTGCACTCTCTGTATAACCACAGCCATTATAAATACCTTTTTCTGTCCGTTCTCTTTTTTTTATATTCTCGGTACATTTACCACATATAATTGAAGTATAGTGTTTCTTTTCCAAGCTGTGTTTCACTAGTGTTTATTATTCAGAGTGTAAGTAGTTCATGTAGGAACATTATCTGTAAGAAAATATCAAAAATTTACAATCCAGGAAAACTTCGTGCATTTAAAAATCTGATCTCACTAACAATTGCTTATCTTGGGATTGTCGTGTCATTTTTGAAAACCCCTCATTATCATTGTTTTAAAATTTGAAGACCGTATAAAGCTTAAAATGTAATCTTCTAACAAATATAATGTTACTGTCTTGAACAAAGTCCTAATTTTTCTGTATCCAGAAATGTATATTCTCACTTAAATAACATATTAGTTATGAAAAAATTTTCAAATATAAAATTTGAGTTACCAGTAATTTCTTAGCAGTCTTTGCTATTAACGCCCTTTGAAAAATGTATGGTCAATAGTTAAACAAAAACTTCATTTTCCAAAGTGTATAATGTATTTCCTATTTTTCCAGATATTTATGTCGTAATTGAATATGCACGGTAATATCTTTAAAATGCAAAGTTACTTAAAAGTCTTCCTATGTCAGTTTTTAAATAGAAACTGCGGATTATGTTAAAGTTAGTCACGGTTGAGCCTTTGGTGCATTAGGTTTGTACAGTCAGTCTGCAACACTCATCTGAATTATTATGACTGGTCGTTGGTTACCATCATCTGTAGTAGCATTATTATCACCAGTGTAACGAGTGACAAATATGCATCAACTTCAATGGTATTGACTCGAATTATTTAAGGAACTGTTTAAAGAATGTAGCCGTCACAGAGTGAACATTGATGTAGTTGAGATAAGAGGCGACAGAAGACCAGTAATGTAACACTGCCTTTCCCTGCCTGCAGGCAGTTCTGTATATTCTTGTATTCTTACAGCTGCCGTTCCTCGGCTGCTCCGGCAGTCTCTCCGTTCTCTTCCTTATTGTCGATCGATCGCCGGCAACTGTGGTTAGTGGCAGCGACCGGACTGTAGAGACCGTTTAGCGGACAATCTGGGCTATTCGCTTCCAGTGTGCAGCAAATGAAAAAATATTGGGCCCTCACTCTGCTGCCAGAACGAAGAAGTAAGGACAGTTTGAGAGTTTTCTGTAATGACCTGAGAAAATACGGCAAAAAGTTTTTCACTTACGTGAGAGGAATGTGTCAGTAGTCATTTGATGAGCGAGCTGGGAACATATCCGTTCAGGTACAGGTGACAAAGTGCAGGCCCCGAGTCTCACCGTTGGAGAATTGTCGGTTATATCGAGGTGAGTAGATTTATATTTGTACAAAATGTGTTATTTTTCGTTTTTAAGATTCTGTAACTAAAAGGTTCTGACGGGACGTTATTGTCGAGACATTCCTTTCATTTGCCACGAGCTAAAATCTTCTGAACAAAATGAGATAAGGATTTGCAAAAGCCAGTTGAAAGATTAAAAAAGAATTGATTCCCCACAACATTTGACTATTTCCGTAGTAGAAACAGGACAGCAATTATATCGTAAATGTCATTGAAAAACATGAAGTTAATTAATATTAAAACAGTTCATGTTTTACAAAGTCAGTACAGTAAAACTTGCTCAAAATTGAATCGCCTGAAACTACAATAATTTTCCAAATTGGGAAAGTTTCTGGATTACACAAAACTCACTGGGCTACATAAAATTTTCCAGGTATCATGCACAAAAGTACAGTAAAAATTTGTAATTATGCATATGCTGTATTTGTGTAATTCACTAGAGTACAGTAAATGTTCATTTATTATATATTAGTCAACAGAACGTTGGACTATTACACTAACTGATAAATAACGTGGCATTTCTATATTTTTAATTGAACTTGAAATTTGTTTATCATTGCATGTACATACATATTATTCTCATGTTTATTTGCTTTTTTTTCCTAGACAATTTTTTGCACGATACAATAGTTCCAAGAAGTTGGGAGAAATTGTGTGTGCTGCAAATTGCATAACATCATTTATGCATGCAATGGCTTCTTCGGGAATAATTTTTCGAGGGACATCATTTTGCTCTTCTTCTTCTTCTTCCTTTGTTTCTTCTTCATCATCCGCTGTGTTGCAGATTTCTATCGAACCTGTTGCTGAAGTGAAGGTGGAGTGAGCTGACAGGGTTATCACTTCGAATGTAATCATCTGAACTACACAAAATGTTTCGTATTTTCATTAATTCAATTGCCGCAGCATTTTCTCGAACTTCGATGGCCACAGAAGCGTCTTGTTCTTGACCTCCAAACTCCGCTTTTGAAGCACTCGGTGACAGTTTAGGGTTTTACTTCCTCTACTGCCAAGCCAATCCAATTTACTGCATTGAGGACAGAAACCGACCGTGTATGAGCAAAAGCATTTTCGGCTTCTTCAACACTAGGAATAAGAAATTGCGTCATACTTGCTTATAATGACACTCGAATGTGTAAATAACCCCCTGATGCACGGGTTGTGAGAGGCTATTTGAAACTGGAGGGAATCGAGCCAATTTCGTGTTTGATAACGTTACTTTCGGGTGGCAGGTTGCATTGTCTAGGAAAAGGAGAACTTGGCAATTTTTCCTTTTTTATTTTGGCATTGAAAGAGCCCAGCCATTCTTTCATAACACCACTCACCATCCACGCCTTTTTATCGCTTCGCCATGTGACTATCAGCTTACGTGTCTGTTTTTGAAACAACGCGGTTTTGCTGCCTTTCCGATCACCAGTGGCTTCTCCATTTCACCTGACACGTATCCACCCAGTAGTACAGTAAGTCTTTCCTCGGACATTTTCCGCCGATGCACTTTTCACCTAGAATTGCAAGCGATTTTGAAGGCAGCGCACGATAAAACGGTCCCGTTTCATTGGCATTGAATAAATCTTTCGGGTCATAATTCACAATTAAGTTGGGCAATATTGTCTTCCATTCTGTTGCTACACTTTTAGTGCACACACGCACACTTCCATCCACACGATGGTATGTCTAGCTTTGAAACTGTCCAGCCATCCTGTGGATGCCTTAAACTCTGTAATTCCAAGCTCTATAGCGACTTTCAGAGCCTCTCTCTGCAACACGGGTCCAGATAAATGTAAGTTTTTCTACCCGCACACTTCGAACAATTCCCACGCTGTTTCGTTAATTTCTTCATTTCCGGTCTTCTTCGCCTTTCTTTTCATCTGCCTGTTCCTTTCATCCATTCGTCCCGAATCCTATCCTCGTTTCTTAAGTCTCATAAATTTGTGTTTTACCCCATTAGAAACGCAACATTATTTTGCGCATTGAGGGTTTTATCTTTCTCACTCGGCTCGATTCATTAATCTTTTCATTAAGTGTTAACGACTCATACTGTTTGTTCCACATTGTGTCACTGTATCTCTTAAAATGCTACTAGTCAATTGAAACTGGCAGAAAATAATGACCTCGCCGGGTAAAACCATTGTTTAGCGGAACAATACCCACCTCTTTCACTGCGCAGAGTGTCGGTATATGCAGAGCAATGTTCCTGTACCGCCAGCGTGCGTCCGTAATGAGGAAAACAAGAAAGCTGACGAACGGACCGTTTCCTTTGACGTAGTGTACTGACACCGAACCTAACTTATTCGTTGTCGCACAGAGCAGCGCGGTTTTAGGTCCACACCAGCAACACCACGCTGCGCTGGACCCCTTTTTCTCGGTTTTGCGCTGCTTAACAGAGGTGTTAAAAGTAATGTCCTTGTAGAGTCGTGAATAACTAATCAACTTTAATACAAAAGTACTGTACAGGCTCTTTTCCACGTTATACAATGAATCATTAAGAATGTTCTAAGAGTTGCTTTCCATTTCTGCGTTAGGCACGATCCGCTTAATACAAAAAAATCAGCATAGAAAAGTGCACAGAAATACTTGTACGGTGTGGGCAGATTTCCGAATTATACACTTGCCGATTTTACTATACTGATGTGTCGTGAGGAGTGCCCCAGAGAAGTGTGATGTGGCAGCAGTCTGTGGCTGTTTGCTGACGAGGCCGTGGTGTACGGTAATGACTTAGACAAACTGTCTAGCGGGTTTGATGAATGACATCTGGCTCTAAATGTAGGTGAATATAGGAAAAACAAACCTGCAATGTTCGGGCACAGCATTAGTAGTTTCCTGCTCGACACAGCCGCATCATTTAAATATCTGGGCATAACGTCGCAAAAGGATGAGCGTGTGAGGGCTGTGATAGGGAAGATGAGTAGTCGGTTTCGATTTATTGCGAGAATTTTAGGAATGTGTGTTTCATCTGTAAAGGAGACCTCGTATAGTACCTATTCTTGAGTACGGCTCGAATGTTTGGGATCCGTACCAAGTCAGATAAAAAAAAAAGAATTGAAACAACTCGGAAGTGAACTGCTACATTTGTTACCGGTAGGTTCGGTCAACATGCAGGTGTTAAAGAGACGATATGGGAATCCCTGGAGTGAAGGCGATGTTCTTTTCGAGGAACACTATTGACAAAATTTAGAGAACTAGCACTTAGTGGATAGCCGTCGCTCATTTGCCGAGGCCGAGTGGAGTGACCTCGAGTATAGTAACTGTAGTTAATTTACGACTCATAAATGCTTCCCTAAGCAGATGAAAAACATTTAGAACCGTCTGTTGTTAATGTAATTTAGAGTAAAAATTTCTTCACTGGCTCCATCTTTGGGAGGAGGATGGTTCAGATCCCAGATTTGTGTTATATTCGGTGTCCCTAACTTGCCCAGTAACATGTTCATTAAAGAGCATGGAGAAATGAATGGGAAATGTTGCCTGTGTTTAATGCACGCATTCGTGTGCAAATCTAGAGGCTCCTGTAAAGCTCTATGTAAGTTTTCTGGTGTTTCTCCTTTACCGTGTATCTACATAACTGATACCATTATATTCCTCAAAGGTAAGGACTGCAAAAAAAAAAAAAAAAAAAAAAAAAAAAAAAAAAAAAAAAAAAAAAAAAAAACTCTGATATTCGTGGTCAGTTCACCAGGCAAAACGAAAACTTACTTGTGACCCAAATCAATGCATCCTTGTGCCAAAACTGTAGTTTCTACATGGGAATTAAGCTATATCATAAAAAATTCCTGAAAATATAAAAGCGAGATAAGAACCTTTTGAAAACCTTCAAAGTCATGTTAACGGCATCACTTTGACTGCATAGGCCTACTTACAAATTAAGTTGCCCAATATCTTACGCTTACGCTCCTTTGCAGACAATAGGACCATAACAACATTTCCCCTTTATATCTTATATTTATATATTATAAAATTATACAAGGGTGATTCACGAAGGTATGCAAATATTTTAATATGTTATTCTACAAGTAAAACTAAAGAAAAAAGTTCATATAAACATAGGTCCGCAAATGTTAAGTTACGGCTAATATCAGATTTTGCCTGAAATTTAGCAACTTCGCTTGTAGGAAGCCATCGCAAAACTGTACAACGTTAAAGTACGATTTTCATTTATTTTGCTGTTATTGGCCTGGTGAATTTAATAAAACATGCCCCAGACGTGTATCTGCAGTAGTTTTGCAGAACATCCAGAGAAGCAAAGAAGTAATTTCGTAAGATTTTTAATTTATTAACTACTTAGTCCAGTTTGTTTTTTAAATTCCAGTCAATTGCAGAAAGTTATCAACTGAAGTTGTAGATAATTTAATTTTGGAAAAATGATGGCAATAACGTTAACGGAAACTGTTTGAATGTGTGAGAGAATCTACTTTTATTAATACCGTAGCACACGTGAATTGAAGTTAAACCGAAAAGAAAAACGAAGCTCAGTGTTACGGAAGTTGTACAGTGTACATACAATTTCACAAGTTCAATGCATTTAGCTGCACCTGTATGAACAGATTTTGCTGCTCGTTTCAGCATCACAGGGTTGTTCTTAATTTCGTCTATTGCATTCATAATGCGGGCAAGTAATGCCTCACGTGTATTGACTTTGCCCTCCCCGTACACAAAAATCCACTGGTTTTAAATAGGGCGATCTGGGTGGCCGCAGACGACCATTCCGTTTCATGTTAATTTAAATGTGTTGTAACGGCATTGGTGAAATGTGGAGGCGTGCCATAGTGTTGAAAATACATATGCATTTGTGTAGCGAGTGGAACATTTTTTGAGCAAGCAGAGCATTTTTTTTTCTTGAAGGAATTGCAAGTGCGCCTTGCCAGTTAGACGTCCTGGGAAATGAATGGTCCAATAAAGTGTGTGTTGATTATATCACACCACACATTTATACTAAATCACTGCTGGAAATTGCGTAGCACTGTTGCGTGTGGGTTTGCTTCAGACCGTACGTGCTCGTTATGTAAATTGAGCCCCATCAGTAAATAAAATGTATTTGTATAACTTCCGATTAGTATTTAACCAGTTGCACAACTCCAATCGAAGGGCAGGATCTCCCAGATGTAAATGATGCACTTTTTGTTTATGGTAAGGACACAGATTATTGTAGTTCAGTGTACGCCATAGCTTAGAGTGTGAAATGCGTAACCGTTGAGAGAGACGTGGTGTAGTGGTAGCCGGGCATCCCTAATGTCCTCCTCGTCGTCTTCACGTACTGATCATTAGCGTCAGGTAGAGAACCTGTCTCCTCTAACTTTGAAACGCATCCTATTTCATAAATAATTTACAAACTACAACATTTACTACGTGGTACTGTTATTATGTGGTTTCACTGAACAATACAGAAAACGAAGTTGTTTCAAGGATAGGCAACAACTGAAACAACTCACTAACAGTTGCCTACAGTGAGATAAACGTTTCTACATTCTCAATGGAAAGTAAACAAATTTACATGTATAATAATCTTTGCTTCTCTGGGTGTTCTGGAAAACTACTGCAAATACACGTCTGGGACATGTTTTATTAGATTCACCAGACCAGTAACAACAAAATAAATGGAAATTGTGCTTTACTTTAACCTCTTACAGTTTTGCAATGGCTTCATATTAGTGAAGTTCCTAAATTTCAGGCAAAATCTTTTATTAGCCGTAACTTAACATTTGTGAACGTCGGTTATATGAACTTTTTTTTCTTTAGTTTTACTTGCAGAATAACATATTAGGATTCCTGCATATATTCGTAAATCACCCTGTATAGCCTACGTCTGTGAATGTTCGTGAGAGCACTCGGTAAAAATTTGAAGTAATTCGGTCAAGAACTTTCCAGGAATTTTGGCAATACACATTGAGGTGACAAAAGTCACGGGAACACGAATGTGCACGAACGATTGTGAATGGTGTCGAAGACGCCGAACAGACCAGAGGACCCAGTCTTCTCAAACAGAGACCAGACCTTTATAGAGCCGCCACCACCTCGCACAGTGCCTGGAGTCCACACCTTCGTACTGGAAGTAAATCAGTCAAGAATTTTCCGAGATTTTCGGTAATAATACGAAACTCTTCTTGTCTAGATATAAGTGTGTGTGTGTGTGTGTGTGTGTGTGTGTGTGTGTGTGTGTTTTATACATAGTGTTTGTCTGTACAAACATTTATTAAACTATCGTGTAAAAATTTGAAATAAATTCAACTGCTTTTTGAGATTTTTGATGACAGCGTTTCTTTATATAAATGTATACTCTGAGGTGACAAAAGTCATAGGATAGCGATATGCAGTTATACAGATGGCAGCAGTGTCGTGTACACAACGTATAAAATGGCAGTGCATTGGCGAAGCTGTCATTTGTACTCCAGTGAAGGAAGTGAAAAGGTTTCCGACGTGATTATGGCCGCGCAACGAGAATTAGCAGACTTTGAATGGGAACAGCAGTTGGAGTTAGATGTATGGTACGAAATCACCGGGAAATTCAATATTCAGAAATCCACTGCGACCAGAGTGTGTGCCGAGAATACCAAATTTCGGGCACCAGTTCTCACTGCGGACAATGCACTGGCCGACAGCCTTCCGTTGACGACGGAGAGAGATGGCGCCTGCATAGAGTTGTCAGTGCTAACAGACGAGCAACACTACGTAAAATAAGCGCGGAAAAATTTAGTGTTAACAGACTGTAGCAGCAGATGACCAAATTGATTGCCTTTGCTAACAGAATTACATCGCCTGCAGCGACCCTGGCACGATCAGACGAGTCCCAATTCCAGTCGGTAAGAGCTGACTGTACGGATCGAGTGTGGCGCGGGCTCCACGAGACTGTGGATCCGCGTTGTGAATGAGGCACTGTGCGAGCTGGCGATTGCTCCGTAATGGCGTGGGCCGTGTTTATAGGATTAGGTCCTCTTATCGGACTGAACCGATCGTCGACACGAAATGGTTACGTTCGGCTGCTCGGAGACCGTTTGCAGCCATTCCCGAACTTCGTGTTCCGAAACAACAATGGAATTTTTGTGGATAATAATGTGCCACGCCACAGGACTAAAATTGTTTGCGACCAGCTTGAAAAACACTCTGGACAATTGGAGTGAATCGTTCGGTGACCGATATTGCCCTATACGAAAATCCCGTCGAACATTTGTGGGACGCAATCGAGTGGTCAGCTCCTGCGTAAAATCCTGCACTGGCAACATTTTTGCAATTGTGGACGGCTGTTGTAGCGGGACTTTGAATTTCGCCGCGCTACACTCGTTCCCTCAGATATAAATTATACCGTCGCAGCTGTACGAACGCTCGACGGCAGAGAAAATATATAAGAAAATGAAGGTACTAAAATTGTAACTTTTTTGTTTTCCTACCCGCGTTTGTCTCTGAGAGCGGAAGCTTAACTTACTTATTAGCTAGTCGTGGTCGGATTAAGACGAAAAAACTCATTGATGTGCAGACGTATTGTGGAAATTGGTATTAAATTCGGAGGATGGAAGTATCAACGTAACATAAATTGCATTCAATACCGAGATGGTTTTGATTTGTATAAATTAGTGATTCCTGGACGATTGCAAAATTTCGGAGCAGCTACGACTTTTCACGCGGAAATGAAACAGGAAATTTTTGGAGAACAAGACCTGGACGCCGCACGAGAGAAGACGTGTTAACGTGGTAAAGAATGAACTCTTATCTACGCCATTTCCCCCTGTTAATCACATTTTGTCATTCTCTGTTCTCTTTCAAATAATTTTTGTATTGGAAATTGGTTTGACTTTTGCTCAGAAACGCCACAAGCACCACCCCAACAATAGCTTTTCCGAATCACGTAGTCCGACAACTTTTCTGTAATACGAAGTCCGACTTGCATTTCATTCTTTCCCCTTTTCACTGTCATTAACGATATTAAAAACCCCTTTTTATTCACGATTTCTTCCCACATTTTCAACTTTTTATTTTCTTCTCCTTTTCTTTTTTTATTAACCACCACACTGTGGAGACAGCCCGGCTCAGGATTTCCGCAGTCGAGTTGCCGGCCGGCAGGAAGTCCGAGGCATCCTGTGACTTTTGTCACCTAATTATAGATATGTTATGAAAAGAAAAAAGTGGTCATTGTGAGTGAGAAACTGCACGAGAAGGTGGAAGAGAGGAGAAGCTTGACTCTTAAAAAGTACAAGTATCGATCGATTCATACTGGACCTCGTGCGATGGGACACTAATGAGAAAACGTGAAAGTAAAACGACCCTGACTAAACCGTGGGCTGAGATAGCCGGCATATACAAGTCACTTGAAGCACCTGTTCTGTGCACTAACTTGCTGAACTCTTTGATGTTTTCCCTCTTGAAATCACTTTTTACCAGAAGTAATTGGCTTCTACAAGATTCCACATTCTTGGTGAATTTCTTAAACACATTATTTAGCCAGAATTATTTTACTTTGGCATTCATTTATTCCAGATTATTTACTTTGGGTGACTCCATTGTTCTGAACACAATCCTGCCGATAGCCAGGACTGGGTCAGGGGGAGGTCGTCGGCAGTCCGATTTTATTGTTATGTTAAAGATCGTTTGATGCAGTTTAAACATACTGGTGACACAATTCGGGAAAAATTCCAGATATACATTATCCGTGATTTCCCTAATTTGCCCCTATCCGCGTTTATTTACTGTCGGGCTATGCACATAAATCTGGTTCACAGACACGTCGGAATGGTTAGTTACGTGTTCCGTAGATCATCTGAATGATTCTTTTATCAAAATGATGTGGAATTAGTCAGTTTACAGGTTATGTACACATGATTAGTGTTCACAAATTAATGAAACATTATTTTTTTTGTCCTACTCGTAAAAATGAGATTTCCATTTTGTTTTAGTGACTGTCATTTTTTAAGTAGAAATTCGTCAGTGGAGTAGGAGGAGTTGTCCAGGAAAGATAGTTTTAAGTTAGATTTAAAACTTGCTTTGCCACCTATCGTATATTTTATGTTATTTGGCAAATGATCAGAGATTTTTTTGCTATATATTGAACTCCTTTCTGAGTCACTGACAGATAGATCATTTTTCCTCGAGTGTTGTAGGTATGAACATCACAATTCTTAAATTGTGATGGATTATTTCTGATGAATTTCATTAGCAAATAAATGTATTTTGAAGGCTTATTTAAAATGTCTAAGTCCTTGAAGAGGTATCTTTGTGAATTCTGTGGGTAAACACTAGAAAAATGTAAATGTAATGAAAAATCTGTGAAAGAGCTAGAGAAAATAAAAAACAAATAGGTTACTGTTTGCCAGAGAGAATTCAGTGTTGATTGTTAGTAATCCTTTAATGGGAGCAGAAGCAGAAACTTGTTCTGAGCAAAAATATAAACTAACTGCATCTGATGTAGGTATTTTGCCACCTGACGAATGAAAGGTAACTGAACGAAAGTCTGATTTTGATGGAATCAAAGAGATCCTGGGCAATTGCCATATCCTTTTAATAAATGTGCTTCAGTCAGAATTGTTAGAAAGGGCGTTTCAGATATTGGCTTTTGAACAGTTCAACAGTTTGTAAAGAAACAAAGTAGAAAATTTGCCAAAAGCTCCAACAACAAATCTGAAGAAAAGAGAGATTTCTTAGTGTGAAGGGGGCACCGATGGCCCTTGTAGTCTCGTCCCTTCACTCCCACAGACAGAAAAAAACTCTTCTATTGGCCGTGCTTATTATTTCAGAATGATCCCAAAAAGCATATTACATATAGGATAGCTAAACTGGATGAAGGATATGACTGCACAAAAACCCCTTGTTGATCACAAGAACTGTTTGCTGCATAAAAATAATTATTTAGCATGGAGGTGTTACGGTCAAAGCCTAGTATGTAGCAGTGTGCATTCCACGATCCAGAAACTTTAGTAGAAAGAAAGAGACTTTTTACGTAAGCTGTTAAAAAGATTTCTAGATATTACCATCTTTTAGCCTCGTGGAACATGAAAGACAGATAATATTGAGTTGCTGGCTAAATGTGACCCCTTTTTAAGAGAATGTACTATCAATGTTGAAAGCTGTCAAGATAAGCACGAAAGAGAGTTCGCCATTTATCTTGCATAACAGTGTGAGGTTTAATCTTTGTGTGGGAGTAAAATAGTAAAGAAAATATTTTAAAAAGACAAGAAGCTCTGTTTTTTAGTATTTTTTTAAGTATAGTTTTTTTACATTAAGGAAAATAAATGGGAAATTCATGAGAGGTTTCTGAAATACTTTCATTTGCAGAAAAGACAGGTGATGCATTTATCAGAGGTATATTTAACAAGCATGAAATTGAGTTACAGCATTGTTGTGGTCGGTGCTTTGATAATGACTCCAATATGGCTGTGAAAATAAAATGTGTGCAGGCAAAAATCAGAGACATTTCTACTCTGGCAACATTTTCTCCTTTAGCAGCTTGTACTCTCACCCTAGTAGGATTATGTGCTGCAACACATAATGTAATAGTAGGTAAATTCCTCACGCATCTGAATCAGCTGCACAATTTCATCAGTGCAAGCTGAGAGAGTTGGGAAAAGTTATTAAAATACACTGGTGGTCGATCTCTTCGTGGGCTGCCTGTAACGAGATGGGAGTGCGAAAATTGAGGCAGAAAAGTTACCAGATGTAATAGAAGCTTTAAAATACACACAATGTCAGTGCATTTTGTCTCATGATGGGATAGCAGAACTAAATGGACTGATCAGTTATTTCTCCAAGTTTGAAATACTGATTATCTTGAATGTTTGGAGAGACATTTTAGACCATATAAACGAAACAAATTTGAGTCTCCAGTCAAATATTGAACTGAAAATTATTAAAGCTCTTACAGCCACCATAAATAATTATGTAAGAGCTCTCTGGCCTGAATTAAGCACAGCCAAAAAAATGGGTACTGAGATCAGAACTGAGGCACTTTTTGCAAAAAAGAGAGGAATGAAAAAGAAGCTTTTCTTTGACGAATCTGACTGTGCAGTAGAGCACCTGCTCATTCCCACACGGAACTGAAGAACAACAGTTTCAAAAAGAGGTTTTTGTCGCAATCATAGACTAGATTGTTTCTCAGATCGGTTCCGGGTCTGATGAAACGAGCTACATTTGTTCAACATTTGAATCTATCCTCCGATATAAATACAACATTGGATGATGGCGATACAATTAAGAAATTAATTGGAACTTTTCCTGTCGATACGAGTGATGATCTTATCGAGAAGTATATATGTGTAAGTCAGCGAGTGAAGCTACTTTTACAGATTTCATTAAGACAACAGAAAACAAATAGAATTCATAAACTGAGATTCAACTTTGCATTGCACTCGAGATTTTTGTGGCCCTACTAGAGACTATTGTTTAGGTGTGAGGATTTAATAAATTGGCATTAATCAAAAACCATTTAAGATCGACTTTAAGCCAATTGAAACTTAATCGTCCAGCACTGTTATCAACAGAGCACGAACTTTCTTCTAAAATGAGTTCTGTCATGTAATAGGTAACTTCATCAACTGCAAGGATACGAGATTCAACGATTCATAAACTGTCGACAGTTGACGCTGACATTTCAATACGCTGCAAAGGTCTGCCACCGAATGTTCGGTGTGTCTCTTTTAGTAGCTATTATTATTGTTATCATTTTAATACTAATATTTGTATCTATTAAAATGCGGTTCATTCAATTAACAAATGAAGAATCAGTATTTACGATCGTATTAGTTGAAAACAGTCTCGGTTGCAGTTTTAGTTTTTTATTTATCAACTATGCGTTTCACCTTATTTACGTATCTTCGGGCTCCTGTGAACGTGTACGCACTGTGCAGGTCTCGGAGTCACTAACGTCCATCTAGAAAGTATTTACTGAGGTTAACGAAGGCGATGTCGGCCCGATGTAAACCACGGTGCCTTTTAACTACACTGTCTAAAGGATTGTCCTAAGAAATACCAAATTGAGATCAGCCTAAAGATGCCTAAATAAGGTGAAACACGTAGTTGATAAATAAGAAAAACTAAAATTGCAACCGAGACTGTTTTCAGCTAATACTATTAAACACTGGTTTGCTGATTCGTGCCACATATGGATTGGAAAAATTTCTATAGTACGAGGGCAGTTCAATAAGTAATGCAAAACATTTTTTTTCTCGGCCAATTTTGGTTGAAAAAACCGGAAATTTCTTGTGGAATATTTTCAAACATTCCCGCTTCGTCTCGTATAGTTTCATTGACTTCCGACAGGTGGCAGCGCTGTACGGAGCTGTTAAAATGGCGTCTGTAACGGATGTGCGTTGCAAACAACGGGCAGTGATCGAGTTTCTTTTGGCGGAAAACCAGGGCATCTCAGATATTCATAGGCGCTTGCAGAATGTCTACGGTGATCTGGCAGTGGACAAAAGCACGGTGAGTCGTTGGGCAAAGCGTGTGTCATCATCGCCGCAAGGTCAAGCAAGACTGTCTGATCTCCCGCGTGCGGGCCGGCCGTGCACAGCTGTGACTCCTGCAATGGCGGAGCGTGCGAACGCACTCGTTCGAGATGATCGACGGATCACCATCAAACAATTCAGTGCTCAACTTGACATCTCTGTTGGTAGTGCTGTCACAATTGTTCGCCAGTTGGGATATTCAAAGGTTTGTTCCCGCTGGGTCCCTCGTTGTCTAACCGAACACCATAAAGAGCAAAGCAGAACCATCTGTGCGGAATTGCTTGCTCGTCATGTGGCTGAGGGTGACAATTTCTTGTCAAAGATTGTTACAGGCGATGAAACATGGGTTCATCACTTCGAACCTGAAACAAAACGGCAATCAATGGAGTGGCGCCACACCCACTCCCCTACCAAGAAAAAGTTTAAAGCCATACCCTCAGGCGGTAAAGTCATGGTTACAGTCTTCTGGGACGCTGAAGGGGTTATTCTGTTCGATGTCCTTCCCCATGGTCAAACGATCAACTCTGAAGTGTATTGCGCTACTCTTCAGAAATTGAAGAAACGACTTCAGCGTGTTTGTAGGCACAAAAATCTGAACAAACTTCTCCTTCTTCATGACAACGCAAGACCTCACACAAGTCTTCGCACCCGAGAGGAGCTCACAAAATTTCAGTGGACTATTCTTCCTCATGCGCCCTACAGCCTCGATCTCGCACCGTCGGATTTCCATATGTTTGGCCCAATGAAGGACGCAATCTGTGGGAGGCACTACGCAGATGATGAAGAAGTTATTGATGCAGTACGACGTTGGCTCCGACATCGACCAGTGGAATGGTACCGTGCAGGCATACAGGCCCTCATTTCAAGGTGGCGTAAGGCCGTAGCATTGAATGGAGATTAAGTTGAAAAATAGTGTTGTGTAGCTAAAAGATTGGGGAATAACCTGGTGTATTTCAATGCTGAATAAAACAACCCCTGTTTCAGAAAAAGAATGTGTTGCATTACTTATTGAACTGCCCTCGTATTTATGATCATTAACTCCTACGGTCTGAGAAGGCTTGGAGGCCCTGAAATATTTGCCGGATATCTCCGTGACAGTTTTGTCGGGTAATGGAGAGTGGGCTACTAACGTCAAAATGCCTTTTTGTCATTACCTGCATCTTGACTTGAAAATCTCTCTCTCTCTCTCTCTCTCTCTCTCTCTCTCTCTCTCTCTCTCTCTCCCCTCCCACATCCCTCTGCCCCACCCCCTCCCTCCCTCACCAAACTGGCACGTGGTAAGTTATACCTCGTATCGTTGACTACTTCTTCTTTTTCGTGTGCTGCTGAGTGTTGAAAATTCTTCTCTGTCTGCTTGACAAGTGTACTCCAAATACAGTATCAGCAATCAGTCACTGTTCACAGCAGACTCTACTAACGCTTTCACGCACTGTCTCAGCCGTCTTCTCCTGTGGAGGCCGCACAGAGAAAACATTGAGAATGCCGAGCGTGGCGAAATGCCACGTCTGGAGGCAACGCAGCCCCCTTTGCCACTCAGTTAGTGTGCACGTACAGGGAAACCCCGAGCTCGACACACGTGTCCCACCTTCTCAACCACAATAAGTAAATTCTCTTCAGCAATCGAATCGTTATTTGTCAGTCCTAAATACGTTTGACGATGACACGACACTTAAACAAAGTGGTACGTCATATTGGGCCCGTGAAGTGTGTGCGTGGTCCTGTTTGCAGAAAGATTGCTCTGCAGAGAAATTGTCACGGCTTTTTGTACAGATGTGGTTCACCTGACGTGAAGACAGTTAGGGGAAGGTATTGTGAGTTTCTGTTTACTGGAAGTCTTCGGCAACAGTCTGACGGTGCACGTCGTACTGTTTCGAAAGAGGCAGTAGAGTACACAGAACGAGTGTTTCTCAGAAAATCTCGTAAGTCAATTCGGCAGGCATCTGGGCAGCTTAATTTGCCCCGAGCAACACTACACTGTGTAGTACATCGGCACGCAAATTCTGCGACATCTGATGCCGAACGACAGATCGTGCCGGCAACAGTTTACTAAAGGTATGCCGCAGTGTATTGACGTGAATGCCAGCTATCTCAAAAGATGTTTATTCTCAGATGAGGCAACTTGTCATGTATCGGGAAGAAGCGATTGGCATAGCATTCAGATTTTGGACACGCTACTGTCGAATGTGTTCGCGATAGCCCCGAACTGAACGTGTGACGCACGACAGGATTGTCGGACCGTTCTTGTTTGCAGACGACACGGTGAGCGAGTGTCTGTATCTGGACAGGTCGGAGCAGTTTGCATGTCCTCAGATACGAGAGTCGCGACCCCCCACCGTCTCTCGACGAGACGGAGCTCTAGCCCACCGGTCGTTAGCTGCTCTCGAGTTTCCGGATACGAAATCTCGAGTCACCGGCTCAGATGTCGACGACCCGTCGTCTGGCCGTCACGTTCCCCCGACGTGACCCGTCCGATTGCTTCTCGTAGGGCCGTGGTATGCAATCGACAATGTTCCTACAGAACACAGTACGAAGAATGTGGCAAGAAATTTAATACAGACTCTGCATTCTTCATACTGCAAGTGGTTCACCTGTAAATGTGCACTGACAATTATGAAATAATTCTTTGAGATGCTGTAACATATGGTGGATTTTTATTATCATATCTACTCTAGTTCTCCCCCCCCCTCCCATGTGTTTTAAAGGGACGCCCTAGATTATTAATGTCTGTGTGAACAGAAGCTGGAGCTGCTTATTATTTCTACAATGTAACTTTCCGAAATATCATAACTCGATGGCATGCTACATTTTGTTTTTCTATCTCGAATTATTAATTGTATTTTTATCAATATACTCCTCTTCATTCAAATAATGTTTTATGAAATTTGGCAGGAGATCAGCAAAGGAGTAAAAGTAGTAACTCTGAATAGTTGAGGCACTTAAATAGTTCACACACTCTCTCTCTCTCTCTCTTGTACTGCTCCACTGTCTCAGCTGGCTACCTTGTACTGGCACTGCAACTTGGCTAGTGTGAGGGGGTAGGGTAGAGTGGGTGAGGGGAGGAGAAATGAGGTGGGGGGGGGGGTGTCGGTGGAGGGTGGCGCGTGCGCCGGCAGTGTGGCTGGCACCTGTCAGCTCGTTCTAAGTGGGAAGGCAGAGTTGTGCACGATGATGTGGGGGAGTGGGTTGAGAGGAACAGATAGAACAGAGGGAAAGGGAAGGCGGTGTGGTGCAGGACGGGCGAAGTGAGTGTCACGGAGCAGGCGGGAGGTAAGTGTGGGGCAGAGGGGGAGGCCGGCAGGATCGAGTGACCGGGGGACGTGCTGTGAAGACAACTCCGGCCTTGCGCGAGAAGTCGGCGTCGGGAGTGGAGGAACATTTCGGACGGTACGGGCCACTCGTACGAGTGGACGGCCCGTCGCGTGCCTCGCCCGTGTGAAATGCCGTGCGGAAATTGCGGCAGAGCTCGGCACGACCACTTTCGAGGCGGCCTCGCCAGTGACGAGATAGGATAAGACTGGAGGGGGAGGCACCGAGTGGTTTCATCGGACAGGTCCTGCACCTGGGTCTTCCGCAGAAACTAGAGGTCACGAGTGGATGTGGATAGACTGGGACGTGTCGTAGATTGAACGGCCACTGGAATACCACTTCGGCAGGGGTGGGAAGTATTGTAAGATACCTCCCATTTCTGCGCACGGCGACAAATCTTCGAAGCCCTGCGGAGGATAGTCGTAAGCTGTTCCGGACTGGGTGGTGGTGGGGTGCTTTTGTGCTGCCGATTGCTAGGGGTGGGCAGATGATTAGTGACGTGAGTGGAAATCTGTGTGTCAGCTCTCGTTTGGATGGGTGGGGTGTGGGGGTAGTGATGTGCGTGTGAGCTATAGTGTTCTGGGTGAGGGACTACTTGTTCCTGCCGGTGGGCGATTGCACTGTATGGGAATGACTTTTTGGTGTGGAAGGAAAGACAACACTCTTCTGTTATGAAAGCAGACATAGAGTTCGGTGTGGAAGAAACAAATGATATACTTACAGTGACGCGGCTCTGGACGATCTGAGCTCAAACGAGGCAGCTAAAGCCTCTGTGGGACTAAAGTTTCTGATTAGCTGTAGTGATTGACACCACTCCAGGGGAGCGAAGTACCAGGTGATTATAATTAAACTGACTCTGTTCCGAGTGCTGCAGCACGGCCTGTGTACATCACAGGTTGCTGAAGCATCCTAGGTATATTCGTTAATCAGTGCGCTCACCGAGAATGCTGAAAAAAAAAAAGAGGAGAAAGACCACTTTCTGCCATTGGGTGAAAATATGGCACTGTAGCACCCAGAATGTAAAATGTTACTCGTTTCGATATCGGTACGTCGTCTGCCGCCTAGCGACACGTGTCGATTTCTTTCGTGAATGTCGGTGTGTAGGGTTAAAAAGGTTGAAAATTTCTGTACGAAACGCACCGGCCGTCGAGAAGAAATACTGTGCTCTGTTCGGTAAAGATGTTTGTGAGAATGAAAGCGAAAGCAGTGCCACATTGTGGGAATATCGCTGATAGAAACAGCTGTGAAGAGGCCTCGTGTCAATAAATGGTCTACAGGATATTAGCAATAGATTTGAAGAGACAGGTGAATCTGTGGGAGAGGGAAGTGGCCCGTACGTGTGGCACTTGTCGGAGAAGTTGCTGCAGCTGTAGCAGGCTGTGCAGCACGGGCCTCACATCCTGCAGCCAGTGCTTGCTCGAGCTGTGTCTGGGGATTCCCTCTCCGGCTGTCGACAGTTCGAAATATTTTCTGGTGCATTTTACAGGTATCTCTAAAAGATTCACAATGTGCACCAAACGAAGCCCCGAGATAGGCTACAGTGCCCTAAGTTTGTCCTTCATTTTTTTGTCACACACGGAAATGGATGACGTTTGGCCAGGGAATATTCTGCGGATGGACGGGGCACATTTTACTGTGCACAGTGCCGAGAATGCGCAGAACTTTTGCAAATGGTGTTTTACTCTGCCAGATGTTGCGCAGGAAGATCCACTGCACTCAATTTGTTTGACTGTGTAGTGTGGTTTCACAAGGTCCTCCGTTCTCGGTCTGCCATTCTCTGAGGAGATGACACGGGTGTACAGTTGTGTCTCCTCGTGCAGCGTGTGATTCCAGTGTCGGAAGAATGCGACTCTGACGACCACTATTTTCGTGTGAGGTAGGGCAACACAGGTGAGAGATCTGCTACGAGAAACCGTCAGTAATTACCGCGCCGTCTCTCGCCAATTTCGAGATGTGTGGCTTTCCAGATCCTCTGACCTAAATCCGTGTGACTTCCGGTTAAGGGGATATCTGAAAGATTGTGTCTGTCGGAGATATATCCAGACTCTTTCCGATCTGAAGGATAGCATACAGTGAAATAACTTTCCGATGACACTGGATACGCTGCGAGCGACTGTCGATCGTACTGTGTAACAGATGCAGCGTGTTGCTGAATCGGGAGACAATATTCGACAGATGTTGTAACTGTATCGTAATAACTGTGCCAGAACCACAGTTATCCTGTACTCGATCATTCTTCCCCTTTCCCTTCACCCACATCACATCCTGACTGCTTACGGTACCAATTTTCACCTGGTGGCAGAAAGAGGAACTATTAATGCTTTTGCGTACTCCAAGAGCACACTGATCGACGAACGTACCGAGGACGTTTCAGGGTCCCAGCAGTGCGTACAACCCGAACGACAGCACTCGGAACTCTGTCAATTTATTTGTACCCACCCGGTATATCTTCTTAACAGTGAACGATGCGAGGAACTAGTCATTTATTTAATAAAAAATAATAACGTAAAATAATACACTCACTATAAACGTACAGTTATTGTGCATCGGTTTCACACACGTGGAGAGCCACTTCGGGGGAGGATGCGAGTTTGGCACACGGAACGGCCATTTCTGGGACTTTGCTGGAGGAAAGTGGATATAAGTATGTTTTGGATGAGCATCGTGCCCTAGGTACGTGCACACGTATCGAGAATTGTTACATCGACAGTACTGAAATGTTAAAATGGGAGCTAACCTGATAACGATTTTGTCTGCTCAAGCATTAACACAAATAATTGGTGTGAATTATTGAAATATCGACGGTACCGTGAACCTCGAATGTGACTTCGTGTCACCTGCACTTTCTTCCGAATAAGTGTCTATCGACAGTTCGAATTCCCTCCACCACTTCTACTGATGTTCCTAAAAGTGACTGGATGTTGGAACACGGTGGAAATACTTCGTGCTAGCTGGCCATACGTTAAGTGGGACGATGTACAATTATTTCTACCTCTTATACGATGCTCCATTCCTACTGCTTTAAGACTTCGACAGCTGTCACCGGCGCAGCATCTCCCTCTGTTCGGCAGCAGTCATTTAATGCGGCTATCACTGAGATTCGATCCACGCTACAGTATTCTGTGAAAGAATTTCTCGAAACGCAATTGGTGTCCTCGTGTCTGTGTACCGCAGTGGCTTCGTACTCTGAAGCTCTAGTGCCCGTGTCGGTCGATCGACCTTCTGGCTAGTCGGCCGGCAGGGATTGGTGTTGAGTCACGGTGGTGAATGATTTGTTAAACAAAGGTGGCCAAAACTTGTCGATGTCCCAAAGAACTCCGAGGCTCTCTTTCTCAGACTTGGAGAGTACTCCGGAAACATAAGCTATCACCTTTTCAGCACCTTCCTGAATTTTCACTAGTACTGCACCTATCCCAAAACTGCTCGTGTCGGTGTCTAAGTTCTGTTTCGGCATTCGCTGCTAGGACCCGAGATGGTGTGAGGACGAGGAAATATCTTTGTTACACCTCGTTCCAGGAAAATTTGGCACCTCCCTGCAGCATTTCTTGCAAGTGATGTGTCTCAGAACAGAATTCCTTTGTGAATCACCAGTATTACGTGCACATTCCGATAAAAACTACTCGCAACCAGAATTTGCCGAGGAGTCGGAAAACCTGTCAGTGCTCTTATTTTCTCTGCATCAGTGTGGACGGGGAGCCACAAGATTTTTATTTCTGACTGCGAGTAGGCACTTCCATAGACGCCTGCGGTTGTTGTGTGGCTTAAATGCTTTTCTAGTGTCATAAAAACAATCAAGTGTGTCATCCAGACAGTAAAGACACAGCGTCCATTTAAGCTTGAACTGCTACCCTGAAGAAACTTTATTACCGGCTAGTGTTCAACAGAAGATCCCAAAGAGAATGGCAATAGATAATCACTTTAGAGTACAACATCAATTCTGAGGAAAACAGCACAGCACTTCTGAGCTGTGGGTGCCTGACTGACATATCTGAAGATTACGGTGAAGATATCAAGAGAGGACACTGACAGGGTACAACACTACCCGACTAGCGTATCAAACAGATTTTCAAAGAATAGTGTGAATAGACAATCATAACATAATACAATATACGTTCTTAGTTGAGGAATCAGTAGAAACGATTAGCGGTGTTAAAATATATTGATGTACAGTTGTGATCTCTCAAGATCAATATCGGAAATCAATCCACAATATATAAGAAAACTTCTCAGTACACTACAATCTTTAGAGATGGATTCGCTAAACTAATGTATCTTCGTCGGGCCTATACTTTGGTAACAACAACTTCCTTCAGTAATGTAACACCACAGTTTTATTTAGGCCGTTAGTGTTGAAAAGAGTAGGCAACCTTTACGCCTACGTTATATGCAACAAAATCAATCTGACACCGACACATTGGATAAATAGTTTTTTTCTTTTCAGAAGATTTCCCGCTCCGCCTCAATTCGACACCCAAATAAAAACTCACAACGTTGTAATTTCAGGTCGGCAAATCACAAATTCACAAATTACTGCCCTACTTATAACTTCCGCTCAAATAAATGCCAATATAGATAGAAGTGGGACTCTCAGTGCATAGATGCACAAAATATTACGTACCCGAGTATTGCAATCTGTAAGTCATAAAAAAACAATCCTATATCAGTGCCCTGTATTTGAAGAGGATTAATATAAAAAGCTATTTCTTTAGATACTAAAAGAAATCGTTATTTCCATCAGAATGTTAAAAATGAACGACACAAAACGCCTATTTGCGATCAGCTGATCTGATAGACTAATGACTACTGTTTGCGTATTGTATCGATGTGATAAAATATATCTTTCCTACCAGAGGCAGTTAACTTCTCTGACAGCTTAAACTTTATATCGTAACTGTCAAAATTCAATCTTATGCTTTTCTTTTCACTTTAGAGAAAAACGTTACTAAATATTTCTCTTCAGAAGTATTTGTATTATTATTTCTGCATTTAAAATGCTCAGAGACATTGACACAAGAATATAAGTAGTATTAACTAACTACACAATAAGTTCGGACACCAGTGGAACTTTGATTTTAGCCGGCCGAGTGGCCGAGCGGTTCTAGGCGCTACAGTCTGGAACCGCGCGACCGCTACGATCGCAGGTTCGAATCCTGCCTCGGGCATGGATGTGTGTGATGTCCTTAGGTTAGTTAGGTTTAAGTAGTTCTAAGTTCTAGGGGACTGATGACCTTAGAAGTTAAGTCCCATAGTGCTCTGAGCCATTTGATTTTATTTTAACTATGAATGTTAATTTATTGTCCTTGAGGAACGTTACACAATATTTCAGTCTTTTATGTTTCAACAATTTCAGTTGTTATGTAATCTTTTGCTGGAAAAGGTTTAAAAAATCCCCATTTTCGGTATTGAATAATAAATCAAAAATAAAGAAAAACAAATCACTAAGTTTCATCGCCACTTTTGTCCCTGTATGAAATAATGTACAAGACTCAACCTCTTCAGGTGTTGGACATTCGCGGTTACTAACCCTTTTTAAAATATCTTTTTCCAGCAATGTAGAATAAGAACTTTTTTTTAGTATGTCCGGTAATTGTTCACTTTACTTACTGTCCAATAGTAATGTCATCACCGTAAGTGCTCACAGTTATTGAACTCGCAATTGCTTATTTCAGTATGAAATGGGAAGAACAACTGTTACAATAGTATAAATTCTTTAGGTGAAATGACCAGAATTTAATCACACAATCGTATACACTCTCCACAGGGGTTAGCATTCACAACCACCAACAAATATACCATACATATACCGACACCTATCATCAAAATAAATCAATATACGACAGAGGCTTCACTTACGCTTGTCACTTCCTCATCAATTAATAGGTTCGCGTATTTTACAATATAGAACTACTACCCCGAAGACAACGAAAATTCAACAAAAATCACCTGTGTCACTTTTCAACCCAAACAAAATTTATTTTGAAATTAACTTCAGATACTACACTGAACCTGTGTTTAACTTTCTAGGACAGCCCTTACTTTATAAACCATTTGGAAGCATCTAGCTTCAAAACTTCCCATTTCAATCAATATAAGAACAATCTCCGACCGTGAATTACTCCCTTTTTTTACAACGAACTTTATATGGTTGTTCACTCACCTTAAGTGAAAACAGACTTGTCTTCTTCAGAATTAAAGGAAAACATGAGCCTTACGTAAGTGATGACAAATTTCAAACTTTCCAATCAGGGTAGAATCCAATATTATCTTGCTAATTTTCCTTTCTTTACGTATCAATGTAAATACGTAAGTTAGATCATAAATTCTCCTACTGCAAGATATAATATTAATCAAGCGTCAAATGCCGAACTGGTGTCCTAACCGTGAACAAATGACGAACTCTGTCTACCTCCGACATACTACTAAAATTCTTATTCTTTTACATAATTGTTGTTTTAAATGATTAACTGTTCTTTGGCCTTCTGTATTCTTTTTTCTTTAGACGCCAGGTCGCTGTTGCACCGCGATCGGCAGCCAAGTCCACCGCTTTGTCGTGTGCTCTATAACATATAACAGAATTCCTTTTAACAAATAAAATTTATATATTTATTATCCAACTACTTTGCGTATTTTGAATCTACGTACATCTTGTGCTGATAAAAGATGAGCGAATTTTTCTCAGGGGCAGCACAAGCTATTGACCATCATACATCGGTAAGTGGCTAGAGTGTTACGTAGTTCAAAAGCCATAACTTTGAAATCGTGGAGGCCATCAGGAATTATGAAGTCTTTTTCTCAGTCACCTTCCTCAACCGTGAGTTGCCAGTAGCCTTTCTGCATGTCCTTAGTTGAGAAATACTTTGCTCCTTTCAAACAGTCTAGGGTGTCAATCAGTGCTTGTCAATGGATAATCTTTCTTCGTGATTCTGTACAGTCGTCAGAGGTTGACAGAAAAACACTATGTGCCACTCTTCTTCTTCGAAAGGACTAAATCAGAGGATCAGTGGCTCAGAAACTTCAATGTCATCCTCTTGCAGCGTCTTCTCCACTCCTTCCCAAATTGTCCACCATTCACCTGGCGACATTTTATACGATCACTGACCGACTGGTACATAATCTCCACTGTCGAGAAGGTATTTTATGAACAGCCACCTGGTATGTCCACTCCAAATCTGAAAGCACCTGGAAATATATACAGAATAGCTATCACTCACCCACCTCGTCCCTCGGTGAGGCCAGGCTGTATTGGCAGTTCGGCAGTAGCTTCCTGTCTTGCATTGTCTTTATTGGTAACGAGGAACAATTCGTCACTGACACTGAACTGCCCTTCCCGAACTGGTTTACCTACACCTACGCATATACCTTTAAGGACGAGTTTTGGCCACTCGTGTCAGTTGTCGATCCAAAACTCTTCTCGACCACCTACAGTACGTACAACCGTCGCCAGCAAGTAGATTTTCTGTGTAACGCAGAGTAGCTTTTTGTAATTGACAATAGCTTCACAGTTCAACTGAGCGTTTCGATTGATGACTGGAATTCATCTTGTTGACGATGGTGTAATAACGTGACTGACGGCAAACAACCCCACAGAGCATTCTCTACTGTGTGTGCTCACTGGAATGGCTTCATCGATCTGGTGCTCTGATCTTCTATACAGTCTATGACTGCTTGTTGTGCCTGCAAGAAGTCCCATCCGAGAGTATTATTAAGACTACGTTCTGTTAAGACAGCGAATTCAAAGGGCTGTCTTCTGTCACTGATAGTTCTTCTAGCAATGCAGATTCCTGTCAGGTGGACATATTTCCCATTTGCAACTTTAAACACAATCACTTTTGCATAGTGGAACATTCCTTAGCTGAACACGGTAACATCTGACATTAAAGAAAAGGAAGCCCTCGATTAGACCGTCAGCAGCTCGTGGTCTCGCGGTCGCATTTTCGGTTCCCGAGCACGGGGTCCCGGGTTCGATTCCCGGCGGGGTCAGGGATTTTACCTGCCTCGAGATGACTGGGTGTTTGTGTTGTCCTCATCATTACATCGTCATTTGTGAAAGTGGCGAGATTGGACTGAGCAAAGATTTGGAATTTGTACGGGTGCCGACAACTGCGCAGTTGCGCGCCCCGCAACCCAAACGTCGCCACCGTCGAGCGGACCGTCACCCAGACGGGTCGTGCCGGTGACTGTCATCCGAGGAGGGTACGCGTCTGTAGCTGCCTCACGTCCACAGGCGGTCGCCACACTCCGTTTTCCTGGAGTCGCCAGCTGAGTGAGCAACTGCTATCTCTTTGCAGTGGTCGGGAACACCCACGGCGTGTAGGGGAGCGAACTCGTCCGGAATACGCTGAAAGGCTTTGCACCATAGATAAATTGTAACTGTCCGAAGTTGACCATTTTAAATGGACTCATCGTGATGGATAATGTGTGGTGGTGTAGTAGTTGTCAAAAACTTTCCATCTTTTTCTGCAGTAGCATACGACGTGTCGAGGGCATCCACAACGGAAACACGCTGGTGTGCTGGTCTTCGGTGGAGGACTCGGTTTACCTACGTCGGTCAATTGCTAGGTTGTCATTTGACAGTTGTGGCATTAGTTCAAGTTGGCAGAGTCCATTCTTCCTGCAATGTTCGACTAGTAATGGAGCTTAGTGCTAAAGATTGACACATCTGCACCTCTCGCTTAACATTCTGTATCACTTCTCGAAGTACGGCACTGACGTTCACGGCTGCTATTCCTCGTGTCCGACAGTTCTGGCTGCCGTATCTCTTCTCTCACTATCTGACACACGAGAGAAGCGAGCTTCCGCAACTGCCACCGGAACCACACACCGTCGTATTTCGTCAATTTACTGGCACTACTCCTCTGTTGTCCTGAATCCTTTACTAGAAGAGCTCAGTACGTGTCTCCTTTGACTCCTATCGAGTGTGACTCTCTGCAGTTTCTATCATATTTGGAGTCTCGATGTGGCGCTGGCTCGAAACGTGCCGTCTATCGACCGTGTCGTTTCTCCAAGGTGTCGGGCACTGTTCTTCAGTTGTTCTTTCACTATGTGGACGTGCTGCCAATTATTGGCTTCAGTTGGAATTGTCCCAGATTGAACCTCTCACTCGTCTTCTTTTTCCGAAGCACTGCAGGCTTTGCCGTTCGAGGAAAAGTACACGTTTGACAAACACGTCACACCTTTCCACCTACTGTACTCGGTGACTCGCCGGAATTCTTTCGGCAATTTCACTGGGTGGTGATGCGCGTATCCAGGAAACACTGACGTGCGGCCGACTTCTCGCCATCTCGGAACCCATTGACCTTCTGAATATATACACCTCGGAAACAATGTACTGCTCGAATTCTGCTTACCTTCCGTGTAGACGGTGACTTCTATATTGCCTAATTGGAACCAGGGTGATGTAGATGTTTTGAAGTACCTGGCAGCATTGAAACCACAGTCGAGAGCAAATCTGGAGGCAGAGTTGTCAGTGAAGTAAAACATGCAGAACTGAAAGTGTATTTTGAACTGAATTGTCACCTGATCCTCTGGGCTTACAATAAATGTATATGTATTGCAGGACAAATCAGAAACAGAAAACAGTCCTTATAAGTTATTTCCTAACCATTTTGCTTATGTTCTAATGTCACTGATTATATACAACTGTATAAGGAAATTAAGTGTGGTAAGTACTCTTTGACACTAAAATTCCTTTTCCACCAGGTGGTCTTTGAGTTTCTTTGGGAAGTTAGCGCTATCGTGCAGGTGTTTAGGCAGACTACTTAGTAATTTGATACACAAGTAATGAAGTTATTTTTCGAGCACTGTCAGTTGGTCAGACATACTTTCCATTGCTCGTTGCAGGTGGGTACACTGAGCTTCTAGGCGATCTGTGCAGCTACTCGTACGAGCACTGAATATTCCAGAATGCTAGTATTTATACACACATCAAATTTCCCATTATATATAAACAAGTGCTAAATACTAAATAACTAATAACTGCCGACGGTCGGGTTTGAATGGGAAAACCACAGCACGCCGATCTGCGATGCTAACCCTTGTGCCACGTACCTCCCGAGTCAGTGATCGTGAAGATTGTATATTGTAACTATAGCACATATGTACAATCTTTTTTGATTGCGGAAGTTTGTATTAGAAGGAAAGTGCCTGCAAACTCTTGCTCTAATAGTTATAAAGTTGTTGTTGAGTTAATTTTCGATTTATACAAGTCCTAAGTCCTAATTAACAAACCAAAGAGATTGCCATAAATGTCTGTTACAAGTCAAGCAATGTGTCAAGTACATTAACCGCAACATACTGTCATTACATTAGAATACTAGTGTCAAATATCTTTGCCAGAAGTAGAATCAGTAATAAACACATAAGGTGGTTGTTGACAAAATAATCATTATCACACTGTTGAGGTGGTTGTTGACAAAAGAATCATTATCACACTGTTTACGTTACTGGCAAATGTACACTATCTGATCAAACGTATCCGGACACCTGGCTGAAAATGACTTACGAGTTTGTGGCGCCCTCCGTCAGTAATGCGGCAATTCGATATGCCGTCGGCCCTCCCTTAGCCTCGACGACAACTTCCACTCTCGAAGGTATACGTTTCGTCAGGCGCTGGAAGGTTTTTAAGGGAATGGCAGCCCATTCTTCACGGAGTGCTGCACTGAGGAGAGGCATCGATGTCGGTCGGTGAGGCCCCGCACGAAGTCGGCGTTCCGAAACATCCCAAAGGTGCTCTATAGGATTCGGGTCAGGACTCTGTGCAGGCCAGTCCATTACAGGGATGTTATTGTCGTATAACCACTCCGCAACAGGCCGTGCCTCACGAACAGGTACTCGATCGTGTCGAAAGGTGCAATTTCTGCCCCCCGAATCATTCTTCAGCAGTGGGCAGCAAGAAGGTGTTTAAAACACCATTGTAGGCCTGCACTGTGATAGTGCCATGCAAAATAACAAGGGATGCGAGCCCCCTCCACAAAAACACAACCACACCGGCACACCACCACCTCCGAATTCTACTGTTGGCACTACACACATTGGCAGGTAACGTTCACCTGGCATTCGCTATACCCACACCCTGCCATCGGATCACCACATTGTGTACCATGATTCGTCACTCCACACGACGTTTTTCCACTGTTCGATTGTCCAATGTTTACACTCCTTACACCGAGAGAGGTGTAGTCTGGCATTTACTGGCGTGATGCGTGGCTTACCCTGATGCAGTTCGGAGTTCCTGTGTGACGGTCTGGATAGATGCCTGCCGATTACACATTACGACCCACTCCTACTGTCGGCAGCCTCTGTCAGTCGACAGACGAGGTCGGCCTGTACGCTTTTGGGCAGTATGTGACCCTTCACACTTCCACTCCACAATTACATTGGAAACGGTGGACCTAGGGATACCTAGGAGTGTGGAAATCTCACGTACAGATGTATGACACAAGTCCGGGAGTTCCGCAGAGCGCCCCATTCTACTCTCTCACAGTGTCTAATGACTACTGAGGTCGCTGATATGGAGTAGGTGGCAGCAAAATGCACCCAATATGAAAAATGTATATTTTTGGGGGTGTCCGGATACTTTTGGTCACATAGTGTATGCAGGGAGAGATATCAGAAAGATTCGTGACTCACATCCTAGGACTTTTTAAGAGTACAAATATTTATATTACGTATGGCACACAGATATGTCTACATTGAGATCATTCGTCTAAGTTGGGGAGTATGTGGCGACGCGTACAACTTCAGGGGGATTGAGGCGCATCCTTATCTCTTTTCGATACTTGCAACAAAAGTAATTCGTGTAGTAAGAAAATAATAACATAAAATTTTTGTGCACGTGACGAGGCATATTGGAGGTTGACACAAATTTTCCGCACGGGACGGCAGTTGCGGTGACTCGGCTGGACAAATTACTTTACACAGAATTGTTATATCGACAATTGATACGTGTCAAAATGGGAGCTAAATGAATTTCGGAATTGATATTGATCTCGTTTGTGGAAGCATTAATATATCTGATAAGTAGGGGATGTTAATGAAAAGTATAGGTAAATATAGCGTATATTAAGTATAGCGTAAATTCGTTCCTAATATGTGGCTGCCGAGAGAGAACCTTGACAGTCACCCAGTCCAAAAGTTCTACAAGGGTAAACTATTGTTTGGAGCAACAGCAACATAGCAAAAATGTTGTGACCTGCTGCCTAGAGCCTACAAAAGAGAAGATATGAAATAAACCAAAGATCTGTTTCGTGAAAGATGAAGGTAGATGTGAAGGAAAAATACTGAAACCTGAACAATTTTTCAATCTCCCTTATGTGCCTGTCGACTGGCCAGTGCAGCTCTACCCTGATTACTTGTATTCCACTGAGGGTTGACCACTATCGTATTAACATTTTTACACTTACAAATTGCTTTCTTCAGTCCTCATATATTACTGTCTTAGTACTAATGGGTACTGGAAACTCTTACCTCCAATACCATAGTTGCCTCGTCTCTTTTGAGATTTTCTTTCCTTTTTGTCTCTTCGATCTAAAACATTGTTTCCTTTTTGCCTAAGTACTTCCATTAAATTAATGCGCCTTACATAGATTATAGTATAATCCTATTTATTCACTGTATCCTGAACTTAAGTCGATCTGGGATACCTTTGTATTCTCAAATAAATTGTTATAACGTATGTTTCTGATTTCCTACACGAGACCTCCCTTTTCTCGTGCAGTTTGCTCCATATTTTTACTTACCGTATAATTAGAGCACGATCTACAAATTTCGGTGTACTCGAACGGCATTCCATTATAGTAATTGCTGTCTGATGCGCAGGGATCTGAAATCACTCTTTCTTTCACATACCTTGTGATCAATGTTTTGTCTAGTGAGCATACGAGCAGAAAGAAGTGTGAAATTTATCACAGTGCAAGTTTCACGAGAGCTCAGCCAGTGACGAGTAGGAAGTACGTGGGGGTAGAAGGGTCGGGGAGAAGACCCTGTCTGCCATAAATGTTCCAAAGTCTGGCTTGTGTGTCAAGTTTCACTTTATTTTGGTCCATTAATTTTTAGTTTACACAGTTACAGGTAAAGTTACGTGACCTCAATCTGACCCTCAGTGAAACAGCACAGAGCCCACCGTCACGAGTGTCCGAGTTGGCAGATTAAAAACAGCTCGCATTTCAGTCTGCGGCTTCCGTCACCGCAACAGCAGACATCTCCGGGCTACTGGAAAAAAATTAACAGCAGCAAACACTGACCTGACTGTGATCTTACGGTAAGTAGATACATTTGTTGTTGTCTTTCAGTAAGCACAACCGAGCTTCGTGAGTACTGAGAGCAGATTTGAAAGCTTAATTACAATTACACTTTTATTGACTTGCACAAAAATGAGGTTCTCTGCCCCTGATACAGAAGAGCAACAGTTTTATGATACAATTTTTCCACATTTTTATTGACAGTACAGTTTTGTAAAACTGCTAGTAATTAATCAATAATATGAAATAAATATTGCTAAATTTTGTGTCAGAGTTTCTAAGCTGTATTTGGGCATACAATTTGTACTTAATCAGAGCATACAATGAGATTCACAATCAGAACTAATCACTTTGGTGTACAATTATAAGTCACACTAACATACACACACAAAGTCCATAAATAAAAACTCCACTGGCAAACAATATTTATTTAAAGTAACCCACGAGATTTTTCGTAAACCTGACTCTAAAACTTATGAATACATTTTCTGAAGCTGAGCAAACATTTTTGAAGTATCCACGTACTCATACTTCAGATGTTGGCTTCCAGTTAGCACCTGGAGCCACGTCGCTCGGCTATAATTAGTTTGGATAGTGATGACAGTCCGGTTCTAATAGCTCTGTTCATTAGCTGCCACCCTTATTGCTGACACATTTATCTCGGGCTTATATTTAAATTGTAATGATAATGTGTACAGGAACGGTATTACTAAAAATTAATTGAACCTTTTTATTTTTGAACGCAGCTTATTTACTCGCATTTGTTTAAATAGTTTCTCTCGTACACGTCGAGTACGATCTTGCTTACGGCATTATGTAAAATCCGAGTTTTAATAAATGAACTGTTTGACAAATAGAGTTAGAGAATCTTTACATTCTATACTACGAGTGTGCCTCAGAAATTCTTCTCAAAGAAACAGTCGGAAGGAGACGGAGACGGAGACGGGTTACCGTTTGCTCGCTCGCAAGCAGTCGCGACACGCACGGCAGCAGTGCCTCGCATCTTACTACCCGCGACACAGAGCATGAGAGCGCACGACAGGCTCGGAGAATGCACACGGAGACTGACGTGCTAACACACCGACATTCTAGTGCCGTAAACACCGAGCAAATTAAACTTTGGGACACAGTACGCATTTACAAATGTACATATATGCGTTAGTTCAAAATATATCAATGTGGCTCCAGTGTTAAGATGTAATCCTTTTAAATGATACAGTTATTCCCCCGTATCTGTTGTAATCGTGAAAGATAAAGTTTTATATTTAACAATTGCAATTCACTTCCTTAAAATAAAGTATATTAGAGTGAGAGTACTTTGTTCTCAAAAATTATTTCTTCTTTCTAAACCTTTCACTATGCATTTTTAAAAGATTTACAATCTGTCAGGGATACAGACTTAACACATATTTTGGCAGATCAGTTTTCTGGTAGGTGAAAATTTCTTCGACTACTCGAGGAAACTTGGCTGTGTGCAGTTTAAAGTAAGTAATCACTAGCTAACCGGCACCTCGAAAGAAAAGGATGCCCGAGCTCGACGTTTGACGAGAAAGAAGTTTCCTGCCAGTACAGAATTGCAGATGGGGCAAGTCGTTGCCACGAGCTCTCGTGACGCGGCTCGAGGAAATCTCTCTTCCCGGTATCCTCCTGTATTGTTATTGGTCTCCGGGAGGATAAGAAAATGAGTTTAAAAACATTTTAGGGCATCCTGCCACTATGATATGTGCACGTTCTACAGCAAAACCAGGCCCAAATCTGAAGCTTTCTATGGAAAACATCTGTTACATTCGCGCAGACTACTTTGGTCACCAGAAGCTGCCCGGCTATGTTCTGGCAGGACGCTCTTCCTACGGGTCAGAATTTGACGCAATACCCTGCACGTGTTTACTAAATCTATTGCGATAGGGAAACGGCGTGGGTAACAGAGTGGTGTGGGTTAGTGCCGTACGTGGAGTGTGTGCTAAGTTGAGGGTGTATTTATTTTCTTCTTATTGTCTCTAGAACGAAATCCAGATTTACGAGATGCACAAATATTGGCTATCACAATACTAACAAAAAGATTCTTTTTCTGCTATTAAAATGTGTTAACGTGTGAATCTCTCAGAATCCGATATTTTGAGCAAGGTGTATCCTGCACAAATATGTTACAGTTATGCCTAAAATATTCTTTGCATTACATTTAATTCTGCAGCACTAACCCTTGTACTTTTGAGATATGAAAAAGTAATTCCCCATCTGATTTATCATCTTTAGCATTACAAAGAGGCAGCTATAGTAATCTTACTCACAGCTTTGACAATATCACTTTATTCTTGTCTACATAGCACTGTTTTCTTAGCCTACAATGATAAATAACCTCTGAGACAATAGACTTTATCTTCGAAATAAAATCTAAAGCATACTCTGAACACTTACACCTACAAATCAATTCAAATGACTCTTTGTCAGTTCTTTTTAGGAAATGCACACAAAATTAGTTCATAACTTTAAAACAAAGCCACATGTTTTCACTCAATTCAAAGATTGCATATACATATAGGTTTCCTTTACTGATTTTAGGAATCCAGTGGTAGATTTCACGCACTACGTGTCAGACCCGACTTCAAATAAATGGCATTTCAGCTGACCTTACACTGAAGTCTCTTAATGGACTAGATGTACACTGCAACAGAGCCTACTTCAGCATAAGATACCATTATTACACTTTTGAACACACACAGATTGAAAAAAGAAAATAACTCCATAAATAGGCTAGGTTACACCCCCAAACGGAATGCTCGTATGACTGAATATATCTAGTAAGGAATGAGGAATGGAATGCAGAATTGGAAAATCTGTTATGCCTATAAAATATTGAGGATTACCTAACAAGGAGATTAAAGGAATGTCAAAAATTTGAGGTCGCATTAAGAGACGACGGGTCCTCTACTCGAGAGAGCAGCAGACCGGAACTGAGAGTGAACTTCTGTCGGTGTGTCACGTGGGATCGTCTCACAGTCACAACACGACAGGCTAACAGTAGACAGAAATTCTAAGGAGAACACAATACAGTTTACACAAGTCACACATTCAACCGAATTAGACACGTAATAGTCCACAGTGTGCCCGAGAAGCCGGAACGCAGTCCGTCAGTTCGGCACGCGCAGACGACTGCGTCCGCCCGTCTCTGTGGCGGCGGTCCCGTCCCGTCCCGTCGCACCGACACGCTGACACTGTTCACTTCGCAGTTCTCGGGCAGTCTGCGCCTGGCACGGAGCCGGAAATGGGCGGCGTCTCTACTCTGGAACGAGGAGATCCCAGTTGGCACTACGCGGCCTCTGAAATATAGAACTGATCGTGTAGGGTAATTACGGTAATGCGTACCTCACATTAAAATAAAATGTTTAAGGCCGAGTCAAAGACCGAGTGGGCTGGTCTGGGTACAAGGCCTTGAGTGTCAAAGAATTAGATGATTATTATTATTATTTTGTGATTTTCCTCATTACAGAGGCTTATCTCCAACATAATAATTTACTTGGAAATTACAATACAAACAATAAATGTTCTTAAACTATATTTTCAAAATATCCCTCCAGGTGTTTCGATCTTGTGTGTCCTCTTCCTCTGCGCCCATTCTCCTCATTATGTGCTGTACAATTTGGAGCCAGGTGGTCATAGGTCACCCTCTTCTTCTTCTACGGTTCCCACTCCAGTATCAATTTTGGTATTCTGGTTTTCTCCATTCGTCGTACATGCCCGTACCACTGTAATTTCTTCCTATCCATTGCGTCGTATATTCTTTCTTTTATTTCCATTCTCCTTATTATTTCGGTGTTCCTTATCTTTTCTTTCCTGGAGATTCTTGCCAAACTTCTCCAAAAGTCCATCTCTAGAGCTTGTAATTTTTTAATGTGCTTCATGTTAACTGTCCAGGTCTCCGTTCCATACAGAACTGCACTCTCTAATATGGATTTGTATATTAATTTTTTAGTTCTCCTCATTACATTCCTGCTCCATAAGACTGAGATAAGCATCCCAATGACCCTCCGTCTGCTACTAATTCTTTTATTGATTTCTGACTCTGATTTTCCCTCGATTTCTAAAATGGATCCCAAATAACAGGAGGTGTTTTATCTTTTTGATTTTCTTTCCTTCAATGTATAGCTCATCTGAATCATTACTCGGGTACTCAGTTTTTTGGTAATTAATCTTCAAACCCCAAGTTTTGTATTCTACTGCTAGTTGATTGAACATATAGTTAGCATCCTCCCCATCTTGTGCTACGACTACTTGATCATCAGCGAACAATAAATGATGTAGGTAAACTCCATCTCTTATTTCTAATCCCATACTATATTTACGAGACCATGTACTAAGGCTAATATCTATATAGATTTTAAATAATGACGGTGACATGGGACAGCCCTGTAAAAGGGCCTTTGCTTGTTCTAAATTAGATAATTGACCAAATTGTGACGGGAAATATGGGATCGAGCCACATTTTCAACTGTCACAACATATTTGTTCAGATTCAGCTTATCTGAATAGTTTGCACTGATATCATTTCACTGCATTTAATTTATTTCCTAAATCGAGGAAAATAATCTATTTTTGAAAATAAACATAAGGGGTGTCCCACTCGAACCTCCCTGATTTCGAGGACCCGGGAGAGGAAAACCACAGTACCTATGACAATGAAAGATGCACCACGTTGTAGACCGTCTCAAAGAATTTATATTCCCGCATCAGAAGTGCCAAGTACCGTCGCCAGAGTGCAGCACGGTCGCACGAAGTGAAAATGGCGACTCCACAGCAGTGTGCGCAAGCAACAGTGCGGTTTGCAGAAACGAAATTGCCGATTACTGTGCAAAGAAATTATTGTCGTGTCTATGAATGTGATCCACCTGATGTGAAAACATTTAAGGAATGATATAGGAAGTTTCTGGCAACAGCAAGTGTTCTGAAACATTCTGGCGGTGCACATTACGGAGTTTCAGAAGAGACAGTGGAGGACATCAGACAGACGTTTTTCAGAAGCCCACGTAAGTCACTTCGTCAAGCATCTAGGCAACTCGATATACCTAGATCGACAATGTATCGTGTAGTTCACCATTGTCTTACAAAGTGCAAATTCTGCAACACGTGACGCCCAACGACAAACCACGCCGACGACAACTTGCTGCGGATATGCTGCAGCGTATTGATATGGATGCCAGCTTCCTGGAAAGATGTTTATTCTCAGATGAGGCAACCTGTCATCTATCAGAAAGGGTTCGTAGGCATAATATTCTGATTTGGGGTTCACAAAATCCAGACGAGGTCACCAAACATGTTCGTGATAGCCCTAATCTAAACGTCTGGTGCGGGCAAATGCAAGACGAGACTGTTGGACGGTTCGTCTTTGCAGAACAAACAGGGAATGGGTCAGTGTATCTGGACACATCGGTCGATGACTGTTCACAAGTTCCCAGATAGGAAATCTCCCAGTCGTCAGATCGGACGCGGAGGACCCACTGCCCGGCTACCGCGTTCACCCGACATTGTGCCACTCCATTTCTTTGTACGGGGATTTGTGAAAGACTGCGAGCACGTGACCAAAGTGGACGATATTCCTACGTTGCGACATCGTATCACTAATGCGATTGCAACAATAACAGAGGAAATGTTCCAAACAACTTGGCAAGAAACTGAATATAGACTCGATATTCTTCGTACTACAAATGGTTCACATGTAGAGGTGTATTGTTAATAAATAAATAAATTCTTTGAGATGATCTACAATGTGGTCCACTTTCCATTGTCATATCTACTGTGCTTTTGTTTCCCGGGTCTTTGAAATCAGGGAGGTTTGAGTGGGACACCCTTTATTTGGATAGATAAAAAACGTACTCGCCGAGTTGCAGTAGAAGAACACACGTATAAATAGTATTAAACAGGGTAGGAAAAACAGATTGCTACTTACTGTAAAGAAGAAATGTTAAGTTGTAGACAGGCATACTTAAAAGACACTTATGCAGAGCTTTCAGCCACAGCCTTCATCAGTAACACACACACACACACACACACACACACACACACACACACACACACACACACACACACACACACACCATTCACATACACAAGCACACCTCATAAGTATGGCTGCCAACTCCAGCATCTCAGGCGGGTATGCGACTATCACGTGGGATGAAAGCAGCAATCTGGAGGGGGCAGAGAAGGGGAAGGGGAACAGATAGTGGTACAGACGGGCAGAAAGACGACGACTGGTGGAGTGTGCGGGGATTAGAATGCCAAAAAATGCAGCATCGAGAGGTTGTGGGGTAACGGAGCAAAAATGGAGAAGAGCGTGGTGAGTGCATCGGCGGGGGAGGGGGGGGGGGGGGAGGGGAGACGAGAACTGTGAGAAGGTGACGGGACGGAGGCAGTCGAAACTGTCACGTGGAGGGCGTGGGGACAGTAGGTTACCGTAGGTCGAGGCCGGTACAACTTCGGGTAACTCCCGTCTGCGTTGTTCGGAAAAGCTGGTGGCGGAGGGGAGGATCCAGGCGGCTCGGGTAGTGAAGCGGCTGCCAAAATCGAGCACGTTACGTTCGGCCGCATTTGTGCCACGGGGTGGTCTACTTCGCTCTCGGCCACAGTCTGACGGCGGCCGTTCCTCCCGGCGGAAGGTCGGTCGACAGTCTTACCGGTACCGAAAGCCGTGCGGCGGTCGCAGCGGAACTGCCGTAGGGCAGACGGGCCGTCCTCTGACGGGGTAGGATAAGCTCGTGACGGGACCGGAATAAGAAGTGCGGGGCGGACGGATCGGGCAGGTGTCGCATGCGGGTCTCCCGCGGGGATACGATTCTCGTGGCGAGAGGGTACGTCCGGAAGCGGCACGGGGACGGAGTACGACACCGTGGAAGTCGGGCGGGCGACAGGACGCCACTTTACTAGAGTTGGGAAGAATTTGGGGTAGGATGTCCCCCATTTTGGGGGACGGCGACAAGTAACGGGAGCCCCGGCAGAGGGCGCGGTTCGGTCGTCCCGGTCCGGGACGGTAGTGGGTGACGGAGGGGGCACTCCGCCGTGGCCGGTTCTCGGGGACAGTGCCCGTACGTGGAGGTCTAGGCGAGAACTTCGGCGTAGTAGGCGAGGGAGTTTTTGTCACCGTGATACGCAATCATCGCGTGGCCTCAGTGTACGGGAAGGAGTTTCCGGTGCGAAGTGCGGCTACTCTCAGCAGTCGGTGCGTTTAATGTGGAGACGGGAGGGAGGTGGCACGCAGGGGTGAGGAGGACCAGGTCAAGTGGGTGTTCGGCTGTGAAGGAATGGAGGAACGGTGTCTCGGCCGTGAGTACAGACAGTGAAGATATCGTCAGTGAACCTGAACCAGACTAGGGGTCAGGTTGTTTGGGAGGCTAGGAAGGCCGCCTCTAGATGGCCCGTAAACAGGTTGGTGCAGGAAGGTGCCCAACTGTTTTAACTCTCTCTCTCTCTCCGTGTGTGTGTGTGTGTGTGTGTGTGTGTGTGTGTGTGTGTGTGTGTGTGTGTGTGTGTGTGTGTGTGTGTGTGTGTTTGTTTTTCTCTGCTTTTTCTGACAAAGTCTGTGGCCGAAAGTTAATGTGTAAGTGTCTTTTTAACTGTGCCTGTCTGCAAAGTAATGTGTCATTCTTACAGTAAATATGTGTCTCTCTTTTCCGTACACTATTGATATTCCAATCTGGGGTTTCCACTGTTTAGATATATAAAACTTCAACAGAAGAGGAGGAGGACTGAAAGCAGACAAATTTTGGGCTTCAGTGCTAACCTCAACAAAAGGTACCAACTCTCTCGTGAGAAAAACTCCATAAAATGCACTGGTGCATTTCGGTGATCTGTGGCTGCAGTCTGACAACGTCACGACCCGATCGACACGCAGTTTTGCTTGCCGATCTCATTCGATTCTGATAAGCGGTTGAGCCTCTGACGGTGTCTCCGGCGTTAGGAGGTGAAATGTGCCTTACGGCACGGCCTAATGATTGCACGACTAAACCAAAAATGTAGACACTGGCTGGGACAACCTACACTGTACGATTTAAGTATTATAACTGCATATATGCTCGACTATTTTTAAATACGTTATCTTTTCCACGACTTTTGAGAAGGGAGTAAATACTGAAACGAGCTTACAGTTCTCGATATCTATTCTACTCCCTTTCTTAAACGGCACGTACTCTAATCTGTACGAAAAGATACCTCGTGAAAGTGGTGCCTCAAATATATGGCCGAGTATAGTAGCCGTATCGGGAGGACGTGCTTTTATATTTTGCTTAAAACATTGCGAACCCCGTGAGGATTTTTTCAATTAAGAGAGTTAATTAATTTTCCGATTTCCCTGGAAGAATTTGGAGTAATTTTGAATCGACTAAATGCTCGCGGTACCTACTGTCGCATATATGGCGAGGATTTTCCTTTCGAACTGACAGTATAGAATTTTTTAGTTACGTTTACAAAGTGATTCTTAAAGAGGCTTACAATCTACTTGGTGTCACGGTCTATTTGGTATTATCTTTAATTACTACAATATCTCGTTCACTGACAGACTTTTGCATTTCCCTTCTGATTCTGCTCCTGACTGTTTCGATTTAATTTTCAGATTTACTAATCTCTGACATTATAAGTGAGCTTTCTGACTATACCATTCTTCTTAATAAAGTTATATATTCTGTAATTTGAAAGCAGTTGCACATCTGTTCTTATCCGTCCATTTTGTATACGCACGTCTTTCTGCTATGTTATCCTTTCTTAATATCTACTGCTTTTACACACAAATGGCACCGTACTTCACATTCACTGGGAGACATCCATTAAAGGTTGAAATGCATTAAATTTGTAATTTACGTTGCCTCGTATACCTAATTCCAGCTGGCGCTTTGCAGTTTCCTTCGAGGTAACTGTTGCGACTTAATAAATTTTATAATGTTTCCATTAGAGGAATCTTTACAGGGTTTGAAATGACACTTGTTGTAAACTAAAAGGACTAATTCTATCTCCCGCTTCAAATAAAATGGCAGATCATTAACATAAAGGTCTGCGATTAAAGCCTGCAGAACCTCTCTTCAGTTTCTTTCCGTGACGTTCCGATGTGAATTACTTCGACAGTCTGATGTAGCTTCCTGTATCTGGGTTCTTAAACGAGAACTAAAGTGGGCATACTCGAACACTGAATTTCAAAAAATTACACTCTTTGACTCAGATTTCATTAGTGACTCATTCAGATTCCTCAGAGGGGTCAAGCTGCTGATATTAGAACATTCAACAATTTTGTTACCCGTTCAGTGAAATAGCTGACTCGGCAAAGTGGCAAACTGAGTCGAATAAGACAAAATGTAATGGCCTTTTTTTTTTTTTTTTTTAGCCCACTACACTCTCTCGAGTCGTACGTACCTTGCCGAGTGCCCACTAGTGCAGCAACCACCGGACGGTGGCGAGCACGACGAGGTGAGAGGACGCGACGACCGCGAACGACGCGACCCGCTGGCCGGCTCCGTCCGGGCCGCCCACGACGATGTCGCCCTCCTTCATGAAGACGTAATCCATGACGTGTATGATGCCGTTCGTGCACTCCACGTCTGGCCGGAAGATGTGGATCCACTCGCCCTGCCACTCCACGTAGTAACCTGCGGGAGGCGCACAGTAAAGACACGGTGTGCACTCACGTCACACCGTCCAAACATTTTGAGTTCAAATTCGCACCTGAAGGTATTTCACATGTAATGATCATCTGTGAAAACAACGGAAAACAAATACGATTTCTGGTGTGAAATTTGACTGACCGTTTTTCTTACGGGTCGTAGGAGCAGCTTTTGTGACGGGGGAGGTCGGCTGGTAGGATACTCGGCCGTATTGAGCAATTTACTAGTGACAGTGAAGTATGTTTTCATCTTACATACTGTGGCAACAGCTTATCTCGACAAATTCTGCGAAATGCTGCTGTGTTTGCAGTGTGGGCTCCTTGTTTTGCTCTTTTTCCTTCTTCTGTGAACATTGTTTTTGATTTCTTACCTTTTCAGCATATATACCTTTCTGAATTTAGTATTTACTTTTAAAAAAAATCTCCAATTTATTCCCGATTTTTGGGACTTTTTTTTTTTTAAGCACAGGTCTCAATTTCTGTTATTTGCGTTAAAGTTAATCCCTTTTTTGTGAAAATACTGGAACTTACGTTTAGCTCTGTACTCACTCATTCTTCATTTTCTTAGCTTTGCTGTTGGCACCAAATTTTGAGTATATATTGGTATATTAAGAATCAGCTGCATATGTCATCTGTATTGCATTAATTGTTTCTCTTGAGATTCTTTTTTCTAGTATTATAGTACAACGTGTTTCAGAGGACGATTGTGACCTTTTGCAGAATGCATATCACTTTAAGGTTCTTTTTTTTCCCTTTCTGTCAATTAGTCCCCATCTTTTCACTGTGTTCCTATTTCCTTTTATAGGTCCACTTACAACCTGTTTCCTTTTCCTTCCTGGCTAGGAATCCTTTCATCCATAACATTTTTCCTCTGATGCTGCTTCACTCTGTTGTTCCTTCTCTTGTGCTGCTTCTTTGTAAATCCATCTTGAACTCGGCATCTTAATGACTGAGATCTGTTTGGTTGTTCTCTTGTTATCAATTCCATACAAATGACCAAATTTCTTCTAGGTGTTTCTGCTATGCTTCCTATATTCCAAGAGCTTGGCAGTATTTTGATTCCAAGTCTTATTTCCTACATCACTAGTTCACGGAGCTTATATTTTAATGCTAGCTAACCACTTGCACGAGAGTCACTGATGATTCGCAGTCCCCAAATATTTGACGTTTTCCTTTTTTGAAAATTAAATAATACTTCACACTAAAAATTATGGAGATTTTTTAAGCGTTTAGTTAGTTCTATAGAGACTGTTAAAACTTCTTTGCTGCCTAGCATCTCCAGACTTTGCCTTGCACTACCACATTTGTTAAACTTTCTGAAAGTATAGCAGAATTGCCAGCAAATGCCAAGCAAATTACTTTGAAAACTTTGTTTTTTCTTGCCAGTATTACTGCTGATATTTTATGTTTTGATAATTTTCCATTTGCCCCCCGATAATAGTGTAAGAGGATTGGAGATGAACTATCCCACTGTGTTACATCTATATTTACATCAAGAAGTTTTGGAAAACTTCATTTAACTTTCTTTTCTTCTTCTTCATTTCTTTAAGAGCCCTCAGGTAAGGTACAACAAAAACTCCGGCATTGTAGAACAACTCCAAACTAAAACAGGATCTCTTCATTGTAATAGAACAGATAACAATCAACATAGCTGTCAGTACATACTTCAAAGATGTAAGAAATGAAACTCAATGTGCAACAAACTTATCCTTTTTCCTAGATATCTCGCTCATTTTTATTTTTCTGAGGAAAGAAGAAATCATTTATTCGCATAGTTAGGTGGCTGTGAATTTACTTTTTCTTTCAAAATTCAAGAATGTTGTTTTGTTTTAACTGCAGTTTAGTTCTAAATAATTATTTTTCTCATTTGTTGTTAGCTGGGGCAAAGACACCTCTCCCATTATCCTGTTAAATTTCCAAGTGTCATATTAAGAATATATTTATATAAATAAATTTTAAAAATCTCTAGCGCCTAACCAAATTTTGCTATTCGATTTTTATACTGATTTTGATAAGAATATATTAATTTACGTCTGGCACGTCGTACACCTCCACAACCGAGTGGTCGGTTCCCTGTAGTGCCACAGACTTTCCTCGGTGGGAGGTCTAGACAGGGGTGCGTTCAGCCTCATGATGCCAGTTGTGGGGCTACTCGACCGAGTAGTTGTGGCTCCAGGTGACGAAAACTGGCAATAGCCAGGAGAGCAGGGTGTCGACCCAAGCCGCCCCCCCCCCCCCCCCTTCCGCGTCCGTACTACATTCGACGGTGCCACTGTCAGAGGACAACATGTAGATGGAGTTTACTTTTATGTTTACATTTACATTCAATATTAATAACAGGCATTCTGTTATAAGTAGTAACTACTTACTTGAGAACTAATTACTTTAAAATCAATAACATTAAAAATTAAATAGAGACAAAGGGACAATTACTTCTGATCAATATCATTTTCTAACGCCACGGAGGTACGACCACAGTGTCTCGTTTGCAGTACTTTGGTCATGTTTTATCTTTTGTTTAAAGTGTAATAAAAAAAGTAGTTAAAAATAGGTCGTCGGATTACTTCAGTGGAGTCTGTAATGAAAAGTGTTCGTGTGTCGTAACCCTTCGTGTACAGTTATATGTCAGCATTTATTTTCGGTAATTAGGATACAGTCGTACGAAACACTCTCGGACTTCTCGCAACGTCAGTTCAGGGTAAAACATCGAGCTTTCGACAATATCCACAGTCGACTTCATCGGGAGCAACTGACTGTCAAAATTGCTGTCGTAGTGGTGTTAGGTACCTCAAAGACAGTTTCCGAACGGTCACAGATGAAGGGTTTCTCACACGTTGTTCTTATTTCTGCAGCCTGTTTAATTATAGAGTCCCAAAATGTGGAAGACGGGGAAAAAGCTTTTGTTTTTTCAAATAGTGTTTTACGATCATCTGCGAGTCTGTGCTCGGCAATCGCAGAGTTCTCCGATTCTCTATTTTTAATATGCCACTGGTGTTCTGCAAAGTGGTTGGAAATGCTGCAGACAGACTAGCCGATGTAACTCCTTCTGCACTCAAACGCGGTGTTGTGAAGCCCGGGAATCCTGAGGCTGAGACTGTCCTAAGCAGACGGTAGCATCTGCTTTATCTTCTTAGGCACTCGCAAAAAGCGTCCGATGCCTCGTCTTCCCGGGACTCTTCCTTTTTTGCCAGATCTAGTGCCGTGAAAGGGGAGGAAGGCGTTCGGTGGCTCATCACGTGAAAGTCTGGCATTTTTACATTTCCTTTACTCTGAGAGCCCGACTCGATATTCCGTGACTCGTAGCCGACCTTTCTGAACACGTGCTTCGAATGATTAATTTCGGAATAGAAGTGGTCCTTGTCAGAAACAGTTTTCGCCCTGTGTATCGACATATGTAAAGCTGCTCTCTTCTCGACACGGACGGTGAAAACTCTGTGCACTGAGACTTAAATCGGTGTGCGTCGGCTCGCGGTACACTGTGTGGCCGAGGTGGTGATTTTCGTCGTACCGGAACATCTGAAAATGGCAGCCTTTCTCCTTTCTCAGTCTTGATGGTGTACAGGATATGTGGATGTGTGTGGTTTTATTGAACATTTTGACGATTGTGCAATAAATTTGGCTCCTCTTTGTTCATCTTCACCAACACATTTATGGTCTGGCCACAGGGGTAGAAGCTCTTGAGCACTTCCAGGATCGTATGAAAAGCATTCACTCAGATATCCAGTTCACTATCGACACAGAGAAAGAAGAAAGGCTGCCATTTTTAGACGTCCCGATATGAAGAAAGTCGGGTCGGAAGGATGCCTCGGCCACTCGGTGTACCGCAAGCTGACGCACGCCGATTTACGTCTCACTGCCCAGAGTCCTCTCCATCCGGTCCAGAAGAGGACAGCTTTAAAGGCCCTAGTACACAGAGCAGAAACCTTTCCTGACGAGGACCACTTCCGTTCCAAAATTAAGTATCTGAAGCACGAATTCTGAGATAACGGCCATGGGTCACGTGATATCGAGTCGACGTTATCTGAGAAAAGAAAGTGTGAAAATGCTAAACGTTTGCACGACGAGCCAACGTCAGCATTCCTTCCCTTTTGCAGCACTACATCTGGGAAAATACGGAGAGTCCTGGGAAGGCGAGATATCGGATGTATTTTCCGACCTCCTGAGAAGATAAACCAGATGTTACGTCGTGTTTAGGACAGTCTCGGGCTCAGGATTCCTGGGATCGGTCAGTCCGTCTGCGCCGTTTCCGACCACTGTGCAGAACGTCGGTGACAAATTATAAATCGAGAACTGGAGAACTCTGCAGTTGCCGAGCACAGCCTCACAAACTGTCATAAAATAGTGTCGGAAGAAACAAATGTTTTGTCCCAGGCTTCCATATACTGCGATTGTGTAACTGAAGAGGCCATATAAATAAGAATATGTGAGAAAACCTTCAACTGTGACAGTGGATATAATCTTTGGGGGCCCAAAAGTGAGCTGTCGATGCAGAAAAGATCCGGAGGTATTTGTTGCGATGTTCACACTACGGCAAGATCAGTTGCGCCACCAGCATTGACTCTGGTACTGTCTCGGGCAGCACGTTGCAACTACCGAGCGACTGGAAGGTGTCTTTGGGCTATATGTGGCCACCACAGCAGGTATTTTGACAGTCAGTTGTTGTCGACGAAGAGGACGGTGGGTATCGTCTAAAGCTCGAGGTTTTACTCTGAACTGGTGAAGCGAAAAAAATTCCGAGAATAATTTACACGGCAGTTCCATCACGAAAGACTTCGTTCTTAATTAGGATAAAGCTTGGCAGTGAATTAGTCTTAAAAATTATCATTTAAATTGTCTCTGCATGCAACTTCAGTACTCTGCAAATAAGCGGGGTCTTTTTTTTTTGTTAAATCAGAGTGTGTTACAAATTAAACAATATTTTAAGCACACAGTAACTCAAATTTCAAAATTATTTGCTTCGCAACTTACTAGACACTGTGTACCTTCAGGAGAAATGTCATTACTGTTGACACGCGTGCACAAGCATGCGCACCCCCCCCCCCTCCCCCCCCCCCGCGCCCCTCCCCCACACACTATAGTTTTCTAGTGAGAATTTCAGACACCACAATGCGCCAACTTCTTAATGGACTGGCGAGTGTGTTAATATTAAGCACTGATTTTATGTAGAACAAAATGTGACTCTCCATCTCAATACACGATTGTAAGTGCGAGTGACTGACTGACCGGAGAGAGCTTTCAGTCCGTGCAGAGGGTACACTGCCCATTTGGCCACTCCTCGACCGGTGCGGCAAGTGAGCGTCGTCACGGCAACGCCACAGTGGCACGTGGCTGGTGTCGACCGACTCGGTACCTGACGAAATACTGTCAGGGAAGGTGTGCAGGTATGTGTGCTGCACAGATTTATACTCGTGTAGTTCTAGACATTTGGGTGCATACTGTGGATTAAATCACTGAAAAATATCATAATATCCCTTTCAATTAATACACTGAAATAGATCACGCATTATCTGCTCGTCTAAAATAAATTCTATAAGAGTATATAAGATATATTCACAATTTTTTTCCTGCTCAGTTCCTGTAATTTGTTCCAGTGGAGAACTTACTTATATATATTTAGACTACACTTCATAATCTAATACAGTGCTGTTTACAAAAACACACATACAACCACAGTGCTGTAAGGCGTGACATTGTGGAATGAAACAAAAAGCATTTTCTGGACATACCGTCAGCCTAATTGTGACAAGGAAGGGTTGCATGCACTGGGCCAAAGCTGAACAGAAGCACAAGTTCACGACACTTTCAATCTTTCTTTGTATTTTTGTGTTCAATGAGGTGTATCAAACCAATTCGTACAATGTCCCGAATAAGAATCCCACGCAAATTCCACACCTGTCACACATCTACACAAAATACGAAAGTGACGACGAGGTGTGTGTAGAATAGTATTGTACACAGTCGGTAGTTTAACGTCTTGCTGAAGCCTCTTCCAGGGGCCTGGGAATTTTTACACTTGTGTATATGACGAATGGGAAATAGTGGGGTAGTGGTACAGAACAATAGAAATAAAACATCCCATTCAGCACGGGTCCAGTTATTATCAGAGAGAATTTCCCATTTCGCATGTTAGTACTAATCTTGCTCTGGATTTTTTGTTTTTAATATACTGTCATTTACATTAAGAGGTTGTGACGAGGTGTTCAAATTTACATAATTCAAATTTTCAGCCGCGATCTGTTTGACCGATTCTACCGTATCGTTTAAACACGTCACACGTATTAACAGATGTCGAGTTTTCTGTGTACAGATTTTATAACGGAATCACAGCTGATGAAATAAAAAACTGGATCCAAAAGTCCCGATTCCACTTCACTTGGAAACCACTGGCAGGGCTCAGTATGTGAAAGTTTGTACTGATCCTTTAAGTTGAGCACAACAGTAAATTTTTTAGGACACGAAGATCTCCGATTTCCCTCTCGCGCGTGCGAACGGCACCGAGGTTTTGTCGGACTCCGTTTCGGGGCTTTACTTCACTCGAGCAATGTCTTCGTCCCTTTCCGGAGCCCATTTCGTACCATTTTGCCACTAAGTTTTGTGCTGTAGACTTTGCCGGAGGCTCGGATAAAACACCTCCAGTCTCAAACTGTCTCCCGGCACAAACAGTTCCGTGAACATTTCCCACGAATTGTGCTCCGCGTAACACTCGGCAACGGATAAGTGCCATTTTATTGCGAGGACCATTTCGCATCGCATTCGACCGGTCACAAAACACATCTGCTCCTCTCACCGATTCGGACATAACGAGACGACGAAGTACTCCGGACGGAGCACACGGGAGACGCACGCGCTCGGACGTGTGACGGCAGCCGTGCGGTGCGTCGTAATTGAGGTTTCCGGCATTTTCTGTGATGGGCTGTTCTCCTGTTCACTGACGGGCATCAGTTCTGTGTCAGTCTTATAAACATTTCCTGGGAATGTGTATTTACTTTTACACGCACCTATCAGCAGCACAGAACACTGCTCAAATATCGTGCACTTTATACAATTTCATTTTCTCAGACACCTAGGAATTCCTGACGGGTGTAACTCACCGGCAAAATAATCAAATCGCAAAGAGGGTGCTCCAAATTTGCTGGGCAGTCGCGGAAATGAAACACACTGACATGCGACACAGGTACAGCAGAGGAAACTGACAGACGGTGCTCACACACGTGCATTAGGGTTAATGTAAGCCAAAAGCTGTGAAATCTTTACACCTGGAAGGAAAAGCTGTGAAATCTGTACACGTGAAAGATGGAGTGGCTCTTCCTTTCTTTGGGCAGTCAGAGAAGGAGGAGATGCAGAGGTGATTTCTCTGAGGGAAGATTTAAAGCAGTACAATAAGCACAAGACACGTCACACACAAACACTACGTCAAACGAGACAAATTCGAGTAGTTCCACACTCCACAACTACGACAGTGCAAAGCGGAGCTTTCTGGTGCTAAGCGACCCGCAGCAGTCGGATCTACGAGCGACAACGGCTGCGGGTGCACGTTTTCACACAAGGGGCAGACGCACACAGAGAGGCAGCCGGCTTCTCGCCCACTCACCCGACGTGTATCGCGACTGGTTCTGCTTACCTACAAGCCGAAACAAATTCTCTGTCAACTCAGAACAGTCAGGAAACGGCAAAATACACTCACAGCAACATTTCTAGTAACTAAAAATTTATATGATCACACATTTGCACTTAATGCTAGGATGTTACAGAGAGAACTGTCCAAGTCTCCGACTGAGAAGAGTACACAATACTGCCGGCAGCCGACGACCTGCCTTCGGTCAAATTATTTCTATGACGAGTTACCGAATTGTTACAAAGTTAACCTTCTGCCATTCACTTCTATGAATATTTATTTCCAGATGCATTTTGACAAGCTTTTTATATTTTTAGTGACAATTATCTGACGTGTTATACGCACTGGCACACAGTGTTTATGTACGAGAACTTCTCTATTCATGACTCGGGCAGTCTGGAGCTCTTGCATTAGAGGTTTCTGCTCACGCGCTCCTCGTAGAGGCCGAGTATTATCGGCGCTGTCGGACATCTCGAAAGGAGTCTGGCATTCGGTTGGACACTACTTCAATTTTCGTACCTCATATTGTGGAAAGCATTACCCTCCGTTCTTATGTTTTATACAAAAATAAAAATTGCCAGTAAACTTAATTGTGCACTGACCTTTATTTCAAAAAGCACCAAATTTCACATTTATTCCAATGCTGATTCGTCTCATTATGTTTGTTTCATTCTTTCAGTACAGGGCATTTAGTTCTTCCAATAAATATCATTAATTTCACGACTTTTGTGCGTTATCCAATTCCAGAGGGGTGGGTGGGGTTGGAGGGTATTTAGAGGACAACTGTGGATAAGTATATGATAAACCTGGGGGTGCACACAATTGAAATGGGTCTTAAGGTTACTTTCCAATATCACACGTCAGGCCTCAAGTGCAAAACACATTTTGATAAGCGGCCAGTGAAAATTTTAATCAAATCACTTCTTAATTATTATTGTGAGGAAAATCACATTCCAATTTTTCTGTAGCAATAGCAGGCACAGAATTACTTTCGCATTGCATTTCGTGCCGAGTACACCCTGCTCTACCCGATATGTCGAGCGCTGTATTTTTTCGATTCTCTAGTCCATTTTGTACGCCACTTTGGTGAATTCTTGTCAACTGTTGCCCTTAAAAGTTGACATCCACTCTCGTGGTCTCTTTCAGAAAAAGTGAACTGCTTTGAAAGGTTTCTGAATCATTTGTCTTGTTCCTTTATCGTAGGTTTGTGCTGCCAGCGACATTGTACCCGTTGTTCTCATCCACAGTACGACATTATGGAAAACTTCCACCAGGAACCGATAGCACTGTTGTCTCATTAACTGTTTATACTGTACTTATTCTAGCTCAATATTTCTTTGACAGACTTTGTACGAATATAATAATGAAGAAAATTCTGAGATTATTAAGTCACACAGTCGAGTTCTTCTTGTGCTGTTGAGAGAGTTGAAACATGATAAAATTTGTATAAAAATGTTGCTTTTCTAATAGTGTTAATTTTTCTTTGGGGGCGGGGGAGGGGGGGGGTGGAGGTGGAGGAGGGGGTGGCAGGTGGGGGGAGGTGGAGGAGGGGGTGGCAGGGCAGGGCAGGGAAGGGCAGCTGAAAACTTTATGCTGGACCAGCACTTGAGCCTGCAACCTCACCATTTGTTGGCAGTACAATACTTATACCGACTGAGCTATCCGAGCACAACTTGTGACTCACCCCTCACTGAGTTACTTCCACCACGACCTCGTCTCATACCTCACCAATTTCACGGAAGTTTTCCACCGTACCTCGACGGACGAGGATTTCTCAGAAAAGTATATGTGAATAAATGGCTAACCAGTCTAGGGGACTGTTTCCAGAATAAATATTTCCCTCTGTACCAGTGTCGGTGGCATTTAGAAACATCTCGAGGCACTTGAAGCTTTGAAGTTGGATTCCGTGTCGTGTCAAATTGGCTCAGTTCGTAATGGCGTATCCCGTGCGAGGCTTACTTTTGGGTTCGTGGCTCCAGTACAGAGTGAAAGTTTTCATCCTGGAAACAGACCCCTAGGCTATCACTAAGCTGTCACTCCGTGATATCCCATCTCCCAGGAGTGCTTGTCCAGCAAGCTATCTGCGAGGCCTGCTGTGAATTTTGGAAGATAGGAGACAGAGAGGGGGGAGAGGGGGGGCTGCACAGCTCATTAGGTAAGAGCACTGCCCAAAACACCCCCGTCAGTCCAAAAAGTTTCGAGACTAGTTTAATAAAAAATATGGAAAGTGATTTTAATGCCTCAAGTTTTCTACATAGCCTCCCACAATTGAGTACAATGCACAGAACATTTGTACAACCGTATCGAAATGCCAGAAAAGTCGTTCTTCGGGACGTTCAGTTAGTGCATCACAGTGGTTCTAAATAACGATGAAAACAAACAATTATTGATAAAATTATTTAATTAGATGGATAAAAAAATCTACTCGCCAAGTGGCAGCAGAAGACACGCATAAAAGACTGTTGTGATTGGCAAGCTTTTGGTGCCAGTGGCTCCTCGTTGTCAGAACGGCTGAAGGGGAAGGAGGAAGGGTGAAGGAAAAGGACAGGATAGGTCTAGGAGAAGGGGAAGATTTTGAGAAAGCCACCCAGAACTGTGGGTCAGGGGAGACTTACCGTACGGGACAACAGTCTGTCTTTCCTTCTCATCCCGTACGGTAAGTCTCCCCTAACCCGCGGTTCTGGGTAACTTTCTCAAAATCTCCCCTTTTCCTAGACCTATCCCGTCTTTTTCCTTCATCCTTCTTCCTTCTTCCTTCTACCTTCCCCTTCAACCCTTCTGCCTGAAGGAGGAGTCACTGGCTCCAGAAACTTGCCAATCGCACCAGTCTTTTACGCGCGTGTCCTGCTGCCGCTCGGTGAGTAGATTTTTCATCTATCTAATTAAATAATTTTACTGTACTGGCTTTAATGTCAGTTACGTCATAATAGTGTCGACCCTTTGTGCGAATTTCAGTACTTTCTCATTTTTTGGCAGGTTCGTATCGATAACGCAGTTTCTCATCACCTGTGACAATTCTATTCAGAAATAATTGTCCACACTGTGCATTTGGATCACATCGCAGAAAGTGTCTGCACGTCGTCGTCTGCGTTCGAAAGTCGAGGTGTGCTCGTGACGGACTTTGCTCGCACACATTTTTCTTTTTCAAAACATTCTCAAACACTCCATTTAGAGAAGCTGCGACTCCCGACGTGACGACATCGGCGCACTACGGTCGCACGTCGTCTACTCGACACTGCCCGCTCGCAACTCGGTGGCCGAATGCGCGTCCGTCATTTACGGTATCCAGCTGGCACTGCAGTTACTGTGCCGGTGCGACCGGTAAGCCGGGATCAAAATTGGCCCCGGAACTTCGCGGGCAGACGGCATAGGCCAGATACCTAGAACGAGACCCCGTTTTAACCTGACGGGAAGTGTCAAAACGCTTCACCGAAGAGGGAAATTTTCACTACAGAACGCCGAAAAGATTACGAACGACAGAGGACTGTAGAAAAATGACGATTACAAAGTGAACGAGAAAGGGGGAATTAGTAACGGTACACTAAAAACACAGAAAAGTCACACGTGCACATCGAACCACAAGGAACGATGAGGGGTAAAAGAGAAAATCGTATGCAGATACTGAGGATCTGTTACAGGAGTGAATGTTGGAAAAAGACACAAAGAATTTTAAGAAAAATGTTAGCCAGCTGAAAGAATCGGTTGTCCTTACTCTTTTCGGTCTCCCTAACCCTCAGCCTGAGGTGGTCCCGCATGGTGGGCAGCACGGACGAAGTGTTGGAGGCGAGCTTCTTGAGCGCCCCCATCGTGTACACCCGGTCTGAGATCACCAGGTGTCTCTCCAGGATCTGTTTCACCTGCAAAATAAATACAAATACTCTACAAACGGGTGGCAACACACCTCACTACATTTCACAGTGCTGACACATTAGTTCTGTTTTTAGTACTACAATATTTTTAAAAAGGATAGTAATTCTGAATTTACTATAACTTTTTATATTCACATCTTTTGTGTTTTTATTGAAAGGCGTAAAAATTTGATTGCAGTTGTTACATATTTGTACATTTTTGTGGTACGAGTTCTTACCAGGTAATTTATTTCTGATTAGTAGTGTGTCTTAAGACGCAAACGGAAAAACAAACAGAAAAAAAATTCGTTCTTTTAAAAAAGGTTGTTTGAAACCCGACGTGTTGACAAAATTCTGTTATTGTACTATCGAGCCCCGGGTGACACAAACGGTGTCGCAATTAGTTTCGACTTCTCGGCGAGGCAGTCCGCGAACGGAAAACGGCCACCGGCCGTCACGAGTGTACGGCAGACGCCCGGTACAATTTTTCGTCCCGGCCGTACTGTGTCCACTCGAGACTTACGAGCTGGTGACTGTGTTCTGTCAGTTTGTGTCGAGCGTAAAGAAGGTTGTCAAATGCCGAAAGAAGGTGCCGTTAGTGCTAATGGTGAACTGGCAGCAAAATTGTGTACATTGAAACACTGCGTAAGGGGTTTACGTAACACGAGAAAGTTTGGCGAGTTTCCGCCAGTTGTGCTGCCGACAGAATAACACTGGAATCGTCTACAGATATGCGACAAACACGAGTCTCGAAATATTTTCTAGTGCGAATTGCGTTGCCGAGCGTACCTGTCCCGGCACGCAACTCTCGGACTCCTGTCGTATTCCTTCACAGTCGAAAGATTAAATGTCGTGACGTGCCGCGTGGGACACGGGTACACACCTGGTAGGTAAATTCCTTCATGAAGAGTTTGCGGTGCGCTGACGGGTCGCGGACCTCCATTTTTTTCCAAGCCAAATCTCGGGGGACAAAATATGTGAACTTGGTGTGCTTCTCGTCCAGCATCTTGTTGAAGTCTGACATCTCACCGAGGTGGTACGTCTTACTGAAATTCAGTTATCAGTTTTTTAAGACAACCTTACCAGCTACGAATAAGATTTTAATAGTATGTACACATTTTTAAATGAAAAGCAAGACTACGAATTTAGCTCAATGTTCACTTCTGTTGTTTTAACTATCACACAAGTGTGTTATTTCACCACAAAAACACAATTTTTTTTTACCAGCAGTATGCACGTTACTGTAGTTCGATAACACGCGAGTTGATGCCAGAAGCTGTGTTTCTGGGATGAAATGCACACGTAACAGTTAAAGTAACAATGATGAACTGCCTGTCGACTTCTGTCTCGGATTCTTCGGCCGACAATTTTTCTGACTTTTCGCCAGTACGATCGGCTGGCTTCGTCAAAGCTTCACCCTCCGTTGCTGGTGGCGGAGTGCAGTCGAGCTCGTGGCTGTGGACTGTAGGTACCCATATGCCCACACCTGAGGACTTTACCGCAGTCATTTCCGGTGTGGTTCTCCTCTCGCTACCTGCAACGGTCCTTCACTGCAGCACAAAATCCGGGATCCGTTCTCCCTGAGGTTTTCTTCTTTCATGTCGAGGCTATTCTCACGTTTGTGTATTTCTATAGCTTCGCCGAACGAGTGGGCACGACAGTTCTTCTCTACAGCCAGAACTTCTGTCTCGGCAAATTTCACTGAGTGGTTGGCCTCACACGGTTTCTCCGCCTGCCCCCCCACGTAGTGCCGCTTACGTTCTCCGATCCCTGTATCGAGCGATCGTCTGGTCTTTCCGACACAAAGTCTCCTGCACGTGCACGGTATCAGTGTAGTCCCGACATTGCGAGTAGGCCCTTTCTCTCCTTTGCCGATCTGAGACTCTCTTCAATTTTCTGCATCAGTTTATAAATAGTCTTTATGCCGTGTTTGTGCAATACGTGACCGATGTCAGTCGGGGAACGTACGGCACAGAGGCAGTACCCGACATTTCTTTTTCCGAGTGTTTGACTCTGTTACACTTCTCATACCACTAGTGGAGTACCCATTGCTCCTTACGACGCTTTCCAGGTGTCGCATCTCGTGTCCGAGGTGCTGCGGCTGGACAGTTGGTCGACACTGGGAGTGTAAGCGGCACTGCGGTTTGAGGCAGGTGGAGAAACTGTGTGAGGGCGACCACTCGGTGAAATTTGCAGATGAAAGTTCTTGCTGTAGAGAAGAATTATCACAAGTGTCTATTTAGGGAAGCTATAGACATACACAAACGTGAGAAAAGCTTTGACGAGAAAGGAGAAAGCCTCGAGGTGGACGGATCTCGGATTCCAGTGCTGTAGCGAAGGACCACTGCAGACAGCGAGAGGAGAACTGCACCGGAAATGACTGCAGAAAAGCCCTCGGACATGCGTGAGAGGTACGTACAGCTGCGACGGCAAACCCGACTCCGGTCCACTGCCGGCAATGGAGGGTGAAGCTTCGACGGTGTCGGCCACTCGTGTCGGCAAAATATCAGAAAAGTCGTCAGACCGAAGCCGGCTAAAGAACCCGAGGCAGACAGTTTGCCAACAAGTGGTTGAGAAAGCCTTAACAATTTTGTAAAGTAACAATACTTAAAATAATAGGTATGTTGCCACATTTAATACGATGGAAAATGAGATGACAAGAGTAAGATAGTATTCGAGATGACAAAAAAAAGATGGTAGTCTATGTGGATTTGGTAGTCACAGCTGGTGAAGAACTTCAATGCATTTTCACATCTCTCATCTGTTTCCATTGTCTCTGAAATTTTGAGTTTCTCTTGGCAACAGAATGCCTCACATATATGGAAAGTACCCAATTAATTGAGTGTTTCTTATCTGAAGATTTGAACGGAGTGCACTGAAATGATAATTGACACATGTAGAAGTACAGTTAATTTATGCTGTTGATAAAATATTTGTGTGGGGAAACATACAAACCTCAGTTAGTGATACAGCAAAGGAAACACTTATGGGAAACAGTGGGCAAGATGATCTGGTTTGGAAAGGAATGTGCAGATGCCCTGGAAAGGAGGAAGGAAGCTAGGAGCAAGTGGCGTTAGGGGACAAATCTGGCACAGGACACAGTACAATTTGAGAAGGTCCGAAAGTCTACACAAACAACTCTGAGAAGAGCAAAGAGGAAATATACAGGGTGTTACAAAAAGGTACGGCCAAACTTTCAGGAAACATTCCTCACACACAAAGAAAGGAAATATGTTATGTGGACATGTGTCCAGAAACGCTTACTTTCCATGTTAGAGCTCATTTTATTACTTCTCTTCAAATCACATTAATCACGGAATGGAAACACACAGCAACAGAACGTACCAGCGTGACTTCAAACACTTTGTTACAGGAAACATTCAAAATGTCCTCTGTTAGCGAGGATACGTGCATCCACCCTCCGTCGCACGGAATCCCCCTGATGCGTTGATGCAGCCCTGGAGAATGGCGTATTGTATCACAGCCATCCACAATACGAGCACGAAGAGTCTCTACATTTGGTATGCCATGGAATTGGTCCGCCTCTACCAATCCGTCGGTCACCGAATCTATTGTTGAGAAGCGTACAAACACTTCGACTGAAATGTGCAGGAGCTCCATCGTGCATGAACCACTTGTTGTGTCGTACTTGTAAAGGCACATGTTCTAGCAGCACAGGTAGGGTATCCCGTATGAAATCATGATAACGTGCTCCATTGAGCGTAGGTGGACGAAACTAAAATGAGCTCTAAAATGGAAATTAAGCATTTCCGGACACATGTCCGCATAGCATCTTTTCTTTATTTGTGTGTGAGGAATGTATCCTGAAAGTTTGGCCGTACCTTTTTGTAACACCCTGTATAAGGTATATCATCACTGCAGCAGAAACAGATTTCAGAGGACAAAACACTGCTGAAATGTTTCTGAAGATGATGAACCTCTGCAAAGGTCACCAGGCCAAGCAGAAACTTGTTAAAGATTCCCACGATAAGATCCTGACAAATGATAGCGATACAGCTGAGAGGTGGAAAGAGTACTTTCGACAGCTGCTAAATTGTGATGAACCCGAACTGTAGTTTGATTTCCAGTACCTAATTACAGGGGAGAATAAGAGTCCAGGTGAAGATGGAATCTGGAATGATTCTGGCAGGAAGAGAGAAACTTGCAGAAAGAATACACTGACTGATACAGGCAATATGGAACAGCTCAGCTGTTTAAGAGAGTCTGGCACGGCAGAGAAACTCGTCAATTTGATAAAGACCTGTCTGAGCGAAACACGTGCAAATATGAAGATGGGATATCGCATAACTGAGGAATTTGAAATTGTGACGGGACTTGGACAAGGAGATGATTCGTCTGCTATCCTGTTCAACTCTGCCCTCACGAAGATCGTACGTGAGACCTTCAGAGAGAACGAAGGGATTGAAATCGAAGGAAAGAGACTGGCATACTTAGCCTATGCAGACGACATCTGTTTACTCTCTAGGTCTGAAGAGGAGTTAGAGCAAATGACCAGAGCACTAACGGAGGCTGATAGCAAATTTGGGCTAAACATAAACAAAGCTGAGACAGAGTACCTCGTTATGAAGCCTGACCAAAGTCAGACTGCTGATCATGTACAATCACTGCAAGTGGGATACCAGTCCTACAAAAGAGTGCACGAATTTAAATACCTAGGGGCACGTTCTATCTGGCTGTGAGACACGAAGCATCCAGAAACAGGACTTCCGTAAGCTCCTAGTTTTTGAGAGAAAAGTGGTTCGGAAGATCTTCGGTCCAGTTCTGGATGAAGACACGGGGGTAATGGAGGATAAGACACAACCGAGAGCTCGAGGAACTATACCGGCAGCTGAACGTAGTGGGAACTGTCAAAGCCAAACGAATGCAGTAGGCCGGCCACGTGGCCCGGATGGAAGATCACAGAAGGCCTCGGAAGCTCCCGGATTTCACAGCTGCAGGAAAGAGACCCCAAAGGTAGACCCGAGAATCGTCGGAGGGATGGCCTCCGTGAAGATTTAAACTGAGCATCAATAGATGTGGACAGATGGTGGACAGCAGTAACGGACAGAATCCAATGGAGGAGGAAACTTGTAGCAGCGTGCAGTCCACTGGGCCTGATCACGTACAAGAAGAAGACGAAGAAGAAGAAGAAGAAGAAAATAAAATATTTATTGTCATATCCTATTAAGCTTTTTATGTCTACAAGATTTATGAGTAATTAAGAATTAGCTGACTATATGTGACCTTGTGCAGAATGAATAAGACTCATAACAACTTGTGTAGAAACACTATTCTGAAACCAAAAAATCCATATAGTTTCATCTGAAGAAACAAATTTGATATTGTATCTCTGTGGTTAAACAATGTTACTGCAATGCGATGTTATCTGTTTCATGAGGTCATAGAGAGAGGGAGAGTGAGTGAGTGAGTGTGTGTGTGTGTGTGTGTGTGTGTGTGTGTGTGTGCACGCACACGCGCAAGTAAAAATACATATTAAAAAGGAAGTGGTAGACCGTGCAGCCTAATAGACCAAACAACCTTTGATTCAGCACCAAATTATTTACTGTGTATGTACAAAAACAACAAAGGTTACAATTCTTGCAATAAATCACTGATTAACATCTAATAACATTGCACATAAATGGTATGCTGCTATTCATGTATTTTTTCGAAGGTATTCGTTATTCTCCTTGCAACTTGACACCTTTCTAATGTTTAGAAAGGATTTTGCAGAAGGAACTTTGTAAGCTTCACTGTGTGGAGAGTCAGGACCATACTAGGCAGTGCATTGGCTAATTTTCATCCTACATATTGGATCCTTCTTACAAAGTGCTCTCCTCTGGCTGCGGATGTAAAATTTTTCTTCATTTCCGACACTGTACTGAAGCATACGAGATATATGTGAGGTGTAGTCTTTTAACGAGAAGTACTACATTTCAAATATACAGGTTTATTATGTCAGAAACTGGGTTTCGGAAACGGGCCACGGCTTGATTCCTTATATTTAGCACCGCAGACAACTCTTACATCTCTTACTGAGATTTGCTCCGGTTGTCGCTCCCCAAATTTCTATTCTTCACTAAGTCGAGAAATGCTACGCTTTTACCGTCTCAGTAGCTACTTACTTCAGCATGGGGTCCGTCCGGAGCTTCTCCTTGACTGTCGTGTACGGGACACCCAGTATCTTGTTGATGATGTGCACCATACCGTTGGTGGCAGCTATGTTGGGCTGAACGATGGTGGCATTGACACCGCCGCCCTCGACGGTGACCGTCTTGTTCCCCGCCGGGCCATGCACGACGTTGAAGTAGAGGTTCTTACGGTCGGCCATCGTCGGAACCTGGAACAGCTGGGGTGAAGTGCCTGACCTCCGCCCTCTACTCTTACGACACCCAGACACCGAACTACACGGTACGTGCACCGGAAGACGCCGGGAACGTCGGCCAGCTCGTGCCTCCGCCGCCGCGACCGTCCGCAGTTTCGCGTCTCCCGTCACCGTACTCAGCAGCTTAAACTATTACCTCTAGCTAGTTCGACAAGTAACTGCGCTCGTTAACGTAACGGGGTGCAGCTGCTGCGAGTCACATTAAATGCACTTCACATCTGTGCACTCGTCACTGACCGTCTGCCGTATCACGGCCCCAGTCCCTCGGTGGTGCATTTCTGACAGGTACTCGAGTAGTGAAGTCTGCTCTTATTATCAGGCGTGATCTACTAGCTATAGATGCAGAGAGATGATGAAGAGGTGTTGTGAAGAGGAATTAAAAATGTCTGAAAACGAGCTTACTAACCGATACAGCAAAAGCATTGCCGAAACCTGTAAATGAAAACGTAGTCGAGTTCAACGACGGTTTGAAGAAATTATATTAAAAATGCAGTGACATCTGATGAAATGAGAATTGACAATTTCTCACCAAATACAGTCTGCAATTTACAACCGACTGCACAAATTCCTCGGTGAAGTGTATGGCCGAATGTAAGTTGCACTCCGTTCGTTCGTTACGATAATTTCCGAGTCGAGCAAGTAGACACACACGTACGACTGAAGTGCACAACAGGTGACGGAACAGAACGAGCTCTCGCTCTGCACTCGACACTGAGGCACAGTTGTTTTCTCATTCGAATGGACAGAAGGAAGGAACACGAGAAACCACCTGTGCTACTGCACGGACCTGAACCGCTACAGTCTGCACAGTGGGAGCTTAGTTCTAGAAAGGGAAGGTTACGGGAAACGTCCTGTCGGTGTCGACTGTGGAGCCACTCGAGATTGAGCGATAGCTCGTTCGGACTGACCTCGTTACTGAAAGAAACTATGCCACCGCCAACTCGGGGGAACTGCAGAAGGTGCAAACTGGGAAGTTCAGACGGTGCGCTTCGGAAAACTCGCAGTTCTGAACACGGAGAAATGTCCGAACGAAACTTTTAGGTGACCGTACGAAGTCACCTTCACAAATAGTGAGGAATTATTTGCACACAAAATCCGGAGCCATTACGACAGACACGAACGAGCAGTCGTCCCGACTCTTCTTATTAGACGGCGGAAGTACGAACTGGCCGGCTGCTCCCGTGTTACGCGGAGAGGTGAGAACTGAGAAAAGCCATATACGTCCCAATCTACAGAACAAATTTGAAAAAAGTAGCTAAGATAAAAGAGGTAGGAAAAAAAGAAGTTAAGTAAAGAGAAGTAGCAACAAACACGTAGCATTAAAGTTCCAAAAATCAAAACATACCTGTCGGATCTACATGCATTCCGCAAGTCACAGGTGCAGCATGGAATGTAGGCAGTTTGTTCCAAAAGGCAACAACAGTGATGTGAAACAGAAAGAAAGTTATGCAATTTACTACGTCAGGCGACATCTACACGTCAAGTCTACAGAAGAAACAGTACACACAGCACCCGCCACAGTTAGCGTCTACGACACGGCACCGGCCTCCGGCCCGGACGTCGACCGGCACAGTCGTGCGAACAAACCGGCCGACAGTATCCTGTCGTGTGCAGGTGTCATTCCCCGACCGGGAGCGAGTTTCAGTCCCTTTAATGCAGACACGTTTAAATTAATTGCACTGAATGTCATTTAGTTTCACGGTCGATACTGAAACTTAATTCGTCTTTCTGCTACTACTGCCAGATGTGAATCCTCCAAAAATAAATTTAAATATACCGTGTCTCGACACGAAGAGGCAGCCTTTCAGACGTACGAGGCACTCAAAGGCTGTACCGATTCACTGCCCGTGGCAGTGGAGGCGTGGACCACTTTCTCGCACCGCGACCCACTGTGAGTCTACAGCGTGCCTAATGGTACGAGGTGAGGTCGAGTTTTATCACCTCGAAAAAATTGTTACGTAACTGATTTCTTATTTGTTTGCAGGAACGGGAAATTCTGGTGTCCTAGAAAAGCCAAACTGGAATAGTGGGGCCTACATAAAAATGAAAATGGCTCCCCCAGCAGCACGCTACGGTGTGGCACACGGAATTTGACGTGCCCGGGTGCTGACGCAAACCTGCAAATAAACATAAAACTAGTTACTTAATGATAATTTCAGGAGGTGATAATTAAAACTGTATGACTATTCCCCATAAATAGATTGAGGCGACTAACTTTTACACGCACAGTACCTTTTGTTGCTTTGTAGATATTGGTTATCTGATTTCATCATCAGATAATGACTGGTGTGTGTGTGTACTGTGTTTTCGCTCCACAAACACAGTTGCCGTGGAGCTCGATCGGCACAACTGAGGTTAATAGTGCCCTGAAATATGTGTATATCAAAATGTCGTCAGTCTAAAGCTGTACGATGTCTTGTGTCTCCTGTCAGTTCTGCAACTCCATTCAGCCACAGTGAAAAAATCTGCTCCACAAATGAATAAGAAGATTTTGGCTCCAAAATAATGTTTCTCAGTGAGGTGCCTTTGGCAAAAAGCGTATTCCACAGGTCTGACAAGAAATTACGGAGTAAAAATGCACTTAAAATTTGGTTTTTCTGTCACTCTTCCGGTGAGTCAGATGATGCACTAACGAAGATACGGTGGCAGTTCCAAAAGGGAAAAGTTTGAATTAGATTTACTGAAATTAAACAAACAAATAGATGACAACGAAATTGGTAAAGAGGCGGCTTCGAATATATCTCGACTAATAAAACTGATAGGGCATTAAGTTCACCGAAATGAAAGAGCGGTATTAGTGGGGACGAAACTGTGAGATCTTAGTTTTTTGTGGCGACATTCTCAGAGAAATGCTTCACAGATTTCTCGTCACGCGAGGTTCGTACGCAACCGGGAGCTTTCAGCTACTTCCTCTGTGGTAGTCGTCGCAAGTTATTTGTAGGCCGTGTCGTACCGAGAAATGTGTACGGTACCCAGACCTCGCGTTGTGGTATAGATGAGGCTGTTACCCTGAGCAGATATTATATTCTCTTTCACTAGCTTCACCAACTCTCGGCCGCACTGTCACTTTCAGACCGAACCTAGATTTCGCACTGTGCTACAGATCGGACACCGCATCCTAGGCTTAATAATCGCATTCGTTATCTACGTCAACTTCGGTACACGACCGATGTGGACGAAAAGCAATTTGCAAAGTTCGATTAATTTGTATTTTAGAGGTATAAAGACGTATCCAGTGAAAATCTGTTAACGGGCTGCCTCCACTCGGCACGGAGACGCACTACCGTCGTCTTCTAGACGTTGCGAGCGAGCACAGTGCACGGCTGGCCCTTTTTAGACTTTAGCTGTAAAATCTAATGGCACGTCATTTTGATTTTCTGTAACAATACTGACATCAATTATTGTCTTTCAAATGGAACTATGGTACATCTGGATCCAAAAGAGTAGTTGGGCAAATTCAACAGAATCACTATTTTGCACAGGCCTGAGTAGAAATTACAGAATAAGATTGGATTAAAAATTTTAATTTTTTTGCCAATCTTTTGGTGTGTCAAATGACTCGAGGTTAAAATTATCTGCTGCAGCGAAAGACGTAGGCCAGCTGCGTACCGTCTGCCAGAGGACTCGAACGGAGTACAGAACGACAAATGCCTCCGACGAGCGACAAATGTCGACCTGTGAGCCTGCTCACTGTCAGTGGAACCAAAATCTTTTGGTTGATGTAGACTGCAGAGTTTTCCCCCTTCACCTTTTCAGCAACTCAACATTTCGGCCACTGCTCGGAACTCGTATCCGGGGCCTTCCGGGCTCCTACGGGCAGGTCGATATCTACTTCTCGGACAGAGTGCTACTGCTGCCGGTAGCTGGCCTGCCGATTTCGAGTCCGAGGAAGGAATCTGGCAGGGACATCGGTAGGCGGTCGGTGCTCTCTACCTCAGTCGAGTTCCCCAGTAAACAGTACTCAGCCGCTCGACATCTCCTAATACAGAAGTGAATTTTAACCTTTGACTTCCGGACAATGGATCAATCAATTTATCAAAAGACAGAGACAAAATTCAATTTTTTAATTCAGTCTTACTATTGAAGACTGTCAAGTCCTACTATTTTGAAGTTCAAATGGCACAGTTCACTTTTAAAAAATAAATTTGATGTTAAAATGGACTGTAGAAACATACCGGGCACTTTTTGATGAGCCGTTAATGAGTATGTGCCAATATGCAAAATTGTCAATATCTTTAACTCAAAAAGATATTTCACGTGAAATTTATGTGCCTCAAATATGCAAAAAAGTATGTCTTTATTTTTCCATCTTTACCAGTACCGTACCATTACGTAGGATGTGGTCTATTCTTGTAGAGACTCTGCTAGGAGCAGTGTGGTCCACTCCTTCTAGATCTCAGCCACACGACCTCCCCTCCCATCCCTCCATTCTCAACCTCCATCCCTCCGCCTGTCGGTACCGTCCGGGCCGGTGCCTTTCCGCATGCCATTCCCGTACATTCACCATTCTAGGTACATTTAATTAACATTCCAACCACCACCACATTAAAAATCAAAACATAGCTTTGAGCAGCCATAATGAGTTTAGTTTTTAGTAAACATTTCTGTAATTCTTTTAGTAAAAGTAAACATTTATTTCAAAACTACATAAAGATAGATGCAAACACTGTACTTCCTAGAATAACAACAGAGAATACAGTCCGTGACAATTACACTTTTTTTTGCCTTTAGAAAACTACTTCAACATCCACCCCCACCCCCCGCACTGGGCAGAGACTTGTCCTCGACACCGATATCCGAGTCACCAGTTGAGGCGATGTGTCGAGCCTTACAGAAAAACACTACCGAGCAATATCCCTCTGACTAGCTTCTCTGTTGCGCTTATAATATATTTACCAAAAGTCATCCTTCAAAAAGCTGTCACGTTTGTTTTAAAGGAGAAAAGGATCTCCTTATGTGATTGTGCCAGAGGAGGGAGCCCCGACAGTGTGAATTGGGCAGCTGCATTCCCGTAGAGCTTCAGCCTTACCCTCCAAACAGTGTAGGCAATGAAATCTGGATTAAAAGCTAATTTAAGGAAGCTGTTAAACTGATATAAGGTACAAGAGTTCATGCGTTTCACTGTGTAGATCATAAAATTGTCTTGGGGGAGACAAAAATGGTATGGGATTAAAGACATTGCATTTGCTTAGAGGAAGCCACATAGCATCACATTAGCAAATGACACAACAGGAACAAGACTGAATTCGGAGTGGGGAAGTATTAAATAAAGTGTCCTGCAAGGTACAATGCTACGCCTCCTCCTGTTCTTCCCCTATATAAGTGATTTACGTGACACAATGCAGGAATCTTGTAAAATTGTGACGTTTCCTGATCACACAAGTACACTGACTCTCGTGCGACAGTACCACGGTGCGATATTCGGATGGGACTGTGCTCGGCCTCACGTGGCACGCACGTCTACGGACCGTCTGCGCAGCGTCGAGGTACTCCCGCAGTGGGCAAAATCCCCGGACCGGTTCCCGAAGGGTCACGCACGGGATCGTCTCGGACGTCGACACTGTTCCGGTGCCAATATTTGGGATACCTAGGATCGGTTACGGTAGTCTCGAGCTGGTGCGATTCGGGAGAAGTTGCGACAGCTCTACGGCACCCTCCCCCGCGAAATCGGCGTTTGCGCCCACGACGGAGGGGGCGGAATGTCGTACCGACAGGTGGGCTCGTACTGGCAAGTTCTTCGTAAATTTGACTCGATTTTGTAATTTCTGAAATAACACGATGTACCGCCTCGACCCACGAAGTTTCGTTCAGTTTCCTTCTCCCCTTCTGGTTGCTTCACTTTTTTGTCAGGCAGTGCAGACTGGTGGAGGGTGCACGAGAAAAACAGGACAGGCTTACAAAGGCACGTACTGGGAACAGAAATCGACGTCATGCGCCAGACTGAAACTCCAAATTTGAAATTTCTAAGCGTGCAGCCCGTCAGTGAACCGAGGGGGCACTGGCACGTTAACCCAAAAGCTCAGTTCTGCCCGCTTCGCATTCTGAAACATCTCTCGCTGTGGTGAGCTCTCACCGGGACTGCCGGCACACGTTTTCTCGGCACTGTCGTATGGCACACCTTATGACTCGGTGCAGCTTGGTTAAATTTTTGCAGTGTACCAATATAAGACGTAGAACTTCAGAGAACTTAATTACAGTGATTCCGTCACACCAACTAAAACATTCGGTATACTGTCTGATGTAGAAATTTAAAACACTTTAATGTTCTCAGAACTCATTTCATCAAAATTCTACACTCCTGGAAATGGAAAAAAGAACACATTGACACCGGTGTGTCAGACCCACCATACTTGCTCCGGACACTGCGAGAGGGCTGTACAAGCAATGATCACACGCACGGCACAGCGGACACACCAGGAACCGCGGTGTTGGCCGTCGAATGGCGCTAGCTGCGCAGCATTTGTGCACCGCCGCCGTCAGCGTCAGCCAGTTTGCCGTGGCATACGGAGCTCCATCGCAGTCTTTAACACTGGTAGCATGCCGCGACAGCGTGGACGTGAACCGTATGTGCAGTTGACGGACTTTGAGCGAGGGCGTATAGTGGGCATGCGGGAGGCCGGGTGGACGTACCGCCGAATTGCTCAACACGTGGGGCGTGAGGTCTCCACAGTACATCGATGTTGTCGCCAGTGGTCGGCGGAAGGTGCACGTGCCCGTCGACCTGGAACCGGACCGCAGTGACGCACGGATGCACGCCAAGACCGTAGGATCCTACGCAGTGCCGTAGGGGACCGCACCGCCACTTCCCAGCAAATTAGGGACACTGTTGCTCCTGGGGTATCGGCGAGGACCATTCGCAACCGTCTCCGTGAAGCTGGGCTACGGTCCCGCACACCGTTAGGCCGTCTTCCGCTCACGCCCCAACATCGTGCAGCCCGCCTCCAGTGGTGTCGCGACAGGCGTGAATGGAGGGACGAATGGAGACGTGTCGTCTTCAGCGATGAGAGTCGCTTCTGCCTTGGTGCCAATGATGGTCGTATACGTGTTTGGTGCCGTGCAGGTGAGCGCCACAATCAGGACTGCATACGACCGAGGCACACAGGGCCAACACCCGGCATCATGGTGTGGGGAGCGATCTCCTACACTGGTCGTACACCACTGGTGATCGTCGAGGGGACACTGAATAGTGCACGGTACATCCAAACCGTCATCGAACCCATCGTTCTACCATTCCTAGACCGGGAAGGGAACTTGCTCTTCCAACAGGACAATGCACGTCTGCATGTATCCCGTGCCACCCAATGTGCTCTAGAAGGTGTAAGTCAGCTACCCTGGCCAGCAAGATCTCCGGATCTGTCCCCCATTGAGCATGTTTGGGACTGGATGAAGCGTCGTCTCACGCGGTCTGCACGTCCAGCACGAACGCTGGTCCAACTGAGGCGCCAGGTGGAAATGGCATGGCAAGCCGTTCCACAGGACTACATCCAGCATCTCTACGATCGTCTCCATGGGAGAATAGCAGCCTGCATTGCTGCGAAAGGTGGATATACACTGTACTAGTGCCGACATTGTGCATGCTCTGTTGCCTGTGTCTATGTGCCTGTGGTTCTGTCAGTGTGATCATGTGATGTATCTGACCCCAGGAATGTGTCAATAAAGTTTCCCCTTCCTGGGACAATGAATTCACGGTGTTCTTATTTCAATTTCCAGGAGTGTAATCCCTCACTTTGACATCTCGTGCTGATAGGATACGTATGTAACATCTTAAGCCACGTAGATGACAAAATTCTACAGGATGTTTATAAATGAACATCAGGGTTTTAACACTTTATAATATTTATTATATTAAACTTACAGTTATAAATTATATGTCAAATGAAAGAGCAATCAGACAGTTTTACCAAGAACCTTGTAAATGTTCAATGTGAGCACCATTTGTCACGTGGCACACATAAAGTCTATAGCAGAGTTCTTCCCAAATGCTGAGAAGTGTGTCTTCAGTGATTGTAGCAACAGCTGTTTCAATCCAATTTCTTAATTTAGGGAGGTCTGCTGTTAGCAGAGGCACGTACACACGATTCTCGATGAAGCCCCAAAGGAAAAACTCGCGTGGTGTTAGGTCGGGTGAATGTGGAATCCGTGCAAAGCGAGCCCTGTCATTGGACCCCTTGCGGTCTATCCAGTGCTCGGGTACAGTGGATTCTAGCGGATCGTGGCAGAAACAGTGCGCGCTGCGCACGCACACTGCTGCCAAACATAACTGTTTGACTTGCTCTTTCATTTGACATATCATTTATAACTGTAAGTTTAATGTAATAAATATTATAAAGCAGTAAAACCCCGATATTCATTTATAAACACCTTGTATAACAGCAACATTGACACTGACAGTGGCTGCCTATTACACTGTATTTCCGTGTAACCCATCAAAACTGTGTGTCACAATAGTGTGAGGTAGATTTCGTGTACTACTTATTGTTAACAACCACATATAGCTGTCAAAACAAATTCTTAAGTTTCCAAGTAGCTCTAAGCGTGTGCTTTGGGTTCTGAAGTCGTAATACTTCAATGTGTGACTAAAGGAGTTGACTTACTCATTCGTCAGTAACCGATTTTAAATTTTATGTTGTGTCCATCCCCAGAAAAAGTCATACCGTTCACAAATGCTGGTGTTCGGTCACTCCTGATGCGACTGTTGACTGTATTTATGTGTGTTGCTTTTAGGAAGTACAGCATTATCATTCACCACACTCACTACAATTATCCATTCATAAAAATACTTATAACATGTGACAAATTACAGTTTCTCTACATTACATTACATAAGAGTAATTTCATACTTCAAGTAACAACTAAGTCAGCAGTACAACAATTTCTAATTTTTTTGCAAATGTGAGCATATTCTTTGGATTTCTAATTGACAGATAAAAATATTATTCAAACATGAGTACATTTTACATTACTTATTTTTACTTAGGTGTCAAAAATATTGCAAATAATGTAGCATATTAATGTCATTCTACCACTGCACCAAAAGTGAAGAATTTTAGAGAAATGTAAGTTCTTTTCAAACTCACTTCACCCGGGTAGTCAGAATGGAAAATAATTAAACGCGCCAAGTCGAGCAGCTCCTATTTAAGCGCCAAGCTGCGCTACACTAATGCAGTGGAGTACAGATATTGTGGAAACAGTTTATTGCTATTGTATGCAGAAAGCAGATTTGAGTCGGTCTTTACAAGTCGGGACATAAAGGTGAGAGGTAGCTTTTAAGAAATGTAGAGGAAAAGTAGGTCATCTTAATTGGCACGTGTGAATTACGGGAAGGGTAGGTATGAGGTATGTGAAATAAACAGAAGGTAGTATACATACCTGCACGAAACAATCCTTCTGAAAATTAAAGTTATGAAAAGTTTACTGTTAAGAATCAATGGTGAAATATATCTGGAGAACAGGAAATACATGGTAATAGAAAAAATAATCCCTTTTTGTTTTTTAAAAAATAATTTGCTAAAACAGCTCCAATATCATTCCAGGCAAAAGTGATGTGATCTTGTGTGTGTCTTTCACTGTATCGTAGGACACTCCCCCTGAATACTCGGACAGCCGCCGGTCGAGTCTTGTCGTTGCAGTGCTACTGCCCACCGATGTTAATGCCTGTCATTATTTTCCCAATTGTCATTATTATTAATTTTGTTTCCAGGTCACATGTCACTTAATCGACTGTTCATTTTGTTCTATTCATTGTTCGAAGACTATCAGAAATGCCGAGAATGCACCTTCGTATATGTCAATATATAAGAACTGCAGTAACTGTAAACGAGTATGTCAAATCATTGGTGATTTTAATGGTACTGTAGGCTTTAGTCAATCGTCAATTTTCACAATAAGAAGATCACGTTCTTGTCGTGTGATAATGTGGTCTATCTGTTAACACGAGATACCACCAGCTTTTTCTCAAACCACGTGTGCTACTGCACACACTGCTTCGAGTTCCGTTTCCTTTCCTTCTACTGCGTTTACTGGTGTGTCCAGATGCCTCTAGCAGAAATATTAACCTCTCTCTCATGCCTACAATATAATGTTTCCCCACGTGGGGCTCGGTTTGATAATCAAAAATCACACACAGTTGCAGAAAGATTCGTTAGCGATAGACACAAACCACTCGTTACATAAGACGTGGTGAGAATGTCGGTAGGAAAGATCCTAAGAAGAAACGTATAATTCGTGCAAATATTCGTGTGATTTCACACTAACACAAACCTATTTGAATGTGTTCATAACAAACAAATACAGGAAAGTCTACAATCTTAAATACCTATAACTGCCACTAACACAAACCCCGCATTAAATGCAATTTCAGTAATGAGGTTTCGCCACAATGCCAATGTAGAAGATAGCACAACGAATCTATGAGTATTTAATTGTTCCACTCGTAAATCCTTACTCGAGACTAATCCCTCAAACACAGCTCAACACATCCACGAACATTTAATTATTCCGCTCGTATCCTTAATTGAGACTAGCTTCCCGAGATGTTCGTAAAATAATTTATTTGGATAATCGTACAGTAGACGTTTATTGTACCCATAAAATCTACATACATTTTTAATTAACAACTGCAACGGGCACACGCACGGTACCATCCCGTGCCGACCTATTCGTGGACTGTCTAGAGGAATTCTTCATCACCCAGAATTCCAAATCCCTCACCCGGTTCAGATTCACTGACAGCACCTTCGCGATCTGGATCGAGGGTGACGAGACCCTATCTACACTCCTCCAGAACTTCAACACCTTCTCCCCATTCAGTTCACCGCGTCATCCTCAAACCGACGAGCCCCATTCCTCGACGTCGACCTCCACCTCGGAGACGGCTACACCGTTACCTCCGTACGTATCGAAACCTACCGACGGCCGGCAATACCTCCACTCGGACGGTCGCCACCCGTCCCGTACCGAGAAGTCTCTCGCAGATAGCCTAGCCGCCGCAGCCGTCGCACCTGTAGTGACGAGCCGTACCTCTCGAAATCTACCGAGGGCCTTACCGGAGCTCCCGCAGACCAAAATTACCCTCCCGACCTCCCGGAGAAACAGATGTCCACTGCGTTATTGCTCCGGTCGCCACCACCTCCCGAAGTCCCACCCCTCCTCACTCGGTACCACTCGACCGCATTCTCCGCCAGGATTGTGACACTCTCTCGTCGGGCCCCGAAGTGAAAAATCTCCCACCAACTGTTCTTCCCACCCCTCCCACACTGGTATTCTGCTGCCCACCGCACCTACACAATATGCTCATCCGTACCTACACAGCCCCCGTTCCCAACTCCTCGCCTCACGGCTCGTATCCCTGTAATAGATCTAGATGCGAGACGTGTCCCGTACGTCCTCTCGCCACCGGCTACTCCGGTCCAGTCCCGGGTGTCACCTATCCCACCAGAGGCGGGGCTACTCGTGAAAGCAGTCACACGATTTACGAGCTGAGTCGCTACCGCTGTGCCGCATTCTACGTGGGTACGGCAACTGCCGAGCTGTCTGTCGGCACGGAAGGCCACCTAGGAACGGTGGCCGAGAAACGGCTGGACTGTCCAGTTACTGAGAACGCTGCACGACACAGTATTCTCGATTTTAATGACTGCTTCACACCCTGTGCCGTGTGGACGCCTACCCGCACCAGGTTTTCCCAATGGCACACGCGAGAACTCTCCCTGCAGTATGGCCTCTGTTCCGTAAACCTCCGTTAAGTCACCGTCCTTTACCCACCCGTCCCTATTCGACAGCCTCCTATTCCGTGAGCGGCCTCGCAGTCTCTTCCACTTCCCTGGCACCGAATCTCGTGAGTGCACCTAGCTGCCCTATCCTCTCTTCTCCACCTCGTCCCCGTACGCTCCCACGAGTAACAGTTTACCGTCCCCCACCTGTACCCTGCTCTCTCGCCCCGTCCTTCTCCTTACCCCACCACCCCGATTGCCTCTCTTGCCGCGTGCCGTTCCTCGTGATCCGGCCCCGGCAGCGGGAGACGGCAGTCGTGTGCGTGTGAGCTGCATTTGCACGTGTCGTCTATCTCGAAAGCGTGCCTTCTGGCCAAAAAGCTTACGTATTTAGTAGTCTTCTCGTCGTCCCCGTCTGCGACTCGACGTCTCCGTCGTACGGTGAGTAGGAACTTATCCTTTTCGTAATACTGTCGTTATTCCGTCTCAGATTTTCGTTGTTATATTTTTAATAATATGAAACCTCTTTTGCTATTAAAAAGGCAAGCACGGTAGGAATGTATGTAGTACAGCCTAGTAAACAAAAAATATGAAATAGATATACATTCTGCATGTGCAATACATATAGAATTAACATTTTGAAAATCCTTAATTTTGATCATTCTGAGTGAGCCTACCTGCTTACGGACAGGTAAGTCGCACACTTTTTTTCTGGAGAGATGTTTGACACTGGTCACTGTCATCTTGAGCTTCAAATTGTTGCAAGGCAGCATCTAAATGTGAAAATGCTTGAGAAGCAGCTGTTACGTTTTCACCTCCATTTTATAGACCACCGGTCAACGAGGTGCTGGCGGCGTCAGCTTTATCGGTGACAATTTCGCCGTTCGGTGCCCTGGATCTGTCCGTGATTCGACTTCTCTTTCTTTGTCGCATTCGTGGTAAGTATTCTCTTTTAGCACACTGAGCAACTGGGACGTATTATTGTGTTACGCACGAGCGGGTAACAGTTCAGTTGAGCGATTGTTCTCCTGACCAAAGTTCGGATAGCTGACACTCTACTGTAATTTTTTTTTTTTAACTGTGTAATGTTAATATTTAAAAATAGTAACCCAGTTCTGATTCAAAATTGGCAAATTCAAGTGTAATGGTTTCGTGGTCCTATTGTTTTTTGTCCTATTGTTTGTCAGCAATGTAAATTGTGCATCCAAAAATAGTTGTTTTAGAACAGTGTGAAATTTTAAAAATATCAACAAATAGGAAATAGGAGTGTTAAGATGTAGCTCCCTGTAAAGAAAGGGGTTCACTTGGATTTTTCATTTATGGTTTTCGTGAAGAATTTTCTACAAAGAATTAAAAAACATACCCAGCACGTGTCTCATAATGATACATTTGATATTTTATATCTCACTATGTAAATAACTTTTTTTCAATATCAGTAACAAAGCACAGAGCTAAAACTAGTAAAAAGAAGAAAGACAGGGATTTATATCCTGTTGACTACAAGGTCATTAGAAATTGAGTAACAGTGCATTGAGGAAGGAAATAATAATACTAATAATAATAATTGGCAGAGAAAAAAATTAATGCCATAAGACAATCAACACGATTTAAAGTGTGAATCTGATATCATCGTTTGTTGTATTCAAACATCAGAAACTTAACTATAGGACTGAAAAGTTCTACATTATTTTTGAAACACCCTTATCAAAATTCTAGTTTTAAATCAACTTATGAAACTTAAAATTTCCAGTATCTGGGTAAATAAAAGTGCCTCACTTGTACTGCAAGTGTTGCAAAGCGTGAAATGTTGAAGGAGCTTTCCCACAAAACAGATACACTTAAAGTATTTTGTAAATTATCACTGATAAGTGGCTAACTTATATATATATCAAAGCTGTTCGTGAATTACCTATTCCAGTTACCGTGTATCACTTTTATGTATCCAATTTAATGTATTTGCTAAAATACAAAGACTGTCTAGTCATTACCTCTCTTCACAGACACAATTCCCAATAAGGACAATAGACTGAGCTGAGAAATGTGACGGGTTGCCTCCCAGTGTCGCGTCCGACCTCCTTTCACCCGGCGCAGTGCGCCAACTCGACGCTGCAGATGCTGGACGATTTGCAGGAAGTCCCCCGTAGCAATATTGTGCCGTGCTGTCTCTATAGCTGTCTACAATTGTGGACGTGTAGCTAGTGCGGGATTTTGTGCACAAACTAATCTCTCAATTACGTTCCTCAAACGATCGACGGGATTCGTTTCGGCGATGCGGGTGGCCGACTTCCCAAATGTTCTCCGTACCGATCGCATTTACAGTCAGTGACCGGACGGTAAGTTCAGTCGGACCAGAAAGTCGAGTCCGTTCCACACGGCCTTTAACATTACCGAGCCACCGGCCGAGTGGCTCGTCGACCACTCGGTCCGCGGGTCCGCGGATACGCGCCGCACTCGGCCCCTACTGTCGGCCCTTACCGACCGAAATTGCGACTCGTCTGACGGGGCCGCCGTCTTTTCCGGTCGTCTGGGGTCCGAGCGAGGCGGTTACGAGCCCAGGAGAGGTGCCGCAGGTGACGCGGAGGCACTCTCGTCACTCACCTGCCACCGAAGCCTGTCGGTGCTGAATTTTGCCGCACTGTCCCGACGGGTACATTTGTCGTACATCTCGAGTCGATTTCTGTGGTTAATTCACGTAGTGTCGCTCGTCTTTTAGCATTGACAAGTGTACACGAATGCTGCAACTTGCAGCCGTTAAATGGAGGCTTTCGGCCACTGTGTCGTTCGTGGTAATCTGTAAAATCTGGTATGCGTACTCTTGACACTGTAGATCTCAGAATACTGAATTCCCTAATGATATCCAAAATGCAATGTCCCACCTGTAACAGCTCCCATTACAATTCCGCATACGAAGTTTGTTGATTCCTGTCGTGTGGCCGTAATGGTGCCGGAATCACCTGCCTACAAATGACAGCGCCACCAATGTACCCTCCTTTTATGCCTGGTGTACAAAATACTACTCTCATCTATATATGTGCATATCACTACCCTGTGAATTTTTGACATCGCTGTATGAAAACACAAAATAGATTGTGGTGTCACCGCCAGACACCAGACTTGCTAGGCGATAGCCTTTAAATCGGCCGCGGTCCGTTAGTATACGTCGGACCTGCGTGTCGCCACTGTCAGTGATTGCATACTGAGCGCCGCCACACGGCAGGTCTAGAGAGACATACTAGCACTCGCCCCAGTTGTACAGCCGACTTTGCTAGCGATGGTTCACTGACAAAATACGCCCTCATTTGCCGAGACGATAGTTAGCATAGCCTTCAGCTACGTCATTTGTTACGACCTAGCAAGGCGCCATTATTCAGTTACTATTGATATTGTAAATAATGCACAGACAAGAGCTACGTTCAACATTAATGGATTAAAGTTAAGTATTCCACCAAGTACCACCTTTTTTCTGAAGTCTAAATTCCTTGTCCTGTTCCAGACCTCACGCCAGCCTGCGTGAGCTTAAACGCGTGCCTTTCGGCTTCCTCCAAACTCCGTGGGAGTGTAGAACAGATTAGGCCCTAATTTTCATCTGTTGACACTATATTCATACAGTTTAGAACTACCAGTCCTTTCTTCATAGCTACAAAACAAGAAAGTCATTGTGAAGAAAAAATCTCTGCCATTATTTGCTTTTGTGGCCATCTGTCGTACTGGGAGTTACACCCTTCGAAGTAAAGTACTGACCAGAGAATCTGTTTTGTCACTCGAGCCTTTCCCGACGGACAGGTTATAAATACGGTTCTTAAGTGAGACGTCGTATGCCGTCGTGAGAACTCCACAATATTTCGTCCCACGATGGGCCGACATCTTCAGGTGTGGCAAACGCGCTGCCAAATGCCGTGTGTTCGCCGAACCCGAAGGTGTCGGTCGGTCGGTCGTAACGACAAATCGTTGCAGAGTTTTTACGGTGACAACCGACATCTCACCCGAGAACCCTATTTACAGTCTGTTTTGTTGCAAATTTAACAAATTTCAGGACGGTATTCTTATTTAAGTGCAAATTTGCTCAATAAATCAAACTGGTAAAGTCCTCTGCAATTTCCATTGGATTAGGGTAGCAAAGTGGCAAATATTTTTAAAATTGTGTAACTCTTTACATCCCAGTTTAACTCGTGGACAGAATTTTGGAATGTCAGTTTCCAGCAGGGTAGGTGACCAGACAGCAGACTAGCACCTTACTCAAATAAGACAGTTCACAACCGACAGCTCTCAAAGACTTCACCAATTTTTCGCTGTGAAATCAGTGGATGTACTACAACAATGTGACAGAGAAATAATTCTCATCTTACAATAAACAGATCACAAACTGTCAAACACTTTCTCCCTTCAAGTTCCTACAAAGACAGAAGTGATATTTAAGGCCAAAAAAGATTGCCCAATACTTCCTAATTTTTGGAATCGAGGTGCAGCAAGCGGACAGGTGTGTGGCAGTACCTGTTTGACATTCTGCTCCACGATGCTCTCTATGCTGAGCTTCTCGGCCACGATGTGCAGGTTGAGGATCTCTCGGAACTTCTTGCGGTCGGTGAGGAGGTTATTGGCCGTGGTCTCCGACCAGGCGGCGTTAGACGGCGCGAAGAGAGTGAGGTCCTTCATCTCGGTGATCTGGTTGATGAAGTCGCCGCCCGCGTCTAGTATCACCTGGTAGAACTTGTACAGGGGGCCGTCCTCCTTTTCCTACGGGACAGTCAGAAAGACGAAATGGCACACGTGAGGAGTGGTCCGGACAGCGTCGGCGCCCCGGGGCGGGGTCGTACGCGACTGCCGACAGCCGACTTCTGTGACTGTAACCCAAGCTGAGCAGTTATTTAGCTTTCACGGGACGGGAGTCGGGTTTACGAGACTGCCGGAAGGGAAAAAAGGAAAGGCGAGATAACGGTGTCGTGTCGACGGAGAGGCCGTCGCAGATCGAGAGTCGGCGTAGGTGGACGGGGACGGGAGAGGAGCTGCTGCGAAGGAAAGATCCCGGTGTTCCTCCTTTACCGGTGCGGGCACACCGGGAAAACAGTTTCGGACAGACAGTTCTTCCCGATAACAGACTGTGTCTCTGAACTGCTGCGCTGCTGTAACTAGTGAGATAGAAAAGCACCAACTCCGCTCTTTGGCCCAGAGGACCGTGCCGTCCTCTGCCACGTGGTGTAGTACAGGGTCAGCACTCCGGTCTACGTTTCCCGGGCCTCCGATCCGCTACTTCTCGGTCGAGTAGCCCACCGATTAGTCTCACGAGGCAGAGTACACACCGTCCCGGCCCTTTCACTGGGAGAAAAAAATCTCTGACGTACTGGAAGTCGAATCCGGGTCCTCCGTACGGCAATCGGTTGTGTCGACTGTTCCGTTACTGAGGAGGACGTTTTAACACAATATGTCTGAATTTATTTATATAGGCACTGTTTTGTGTCATCAGGTACAACAAAAATATATCATTCTCTTTCAGGAAATGGAAGTATTGGTGAATAGCAATTTCTTTCTGTTCCATTTGGGTAACGAACTTGGGAAAACATCTGTTCAAACGGCTCTGTGTGCGCAGTAATTAGTCATTAGTCCAATCTCACCTTTGCAGTGGCTTCGGGTCCGATACGTAGGGGGGCGGGGGGAATGCGAGCAGGCTTTCACGACACAGTTAGAATCTGTCTTTCGGTGTCTCTGTCTTGTCCTCCAGTAGGTAAAGCAAACCTGTGACCATTTGTGCTGCCTCTGTTCCCCAGTTAATCCTATTCGGTACGGGTCTCACAGGCCCGAGCAATATCCTAGGATGGCTCGCACGAGCATTTTGTAAGGTAAATCCTCTGTAGGCCGTTTTGCCCAGAATCATACAATGAACTGAAGTCTGCCACCTGCTTTACTTACAATTGAACTTAATTAATCATTCCATTTCATATTGTATTCAGTTGTTACACCCAGATTTATGTATGTGTTTACTGATTCCATTTATGACTCACTGACATTGCAGTCACACTATATTATACTGTTACATTTTGTGAAGTGCAAAATTTTACATTTCTGAACATTTAAAGCAAGTTGCAAATCTTTACACCTCTTCGAGATCTGACCGAATGTGTGTGCATATTTTTTCAGACAGTACTTTATTGCAGATAATTGATTGTCTACAAAAGTCTGGGATCTGTCACGTCATTAACAGACGGTGAGGGGTCCCGACACACCAGAAATTACTTCTACCTTTCTCAAGTGACTCTCCACTCGAAATAACATTCGGCGTAAGGGTACGCACGGTGCTGCCGGATGAGAAACACCGTAAGGCAAGTAAGAGACTGGATGCAAAACCTGGCACATCAAATTGATCATCTGATGGCCAGACAGCAATGTAAACCAGTCCACCCACACGATTCTCTATTTCAGTAATTTGGTGTTGTAGCGAATAGACTTTTGCTGGCAGATATGGGAAATTGGTTTATACAAAACAACAGGCCAGTGACTGGACGAAATCCATTTGTTGTGATCCTCGAGTAAGGCAGTCACTGCAGCGTTCACCTACAGAACGCAGAAAATGACAGCAGAGCCGCTGTGAGAGAATTTGAACACGAGGCCTCCCAGGCACAAATTTAATGTATACTGTGGCATCTCATTCGCCCTGTAAGAAACAACCTGTTACACAATTTCTCTTGCTTTAAGTGGAAATCAATAATTACACATTTTCTGATATCCCAATTTTTGTCTTCCATTTACATACTGGAACTCCCATTACCGCAGTATCTTTGTAACCACATGCTCTTCCAAACACAATCTTGTTCTTTTCATGTCACATCTGTAACTGGGACTTCTAATGGTTGCAGTATGAAAATTTAAATTTTATGATATAGGTTTCAAACACAAAGTTTCATCTCACCTTCAGGTCACACATAAATGTAACTTTCCATATCTGCCCGATTCTACTTTCTGACAATATAACATTCTCACTTTGCTGTCAGTAGTCAGGTACAAGTATTTTGACAATTTACAGCAACAAATTTTGTAGTAGCTCTAGCGTTTGTTGCAAGAAATAAATATGAGGACCTATCATGTTAGAAGAGGAGCCTATGAGGTTTAACACATACAGTACTACCATTAATTTCTAACCTAGTATACAGGGTGTTTCAGAAGTGATAGTCAATAATTCACACATGGAAAGTATAGGCCAAAATTAGCCAAAAAGCTCCAATAAACATGGGTCCACAAATCAACTGTTGCCAAGGTGTACCATTGATTTGAGTTGGGAACCAGCTGTACGTGCCCCCGGGTTCTGCCGTATTTATGCCAGTTCTTGAGGTTTGGGATCGACTACCCGTTTGTTTGTGCATGCGTAAATCCTCCCCCCCTCCCCCTCCCCCTCTCCCTGTACTGTGCCATACCAGCCTCACAGTCGGTTACGAAAGTGAAGCACTGTGCACAGAGGTTACCCCAATGAGGAATGCGTCAATTTGTGTACGGCAAAGTGAATGGCAGTGCCCTCGAAGCTGCACAATTGTATGAAGGAGTTTTTCTTCTCTGCAGACAGCCCGACAGGCACACATTTAGCCTGTTACGTCAGCATCTAAAATAAACTGGGAGTTTTGTACACCGTGTATGAGAAAGCTGACCCAGATCCGTAATTTCCAATGTTGAGGGAAGGGTGTTAGGCACTGTACACGAACGTTCGAGTACTTAGACGAGGAGAATTGCTACCCGAGTGTGTGTTCTGAGTCGTAGCAGTGTGTGGCCAATTTTACATTGGTGAGTACTCTATCCGTATCATCTCTGGCGAGTGCGTGCCCTCAACAATGCAGACTTCCTTCCTAGAGAGAATTTATGCCAAAGGGTGCAACAACATTAGCTTTTAACTACTTTTGACCTGTACTTTCCATGTGTGAATAATTGGCCACAACTTCTGAAACACCCTGTATATTTGACAAGATACGCACTCAGCATGCTATTCAGTAACAAAAGTTAACTGTCTTGTTGCCATTTTGGCCACTGTAGATTGAGAACTTTAACATCTGGATAAGGATTGGATTGAGAATTGCTCACTTCTTCAAAGGAGTTATCTCACCATTCACTCTAAATTATCTAGGAAAAGTTAAGAGCACCGTAGCTGGTTCACTTTTCAAAACTCTTGTTTTACCTCACCTGGCATATCCTTTTGTGGAGTAAATGTTATCATATTAGAGGAAGGCAAACTCGTAAGAGATTAGCTGCCGAAGTCTGTTCTCGAGCTCAGTATCTGAACATTCAATTGTGCAGCAAATGTAATTTGCTGATAACGTCAGTTCCAGAGAGACGGAGTATTTCTGTAGTAATGGGTTACTACTCATTTGTTTTGGAAGTGGAGGCGGTGTAGCTATTGTATTCACACCCTCAGTATTTTGTATAGTTTCTGTTAGGATTTTGGAGGAATATTTTAGATTACAATTTTTAAACTTTTACGATGCTTTACCAAGTCCATACCTGCTGTCTTAATTTTGTTTTGCACCGATGTTTCGCTCAGATGAAAACATTTGTGGACCTTTTTAATTGTATCTCACTGCAAAAATTAAAAAACTCTTTTATTAGTGAGCAAATCCTACCCAGGGTAAAGCCAGCATACGACAAGAAATGTGGGTCGACTAACGACGATCATCAAACAGACTGTCATAACGATACAGACTCGGTGATATTTGCATCTTAAAATCTGAGCAATGTTCTCTTGCTTGCAACACTAACTTAGATCTGTTGTTAATGAGGTAAGTATCCCCCTTTGCTATCTACTTTTGCATTTCGTTTGTTACTTCCAGAACGTCACACTTTTATATAATCCACTTCTTACTGTTACTTTTTCATTTACATAAGTTATTAAACTTAAAGTACTGTATTTTGTACAGTTTCTCTATTAAGCAAATGTATAAATTCAAATAATGAGCGCCATTCTACACAAAACAATGGAAATCTCTCGAGAAACATAGCATCTTAAGAAGCAAATATTTATTTACAAAAGCTTTTCTGCCTGCATATGTACAGCAATATTTGACTTCTTAACTGGGTAAGTAACACGTGCAGTGTTAAAAAAAGATTTGACTGTAAATTGTTTTATTAACTGACACGGCAAAGTATTCCAGATTGAATAAGATGTAGAAAAAATATAAAAAAGACTCAGTGGTAATTTAGGGAGCTGTTTTTTTCTTAACAGTTTAAAATGTTGTAAGCAAGGCCGGAGCTACGGCAGATGAGGCACCGGCTTAAGAGACGTGACAGGTAAGAGAGCCACCAAACTACCTTCAAATTTAGTACTGTGCAAATAGCATCTGACACAAAGATAACATTGTGAGGCAGTCACAAGACTAGAAAACATCGAAAGAGCTCAGTAGGCTGCAGATGCCAGACTTTGCCATTCGGGAGTGTGACGAACTCTCTCTCTGTCCACCTCACGGAGGAGAGTTTGTCAATTTTCTCCGTTACGAATGTCGCACTAGAGCCAGAAGGAAATGACCGTATACAGAGGTTTCGAGTAACAGAAATGCACAGAACCTTGTAACCTGCCCGCGCTCTTACGGTACCGGCAAAGGCCGCGACAGAGAGGCAGTGACAGAGACGGGGACTTAGCCCGTTTCCCACAGTACTAGTCTGTAGGTCGAGCACGCAGCGAACCAAACTGGGAGAAGTGTGGAAACAGGATAAAGTTCAGGGAGAAGAAATACAAACTTGGAGGTCTGCCACTGACACTGTAACTCTGTCCGAGATGGCAAATTACTCGGAAGATCCGTCCGGTAGAGCAGACAGTGTCCGGAAAAGAGGTTATAAGATGAAATCGACAATAGTAAAATGAGGACAATGGGGTGAAGACGAAACAACTCGGCCGATATTGTGGAAATTAGGAAATGAGACACTGGGAGCAGTACGTGGGTTTTGTTATGTGGGAAGCAAAATAAGTGGCAATAGCAGAAGTTGGGAAGATACAAAATGCAGAATGGCAAGAGCAGAAAAGCATTTACGGTACAGAGAAATATGTTAATACTAAAAAGAAATGTATTTGTTAGTAAGTCTTATCTGAAAGTACTTGTCTGGAATGTAGCCTCGAATGGAAGTGAGATGAGAAGAGAATAGAAGCTTTTCTAATGTGCTACTAAAAAAGAGTGAGGGAGATTAGATGGACAGATTGGGTAACTAATGAAGAGGAACAGAACTGAAAAGAAATTTACGGAGCAACCCAGCTAAAAGAAGGAATCGGCCAGTGGGGCAGGTCTCGATGTGGCGAGGAATAGTTAATTCGGTAACAGAGGGAAGTGGAGGGATTGTAGAGCTGAAACTAGCCCCGATTCGATTGAGGTCGTAGTAGTTACACGGAGGTTAAGAGATCTGCACAGCGTGGACTAGCGTCAAACTAGTCCACAGACTGAAGAGCACTGATAAAAACAAACAGAATTGCCAGAAACAGTCGGTAACTAACTGACAGGACATCCCTCGAACCCGTTACGTAGTGAGCTGTACGGCAGTGGATCGGACTGGGCTGAGACTGTCACCTCTCAGTGTCGGCTTACGACAATACAAATGGTTTATTATAGTGGGTGCATTGAGACTGCATTAAATAGGGTCCAGATTCGACTGGACGGTGTTCCGTGCCAAAGCTTAAGAGAAAATGTGACACTTTTAAAAGAATATTTTTCCGAATGCTGTACTCGGTAGCCGGGGGACGTGTATCGGCTCACCAGACCTTCCACTCTCCGATTATTCTTTACGGACTACCGAAAAGGTCAGTATGACTCTCTCTGAAAAACAGTTAATTATCGTAGTCCTTTTGGAAGCCACAGCTCTCGAGATATTTGGACTCGGAAATTCGGAGGACAATTTTTCCACCTACCTCGGACAATACCCGAACGAGAAGTGCCGTCACTGGAATGGCATCGCGCTCGAACTGGAATTACACTGTTTTTACTTGTGCTTCGAGTTCTTTAAACTGTATTATTTTTCTTTAAAAAAGTAAAGAATACGGTTTTTAAAATCAATGTCAGAGGACTTCGAAAAACTCTATACTTCCTTGCCGGGTCCGTACTCTCGGTATTAATTTCCTCGTCGCCACGACCCTCTCTGTCCTTTACTCTTTCACTCTTCTGCCCTCCGCCTGCCTTTATTTCACACTATTTGCTTCAGCATCCTCCTACGGTTTCCACTACTTCCCCCCTCCTCCTATGCTCGCTCCATTACAGTGCAACATTGTGAATGTGTCTATAGCTGAACCAGTGGTGTAAAATCCCTGGGACAAATACCCGAGATAAATGCTCGGGCAAATGCCCAAAATTCATAAATGCCCGGGAATTTATGCATTTTGAAGAATTATTCAATAGTGGCATGTACGTGAAAGTTTTTGGCATATATATTGGTTTGGAAAAATGTGTTTTACAACACTGTTCGTATAGTGGTTGGGCAAACGAACTGAAAAAGCTGTTCGAGAGTTGGAGGAGATTATCTTAACTGCAGTGCAGTCACACGAAAGTAGACAAAGAAAGGAGCAGAAAAGGAAACTACAGTCCATCTCAAAAGTCACGACATCTGACAATAAAGCATTTTTGTCTCGTTTAACATTTAAGAATGCATTTGACACCGAGAACCACATACCGGCTGTTTAATACGTCCAGTAATAATTTTATCATCAATAACCATTCTTCAAAAATATACAGAGATTTGACACACATTATAAAGTATGTTACACTATAAAGTGAAGACTTGAGTACAATTTTTTTTTTTTGAAATACTGGCTATCACTACACAGCTTTTCAGTGTGTGTGTAGAACTGGTAAAATGAAAAGGCACATTATAAAGTTCCCTTGGTTGGTGCAGGCACTCGCCCCTCGCCCCTCGGCCACCCAGCTGTTGCAGTGTGCCGGTGTAAGTGGCAGCTGCCCACCCACAGTGGTGCGGGACAGCCTCAACAAGCGTGCAGTGTTTTAATTGACAAAGTGCGTATTACACAATCTGCACTGGCAAAACCGGGTGCGTGTGAAGGAAGATCAGAGTTCGAGACTACACCTATTCACTCTGTCGGACAAAAGCGGAGAAGTAAACTGGTCACGACCTATCCCAAAAACGTGTCTGTCACACTTGCCGAATTTATTCGGAAGGTAGATTACAGCTGTAATGTACTGTCAATAATGTGACCGTTAGAGACGGAACTCAAACTTGGACACGTACAGGGAATGAAAAACGGCACAGAGACAGAAGTGATGAGACTTTCTGCAGGACCTGACCGTCATTTTGCAGGACAGTGCTCGAGCACGTACAGTGCGGGTTGTTAGTAATTTGTTTGACTGATGGGGCTGCTAAGTGCTGTACCACCTACTGCACTCTCCCGCCTCAGGCCTTCGTGGGTTCGACTCTATTTCTGACACTTCACGGCACTCGCTTCGGAACGGCTACAAATTTGTGGGGCAATAGACGGTGCCGCTCGAACTGTCGACACGACTGGCACTGCCGAGAGTATCCGACGACTTCCACGTCTCTGGCAATGGGTTATACACGGTGCCGGTGACTACTTTGAAGATCGGTGAAACATTGAAACGCGTATCTATTTTGTACGAGCTGTAAATAAATAGTTCCCACTATTAAAGTTCTGACCCTCGTACGTTATAGATACGAGGGTTGTATCGAAAGTAAGGTTCCCGACGAGCTGCGACGTCCAGGGAAGGTGCCGGGCTAAATCCGACGACAGTGCCGTGCGCAGGGGTTCCTCCGCTCTCGAGCCCACCTGTCCGCGATTCGTACGTCGCTCGGCGTCGGCTCGGCAGCCGTCAGAGGCGGAAGTGCCGATCGCCGCTCCTGCCGACTGCGAGGTTCGCGCACTGATCCGGTTTCTCCACGCGAGGAAGTTACGGAAGTTACCGCCCGTGGAGATTCGTCGGCAACTCGCTGAGGTTTACAGTGAAGAGTGCACGTTCGTTCGGCACGTATGTGGACGGTGCAGGGCTTTTGCCAAGGGTCGCGAAGTAGTTCGCGGTGAAGAACGGAGTGGAAGACTGCCGGTTTCAGATGTGACTGTCCGGAAGATCGACAGTGAGCTGCTCCGAGATCGGAGCGTCACTGCCCGTGAACTCGTCGAACGCATTTCTGAAGCTTCCCGCAGCACACTTGAAAGAATTTTAACAGAAACTCTGGGTTATCACGAGGTGTGTTCTCCGGGTCCCCCGGATGCTGATTGGCGGTCACAGCTAGCGACACCTCGAGTGTCCCGAGAAGTTTCCTCGACAGTGTGGGCTGGGAGGCGACGAGAAGTTGTCGGACTCTATCGTCGAGGGAGACGAAACTTAGGTATTTCATTACACCCCCAAAACGAAACGACAGTCTCGTCACTGGTGTCACTCCAGTTCACCGCCACCAAAGAAATTCAAACAGACGCAGTCGGCAGGAAAGGTTACGGCAACTGGGTTTTGGGATCGGAAGGGAGGTACTACTCGTCAATTTTGTGCAACCTGGGACGGCAATAAACTCGGACAGATATTGTGAAACACTGACCGAACTCTGGCGAGCAATCCAGAGTCGCCGCAGAAGACGACTGAAGGAGGGAGTAGTGCTTCTTCACAACACCGCTTGACCCCACGATGCTGGTCAAACACGAGAGCTTTTCAAGAAATTTGGGTGGACTGTTATGCCCCATCCCCCCTACAACCCAGACTTAGCCCCCAGCGATTACCACCTGTTCCCCGAGCTAAAGGAACACTTAGTTGGCAAACGCTTCGAGAGCGACAATGAAGTCCGAGCAGGGGTCACACACTTCCTCGATGGGTCGGTGCGAGACTACTTCGACTTAGGAACACAAAAGCTGGAGCATTGTCTTCAAAAGTGAGTAATAAAAATGGAGACTATGTTGAAAAACAGACAAAAGTGTAAGGTTTTCGACAATGTATAAAATAATGACAACAGGCAATGTTTTCTATTTGTAAAAAATATGGGAACCTTTCTTTCGGTACAGTCTTCATATAAGAAATACGCATAAGGACAGATCTTAGAGTCGGCCGCTGTGGCCGAGTGGTTCTAGGCACTTCAGTCTGGAACTGCACTGCTGCTGAGGTCACAGATTTGAATACTTCTATGTCTAGGGGAATGATGACCTCAGATGTTAAGCCCCATAGTGCTTAGAGCCATTTTTGAACAGATCTTAGAATTTTCTAAGCAGCTTTAAACTCTCTCACCAGTCAAAAGAGGAAGTGAGCATTTGCACAATCTTCTTTCAGTTCACTCCATATCCCCTGTTAGTCCACTCTGATACAGATTCCAAACGCTTGAGCAGTATTCACAATATGAGTGTTTTGTACAGTCTCTTTTCAACACAACTGCACTTTCCCAGGATCCAACATTTCACTCTTAGCCTGCAATTTGCTGTGCTTATGACTGAGCTTGTACAACCAGTTCACTCTGTATCATAACTTGGAGAAACTGTAGGAAACAAAAATGTATGTAGCTGAACTGGAATTCCAATCTTGTTTTAAGCACTGCAGCTCATCAACTAATACACAAATTAAATTGTAAAAATTGAAGCCGAGTTGCACAGCACAGTCAGCTAACCCTGAAAGGTAGGTTTGGCTGCTTAATCGGAACGGTATTCTTCCTCTGCATACAACGCCACTAACGGGAAGCCGACTCGAACCGACCTGTACCTCCGGACCGACAGTCGTCACCGTCCGGGTCGGCACTACTGACCGTCAGCAAATCGGTCGGGTGTCAAAAATAATGAGGTGGCACCTACATCCTTTTTGCCTCGTGCAGGTAGCATTTCTGAGAGAATCGGTCACGCTTTGCAGAAATCACCGTCTATGATTAGGATCGGCGATGAACGATCTCAGTTTGCATAATGTGGGTGGCAGCCGTATCCCGTGCAACTGTGGAACCTTCAAACCTTAGGAGGACCGGCATATGTAACATAAGCATCACACTCACCCACAACATACCAGAAAATCTGGTGTCACAGACTGCCAGCTCAATACCGGTCATCTTACGGCCAGCTCGATACCGGTCATCTTACGGAATAATAACAGCACAGATGTTCTAGCGTGCACTTTTTCTTCTTTTTTTTTTTTTCCTGAAATCCGCCACAATCTTTCACTGTACTGGTAGCTCAAAAAAAAGGTAGGGTGTTTGTCTGTCAAAATATCGGCAGCCGTCAACGGAATTCTTCGGGTGCATCCCGTGTTATTTAAACAATTAATGCATGGGAGAGGCTTAAGTTTAGTAGTGTTTCTAAATGAAGGTGAATGTATTGAGTGTGTACATAATGTAGTATCGTGTCTAGTTTGTATGCCGACGATAGAAAGGAGAGTTTGTAAACAGATGCTGGCATACAGCCTACTCCTCTCCCTGAATGCACCGGGGGACTGCCAGGCTCGACGTCCTCATCGGGCAGAAAGAAATCTATCGACAGTGTGTCGCGAGCTCATTCTGTGAGGTACTGGGGAGAGGTTTGAATTTTAATGTGGGGCACCGGTGCAAAAGTTTGCAAGTGAGGTCCTCTCTCCTCTACTTGCCGGCTAAACACTGTCAGCAAAAATTTCTTCCGGCACCGAGATTCGAACTGACTACCTCCGAGCTGAGTGCCACGGCACAGGTGCACGCTGACAACCTCTGCTTTGCACGCGAGTTGTTAACGGTCGGGGATAGTATTCTGACCGTCCACCTGGTGATTATCCTCTTATACTTCCTTCAGTGAGTCACAGACTAATGATTCTTGTACTTCGTGTAACATATCTACTTAGACACCATCAGATTAATAATAAATGTGATGTGATTAGGGCCTCCCATCAGGTAGCCCGTTCGCCGGTTGCGAGTCTTTAGATTTGACGCCACTTCGATGACTTGCGTGTCGGTGGGGATGTAATGATGATAAGGAGTTCACGATACCCAGTCCCAGAGTGGAGAAAATCTCCGACCCGTTTGGGAATCAAACCCGGGCCCTTAGGATTGACATTCTGTCATGCTGACCACTCGTCTACCATTGACTATACATTGTAATTAATTCAGCAACTTTCATCCATTCTTTTACACTTTTGTAACAGTATCTATTATTCTGTTGACAAAGGATTTCATTGGATAGAATTTTATTACTCCACATAAATGTTGATACCATTAAGCGCAGCTGGGCAACTACTGAGGAAGCAACTGGTTGTCATTCTCTGTGCCCTTATCTGGTGAAAGCCTACTCTCCAGTGGCTGGTTGAGGATTTGTTCCGCTCCACAGCTCTGGAAACTTGGAATGACAGGGGGTGATATGAAATGGAATAACAAAGGAAATGATTTAACTTCTTACAGCAACCAGTTTGTTGCCAATGTCTACTGTGTCAACTACTTTCATAATACACTGAAACTATTAATTCCGTCTGTATTTTTAAAATGTTAAATCTTTCAGCTATGCTGTAGGAATGCTCAATGATATTAATTAATATGCAAGATGACTCAATGATATTAATTAATATGCAAGATGGCAGATTCCTATCCATCTCACAAATAAAAATTCTTTATTCCAACTGCCTGTGAACGATCACTCCCATGCCACAAAACTGTATTTTCAGCACTCTGGACATACTGTCATCAGTGAATTGACATATCAAAATGAAACAGATTTCGAAAAACAAACACAAAAAAATTAACAAGTATTTGTAGAAAAGTAAGCATGCAGTAACTCAAAATAGGGTGCATGCAAAATTATCACAGTAAGTAACTACAATAATTACTGGAAATTATTCAACTGCAACCATATAATCAGATAATGAAAAAAGACAACCACAAAAATATGTATTACAGTAAAAGACAAAAATATCAAAATTACGCTAGCAGAAAAAAGATCAGTTTAAAAAAATTTTTCATTAAAAAAATGTTCTGTGTAGAATTCACCAAAAGATAACAGGAATCAGTTATTTCTCAATAAATTTCATTAAACAACTTTATTCATAGATTTACAAGAGGTATAACACTTTATCAATATGTAGTTTTAGTTAAAAAATGTACTAACACATTCAAATAATTTCTCAAAATACACATTTAGGTCAATGCCTGTGAGTGACAGACAGTTGAGTGTCATATTAAAAATATAGCAGGCAGAGGGAGACAGATAAAAACTAATTAATAATGGGCCCAGAAGTCCACACTCTAGGGCCAGAAACAGTTTTAAATAACTCCCACTCACCTTTTTCTCTCCTGGATTTTCAAAAATCTAATTCATAGTAATTTTACAAATATTTTTAATTTTAGGTGACTTCAATGTAAAGACATAAAAATTTGCCACACAAAATGAAACAAAAGATTTTCCAAAACATTACTTACATAAAAAAGAATAATAATGAAAAAGACGCAGGTATCAACTTGTGTAGACACAAGAGTGTGTGTGAATTAAGCGATTGTACGAAGCTTTTTATTTTCAGCTAGCAGATTTCTGAAGCCAATAATAAGTGATCTGGTACCCACACTGTTGGCCGATTCGTATCTGATAACGTTTGAGAAGACAAAGATTTTTGTTTACGTGTACAAAACGAGACCCTCGGGAAAAAAATCTGATGCCAATTCAAGCAGAGTCAGGAGTTCTGGACCCTGTCATAACAAAAAAACTCAGTAATTTTCCTACTGGCAGTGGCTTCAGTGAGGTAAATGTACGAGCATTTCCTGCCCTGCGCGTCTGCTCAGACTAGTGAACCCAGTCAGTCAATACGTGTCAACATACCAGACACTTGTTGACTGATGCCACAATCGCCTCTGTTTACAACTATTACTAGCACTCCAGGCAATGAAATCTGCGGATCATTTACAGACACCAGCTACTAGAAGGATGACTCTCACTCACAATGACAACAGAGTGAGAGTATCACAAATTGAATAGCAATAATCTACACATAAAATTTGGTGAGAAAAATTACACATGCAAGTAGATGTGGTGGCAGATAAACTGAAATTTCTGATAGTGTTTTGCAGAATATGATGATAATGGCAAAAACAAAACACCTATTCAGTCATTTTTAGGGTACCATCACTAGAGAACTGACAGTATAAACTTCAAACGAAGTCAGAGTGTGACGAAAGGAGACATTATACAGTCGAGATCACTGACGTGTCAGTGAGTGCGTAAAGACCACCTCCCCCCTTCCCCCAGACTTCACGCTGGTCAGTTTACTGTAGTTTCTTGGCACGTTCCGCAATCAGTTTCTCAACAACACATTATAATGTGTAACGCGTCAGGAGATTTACAAATAAGACTCCGTTTCTTATGTGAAAACGTTGCTACTTGCAGCCCACTACATAACTAGATTTATGTATCTAAATCTGCAATAAAATGTGATAAACGCAACCCAACTTCGTACAGGAAACTGATCGATAGGGTAGAAGCAGCTGTCAAGCAGAACTGATTTCAGTTTTTTTTTTAAATACTTTCATTATCCACTTCTATATGTAATTCACAAGGGAGGTGGGCAAATATTTTTTTGGCTGTTTACTTTCATCCTTTCCGTTCAAGAGCTATGTTAAGTTGTGGATAGTGGGTGCTGTTTTAGTTCTTAATGTTATTTTGCTTTTACGAATGCTGCCATTATTTTCACGAAAGACTCCGTATAAGAATTAATCAATTTTGAGGTCGGCGATGTGTGTCTAATTGTTTTAAACAGTGACCTACACGAGGTTCGAGAACAGGCACCAGGCTATATTCTACTCTGCACGAGATCATCGTACACAAGTACGTGAGGTAAGGCAATTCTGTAATTAGTTTCAGCGGTGCCGTCAAGCGGAGGACAGACGAGATAAGCCGTGTGCTCTACGTGTGGGACGCTCCATTTCTGAAATCGTAGAGGGACCGGGCTTTTCGCGTACTGCCGCATAGAGGGCGAGTGGGGTCAGAACCGTCTCCTCGGTGTGGGTTACAGGTCCTACGGAGCCGACTCCGCTCACCCCGTACCGAGGGGCACGGAGATTAGCACGAGCGTAGTAATGTCTACAGTGGGTGCGCAAAGAACAGAAGAAAGAGTAGTAAAATTTAAATGGGATTTAAAGTTATATTATCTGTCTGCCATTTGGCGAATTTATTAATTATCTGCAGGTGTAATGTTCATCTGCTTCCAAATGCTTTAATTCAGTATTTTTGTCACGGATAATTTCATAATTCCAGCATTTTCAAATACCTATCCATGAGAAGGGTTAAAGTAACGCAAATCGAAACATATTAAATGAATCATTATTAACAACCAGTTGTGGAATGTCGATCAGAAACAAATAAGCTTCCACATTATTATCTGCAACTCTTCACTGCCGTGTAAAACATAAGGTTATTATTGTACCCCACTGTACGCGGCTGAAGCTGTACGGGAAATAAAACCCGACGAGGTGATAGCAAATGCGGAAGAGTATGTAGGGCAATGTTTACGTCGTGATGTACGGACTAGTTGGCTTCTTTCGACAAGGAATGCTGTCTCTGATTTTGTCATTCTGCTCCCTACGTGCTCCTCGTTTCATTCGTCATACAGCCTTTGCTCCCGTGGCAGCAGAATTCTTAACTTCGACTACTTTGTGGTCACCAGTACTCCTCATCAGTATCACCTCTCCTTGGCTTGCTCTTATCCGTAGTATGCGCACTCACTATACTGTTCGTCCCATTGGACGGGTCCTGTAATTCTTCTTTACTTTCACTGCAGATAGCAACGGCAACAGTGAAGATCACCAGTTTCCTCGCACCTCGAATATTGAACCCACTACTGAACGTTTTTGTCTTTGCTTCTTCAATGAGCAGATCAAACAGTAAAGGACCCACCCACCAGATGGTACAGGCATTATTGTGTGCGGGTTGTTTACACCTGATAAAATGGGCTACCTATACCCCTGCCTTCAACTCCCCCTGGCGAACAGTAGGCGAACCTAGTCTCTCGTCAGACATCAGTGTGTTCGGTTGCAGCACCCCGGTCGTCGTGTAAGTCGTCCGGACAGTGGACCGCGCTACTGCTCCCAAAATTACCAGAATTGTTTGAGGAACATTCCTTATACACGAGCGGCCATGTGGCCCCTGTATTTTCCCTGACTTCAATCCTACTGAACACATTTGGGTCGTCACTCGGTGAGATATCTGTAGCTCGAGTGCAGCTCTGACCGATCTCCGTGTGCTGTGGGCACCGGCTGAACAGTCATTGATCCAGGTGTCTCCAAAATGCTCTTAGTGACTCGCAGTGAATCGACGCAGCCTTCAGAGTGAAATAGGGTGCTACGTGTTACGGGGAAAGTGTTTAATAAAATTAATCACGAGAGCGGAATACTACACCGTATTGACATAAAAAGGTAAATTTTAGGAACCGAGTTTTTCCTAAAATGTAGTTGTCAGAACACACAATTAATATTTTCCTTTTTTAAAGTTAAATTTATGTATTATTTGCAACTATAAAATTCTGTCTCTCACGACATTACTAAGGTATATCTTTCAAACAAATACTCGTTTTCAAAACCCTACTGGGCATACAATGTCAATAACATCGACATTTACAATAATGTAACTTCTGCAGTGCCGTACAGTATTCCAGTCAGTCCTGCCGCTATTTCTGCTGAAACTGCGACTATTATCAGTCTCCCCATAATCCGAAAAGCCTGAAACTGGTTTGTGATATAACAAACACAGTTACAAAGCATTATGAACAGTAGTTTTCCCTGTCAGTTGATGGTGCATTTTGATATGGCTTCACAGGAGGAGATAAGAAATAGCTCAGGAAAAAACACTGTTTCTTCTCGGCTACTCATTTTTCTGTCACAGTAATCTGGATTCGTTTTTCTGTCGCCAATAGTGCTGAGCAGTCAGAATATAACTGACTGTCTGACATCAACTTCAGTTCAATTATTGTTAGAGGATTTATTACGTAGTGAAAATGATTTTCCTTGCCGTTTTCCTTCCTGCCTTATTTTTTCAGGTTCGTGGGACAGTCTCAACCCGAGCCACTCGATCACGTAACGGCTAATTGTAAAGCGAGAGGGACATCTAAACTATCGTGAGGAATTTTTATAGACAGCAAAATGAGTCGAACTCGAGGTAGGCTTTCCATTTATATACAAACATCTGACGCCTATTATTCGTCGCAAGATTACGGACTCGTAGTTCCTTTTAAATGGGGCAACAGTATTAACTGTGAGATGTAGCCATCAAGTCTTAATATCACATTTAAAATATTAATTATTTAGTTAGTTTTTTCCCTCTGTTTGCAGATGTACATTTTCAATCCCACACCCTGACACACCACTAGAGAAGACAAAACAAAGCGGTACGGCACAACGATTAGATAGCGCATTGTGCAATAATTTGTTTTCGGCGACACCAGAAATGTTCCGGCCTTGTCGGGCCAATCCAGAGAACTGAAGAAGTCATTTGGGTTGGCCTTACAGAGCTGCCACATTTCTGCTACTGCCAAAAACGAATTTGGCACAATACACCACTTTATCGACAGACTGTAGCATTTCGCTTCGGTTCCTCTAGTGGTTGTACTGTGGGGTGGGGATTTCGACATGTACCGGGACTGCGGACACTGCCGGTGAGTGACTAAATGAACAATTCGTTATGTAGCTTTATTTTCTGAGGTGACAGTTAAAAGTTTATAACTACTCCTTGTAGATATACTCTGTGTGCAGTAGGATGACACGATAAGGAGTTCCAAAATTTCTTGTCGTTTTTACACGAGTTCACGACAAGCTCATTTCGGCAATTGTCCCATTTTCAAGTGTTCGCCTAGATGGAGTGCTGTCCATGAAACATCTCGGAATGTAATTTTTTTTACTTTCTGCATTGTTAATATAGGTCACGTATTTACCTTCCATAGAAACCTTTGTGTTATTTTTTTGACAGGTTTGTCAAACAATGGATCATTCCATTGACGCATTATGTTTAAGAGCTCCAAAATGTTTATTTTCCCTTTAAACAAAATTTGTAGACAGAAACTCAATAAGAAAGCTCTTTTCTGGGTTAAATAAACACTGTACCAGTGTGCCGAGGTAGCAATTTTTGTTTACGGGCTTTAGGGAACGGTGCAGCGTGTACTTCTCTGGCTAAAATTTCATCTGTCAGTGCCAGAGGCCCAGTCTCAGACACCAATTCACTTCCACGTGTCACCCACCTACTGCCTACCCAATTCCATTACGTCGCTGTCTCGATATTTTAGTGCATCTTGGAGTCTGGCGAATAACTCGGTCGGTGTGTAAACCACCTGTTTGCCTGGCTGCATCTGCCAAATGTTTCCATATTTTTTTTGGTCACAATTACATCTTCACCCTGTGCCACCCCCTGATCCGTTTGTTCATCTCCCTGTCCCTCCCGGTAATTTCCGACACCCACCTCGCGCCACTGTGTGCGAGCCACTCACCGTTTTTTTGAACACGTTTTTACTTTAGACCTCTTATCTCACTGTTGCTAAGTCCAAATTGGTGATATATGTACCAAATGTGAACTTTAAATTTCAGAGGAATTGGAATCTTCATTTTGAAAAATCTGTTTAGATAATCAAAATCATCCTGAGCCACATTTATTCTTCTGTTTGTTTCTTTTCTTGTCCTTCCATCTTCAACTGACTTACATTCTAAACCTTATGATCTGCTGTTATGACTCCATTGTTAATTAGTACTATTTTCTTCTCTTTTTTAATGTGTCAGTCATAGATAAATTTTGAATGACTTTAAGGCTTATTATTAAGCCAGTTCTACTAATATCTTCCATTAGTGCTTAATATTAGAGGCAACCTGTACAATATCAACAACAAAATTATGGCAGTTAGGACACATTCCGTTAATCTGCATTTCTTTGCCATTTTCCCAACTTTAGACTGAAAAGCTTCTCTGTGTCTGCTGAGAGTATATTTGGTTGTGTAGAATCTGCTCGCCTGATTTTAAATTCTGAATTGCCCTCAATCACAATCAATTAATGTCAGTAGCTGTAGTACTGTCACGTGTTTTCTTCAGTAATCGAACACAGATTACATCGGTGCTTCGTTTCCTAAGAGATAACAATTTTGCTGAAACTGAATCGAGAACTTTCTGTAAAACTGAATCCCAGGGAAAGTGGTAATTCATACACTTTGCACTGGTCTAAGATTTTCAGCTTGCTCACCTGCTCATTCAAAATCCAATATTTTTTTCAATGTGGTTGTTTATAATTCTAATGAATGCTTTGTACATCATAGAGAGGTTACTGATGAGTCTACAGTTCCTTTTTTTTATTTTGTTCTCTTTCTTGTGAAAACAGAGAAGTTGCAGTATTATTCCGGTTTTGAACAGCTGTCTTTCTTTTGCTTACATTCTATGGGTTCTTTAGTAAGCCTGCATCTTGTGATGGTAAAATCATGCATTTATAATAGTTGTGTACCAGAAGCCAGATGATGTTGCTTTCAAGTGATATGTTGTAAGCCCTGTGCTGGCGCCACGGTATCCTACTCACTGAATTATTTATATCACTTTCCACATCTTTCAGAATGTTTATTGTATATCTGCAAATATACCATTTTTTGAATCATCTGCCATGCTTAACATATATCGAGAGAACCCGTGACAAATAACAATCGAGGTATCTTTTTTGAGAACCGATTCAGTTTGCTGGGCTATTCTCACTTACACGTCCAGTTTACTACATCTGTCCACCAAAGTATAGCTTCGAAGGTATTTGAGGGTAGTTACCTGTGTGAGTTTTTCACTGTTATCATGAAAAGTTGAATTTTATTTTCCTTTTTATATGTACTTATTTGTCTGTGCTTTTAATGACTTTCAATTTAACATAAACTGTAACCGCCTACGTACACACCTGCAATTACTTGTGTATCTACATGCGACTGTCTGCTCGAGATAGTGTGTTATGTATTACCTGTTGAAAAATTCTCAGTCTGGTCACAAACCCAAACTGAGAATAGCTGACACGCAAATTGCAACTTGTTCTTCTGGATGGAGACTCATTTACAGAGAGAGAAGCAATTTTGGATGTGTTAGTATTTTTGAATCATTGTATGACAGACAATGTACTCATTTTGTTCTTACATAGAAAATTTCTTTGCCTCATGTCTCTCTTCTATACTTTGACACTTCCTCAAGCAAGAACACAATCCTTTTTGCTCAAGAATTTACTGTCAAATTTGTAACCATATAAACAATGACAGACCTTTGAGCAAAAATGTGATTACAATCTGAGATGGTAAGTGAGAGTGAAGGAGAATCATATTAGTTTCAATGATGGGAAGGGTATTGGGGGGGGGATAAAGCAGTATTTATTACCAAATAAAACTCAAAATTATTGAAAAACTGTGTTTATCAATTACCAAAAATATAGCAACGCTACCACTCTATAAAAGGCACCCACTACCAGTATACTCAGCTGAGTGATTTGTACTTATTACCTCAGAGTGAGTTTTCACTCCGCAGTAGAGTGTGCAGTAAAGTCCGGTAGATAGGAGACGAGGTAAAGCTGTGAGTCGTGCTCAGGTAGCTCAATCGGTAGAGCACTCGTCTGCCAAAGGCAAAGTTCCTTAGTTCGAGTCTCAGTCCGGCACACAGTTCCAATCTGCCAGGACCTCTGTACATATTATTTTTGTTTTCCAGCAGCTGACATTTGGATTTACGCGAGTATAAATTTTTAGAAGTTTCTGGCAGTGACTGGTATAATGAGAAATCAGAGTGAATTGAAGGTACGTCACTACTGGATGCTTTTCAATTACTACAAGAATAGTGGATAGAGGTAAAATAGTTTTGAGATTTTGTGACAACTGGCCGTGTGAAGACTCACTAATAGTCACTATCCATTCCGGCTTCCTCCAAAACGATACAGAACTAGTACGTTTACCTGTGCTGCAGGACACGGTGCGAGGTGGGGGGGGTCAGAAGGCGCACCTCCTGTCACCGGGCACGCCCCCACATTTGGACCCTCACTGACCCTCGATCGGGTGCACCCGCGTATAAAGTGCGCCGGCTGGGAGTCCCAGTGTCTCGTACCGTTCCACTGTCTTTTCACAACTGCGTGCCGGTACCTATTGCCCTGCTGTGATTTCAGCTAACACAGTGATAAGTGGTGTCGTCGTACGTCCGAGTGAGCAGTCGTCGTACGAGGTCGGTGAGAAAAACTTTAAGATCTGTGCGAGGAAATGCCCCAGATTCCGACCTACCGGCACAGTCCCACGACGAGACAGTTGTCTACGAGGTGATGGAGCTGCACTGTTTAATGCTCCCAGTCAGTCATTCTGTTGGGCTAAACTTGTATGCAGTACCAGAGTCAGACAGTGAAAGTTAGTTTTATTAGTGTTTAATTAAATAGTGTCCGCCCCAGTAGCTGAGTGGTCAGCGTGACGGATTGCCGTCCTCTGGGCCCGGGTTCGATTCCCGGCTGGGTCGGAGATTTTCTCCGCTCAGGGACTGGGTGTTGTGTTGTGTTCATCATCATTTCATCCCCATCCGGCGTGCAGGTCGCCCAATGTGGCGCCGAATGTAATAAGACCTGCGATATGGCGGCCGGACCTGCCCCGCGAGGGGCCTCCCGGCCAATGACGCCAAACGCTCATTTCCATTAAATAGTGATTTAGCTCATATAATGTAAGTTCATTTTGCCACTGTTTAATTAAACTAAGATAAAACTGTGATTTTGCTGACACACATTTACCCAGGTAACATTAAGACAGGTATTCCTTACAGGTGTACAAATCTTGCTACGTGTCTGATCACGTTACGAAAATTGGCACGACCGCTCGAGGGTGGACACTATAAATCGAAGCAATAACAGTGCTTCAGTATCACAAATAAAATGTACAAAACTTATATCGAAGGAGAGTAGCACGGTAGTTACTGTAGCCCGCGTACGCCTGGAGAGCGCAGAGCGGTGGTGTAGGAGGCACGTGTGGCCACTGTCAGTACGATTTTCATAGTCGACAGCCGAACACAGGAGAATATTCTCCGAGTTGTGGTGGGCAGTGAAATACTGTTAAACTGTACCTGCCTAGACTACAGAATGTGGCACTGGGAAACACGGGAATTGTAAAGTCTACAAAACTAACTGCGTCGAAAAAGATTTGTGACGACCGGTTTCTGCTTCGACAGAAAACATTGCCTGGAGCCACACGGAACGTACGCCTCATTTGACCCCCAGTCGGCAGGAAAGTGCCTTCCGAGTATCTCTGAAGCGACTGCCACTATTCAATTTTACAAATGAAAAAAAATCAATACTTACAAAACCCTATTTTTTCACACCATGCAGTCCGCAATACGACGTCACATGCAAAGCAAGGGAAGAAGTACATTAATTGACACTGAAAAACAGTGTAAATATAATAATATGCATCAAATAGTAACAATTAAGAAAAAATTAACTGAAATACACAATTGCTGGAATGTGGTGTTCTAAAAAAAATTGAGCATTTTATTTTCTTAATCATTGCAGAAATACTTACACAGGAAACATCTTTTTAAGGCAGACATTGATTCTCACCACACAGCACATTACAGCATAAGACAAATTTTTCTCATATTTTACAAAACAAAGAAGCTGTTCTGAAAAGACTGTGAACATACACTTAAAAGAGAACAGAAATGTAAATTGATAAGCACGGATACTCGTTTGAAGAATATCTGTTTAACAGCAGTTAATTTACAGGGTAGACTATTTCAGATGAAAGTACACAGAAGAGACAAGGGCCATATACAGAGTGCAGCTTCATGAATAAGGATGCCAAACTTCCCTCTCTCTCTCATATTGGTGGTGTACTAAGTTATAAAGATTATTCTATACTGCTATCAACTTGGTGGTGTGATTACTTAAGTGTGAAGAAACTGCAATGAGCAGTGACTTTTAATATTCACACCATAACATGGAGTAAGAGACATTTCTTGGGGAAAATCCTTCAAAAGTATCTAAAGCTAGATAAATGATCTGAATTACCAAAACTATGACAGTTCCTATGGAAGAAATAAATTCTTTCTGAAATGTAATGTGGAGGGAGGGAGGTAAGGCTGAATGACAGAGTTAATTACCCCGAGAAAAGCTACTGCTTTTCTAATTAGACAAAGGCTGTGTGCAGAGTGAAGCAAAGGGGGGTCATAACTTGTTTGAACAATGTATACCCATTGATAAACTGCACAAGGACTTTTAAATCATGTTAGTACACTAATTACTGCTGAAACGTAACAGTTATTACATCCAGTAAATATAAAATTTTCCTGGGCCCAGAGGGCACAACATTTTTTAATCACTACCTGCTCATACTCATGGCTGCACCTCAAAAACTAAGGAAACTGAGTGGTTGCTAATTTCCACTCAAAACTTACTCATTCTAAACTCTTATACAAAATTTTGTAGCCAGAAGTTTCATAGACATAAATTAGAGAAATTAGGCACGGTTGTGCACATCTTCAATCAGAATGTACTTTTTGTGATTTGTTTCTTCTTAGCGAGTGAGCACGAGACAGAAATTGCACGAGACATTTTTGATTGAACAATTCTGGTATTAACCGAGTCTACAATGAGGGGAGAGAACAGCTGACAACAATTAAGAGACAGAATTTAATCTGGTAGTAGCACAGTCATATATTCTGATAATCAGCATCAATTATCTAGCTTTAGTAAAAACTTCTTCATGTTATTTAGAGTTTAGAATTATTACACTGCAACTTTTTGTTTTCAGCCCAATTGTCAATGTGTACGATTGTGTTCTGTTGCGCTAAAATGAAAGAAAATCAGTGACTCGTAATGATTCATTTTTGCAATAAGGGCATTATAGTTTTACACTTCCTTCAGTTTTTTTGAATGACTGATGAGCATTATCTGCACTGAAAACATAAAGGGCTCTAAGAAATCACCAGCTCTGGAAAAGGCATTATTAAAATGACAGAGTTAAAAATACATTATAAGCACTTTCTCAAATGAATCCTATGTATTTTTTTTTAATATTTCCCATGAACTGAAGACATTTACACTGTTTAAGAATACACAGAGGTGTATGAATACCATATTTACCTGACTACAAGACCAAAGTTTTTCCATCTTACATTCACAGGTTGAGGTCACACCCGGATTTAACTTGACGATTTCAGAAAGGCAGGCAGGGTGTGGAGGTAACCGTGTGGCCAGAGGGGGACTCGGTGATGAGTGGCAACTAATTTCATCGTGCTCCCAACCATAATTTATTCCACATACCTCGTTTATGAACATCTACCACATTTGAACTGCAGTTCACACGAATCTGAACTTAGCTGAAACTGTCGACTTTACAATCGGACACCTGTTCGGCGACAATATTCATCTCTACAGAAGACACAATCAATTGTAACATAAATGTGTTCACACGAGGTTCGACAATGGCGCTAAGTCGGTTTACAGGCTCAGCAACAAATGACGAAGTTTGTATGTAACCCGACGTGGTCGGATTTCGAACAAATTGACACTGAGGAGCTGAAAGGATGAAATTACAATTATTCATTTTGCTTAACGGTGTAATAATGACGTACTGTAGTGATCAATAAGACGAAAATCACAGTCGAGAAATGTGGGTCTACAAATTTGCAGTGCACGTCTGGTTCGTAGAGACAATACGAAACTAACTTTAAGTTAATTGTCAGTCACGACAGAGAAGCCACAAATAACAATAGAGCGTGAAGAAAATTGGTGCCACAGAAGTGCACGTCCATACACAGTGCCACAGGAAGAATAAATTGTAGATCACCACTTCTAAGCACCCAACTTTCAGGGGACCAAATCACGATAGATTTCGTGAACTGAAGCACCAGGTCATTCAGTGTGTGAGAGAGAAACACAAATGAGCCTTCCTAATTACTTGAGAAATTATCCGAATGACTCCACTGGAGATTTAGAGGAATTTTGCAATAGCATCCGTCACAGAATTCAAAGTATTGGTGTGTTTATGTGTGTGTGTGTGTGTGTGTGTGTGTGTGTGTGTGTGTGATGATGAGGTTGGAAATTATGTGACGAAACAGAACACCACCAGCAACCTTTGACGAAAAATGGCTTGCTGTATCTGTGAAATATAATCTATCACAGAAAATATAACTACTGTCTAGCATAAACAGTGTTAATTTCTTCCAGGCAAATGAAACTATGCGGTTCTAGTGACATTTTCACGGCTCAAACATTTACGACTTGCGGTACGCAGATTGAAGTGGCGAATGAAAATTTGTACGGAGGATGAGATTCGAACCCACATCTCCTGCTCACTGGACAGATATTCCCCTCGAACTGTAAGAGGACTGCAGAGGCTCTCCGAACGTATCAGAATAACACTTCGACGCCAAATTAAATGGGGGATACGGCCCAAAACCCAGATGTGGGTGCTTCAATCAAATGAAATTATAAGGTTCCAGAGACATTTTCGAGCCTCAAACATCTGTGACGAATAGCGAGCAGGCTGACGCGTGAGTGGGAATTTGGATTGAGGAGGGAGTCGTGATAGGGCAGTCTGTGCCGGAGTGGTCAGCACATCTGGGAGATGCTTCAGTCTATAGGTACACACTATTTTTAGGCAGATCTTCTGATACTTTATATCCAAAACCAATTTGTAAACTTGATTACTCAAAATACATTAAGAATCAAAATTTATGAAGGTGACTTTTAAAAATAGGACTTGAGAAAAAGATGTCATTTGGTACATGTCTGTTTTAAGCAAGTATACAAGCAAAATACTTTTAAATATTAGTGACCGAATTGAGAAAATCTCATACAATCTAAAATACTCTGAGTCTATGTTACGTATGATGACTACCATTTAGAATAAAATAGTAGTTGTGAATCAAAACAAATCACACATGTTCATCTGCATTTTCGTATAGCGTAAAAGTCTTTGTTTCACAATAAAAGTGCAAAAAAATTTGTGATAAAAATTCCTGTTGATTTTGTGACTGTTCTACCTGGTCTTTTCTAGGGATATGCAACTCTGTCAGTTCTTCTGGGTCACAGAGTACAATTATAAGTACTCGAGATATAACAACAAGAAGTAAAAAGCATAGCAAACCAATGCTCTTAGAAGAAAAAGTTAATCGGGTCTGTATCACCAACTTCAAATAACAGAAGGATTATATGCAACAACTCGCACGGTACTGCACAGATAATGAATGGTCAGCACTAGGACACAGAAGTTTTGATTAAACAATAAGCTGAAGTTGACAGTTTTAACATCATCTGGTGAAATAGATTACTTCTGCAATATGTCAAGAATATGGTATTTCCTCTTCTCGTGAAAAAAATTTAAATCTGAGAGTAGCAGTTTACTAATTTTATAAACTGATGGCTATTTTATTCCAAAATTGGATCTTGAATCTATTTACGACTGACCTCCATATAACCTTAAAATAACCATTCACTTCTCACATAAAGAACTATCCCCCAGATGAAACGACAGATGAAAATACCCGACCACTAACAGTTTTATTCACTGATATCACATTTCCTGGCATTTTTCCACAGCAAATTGTTCCAAAAATTACACATTTCAGAGAGATCTTACATAGTGCATCAATTAAACTGTGTATTTTCAAAATACGTAAGTACAAATATGAAAAACACCAATTAAGCCACGGTATCTTTGCAATCAAGTAAATTGACATGGTGCCTGTTCACTTTACTTGCACTTCTAATTGTATACCACATTCAAGATCACTCCAAAAACGTGCCGCCAGCCCCACCCCCCTTTTTTTTCTTTTTTTGCAATGATTTGAAGTTAAAAAGTGTCAGACGACGTGCTGTTGCCAGATAACATCGTTTCCCCTATTCAGAGTTGATACGGATTGAAGACAGCTTTGCCGTGTGACAAAAGGAAGTTTTGGTGATGACACCAGAATACCTTGAAAAACATGAAGAGGCAAAAACATCAAGCAGGAGGAAGCTAGTGCTGAAACATGCTGGGGTAAGTTGGCCACTAACTCTTAGCTACAGATCCTTGCAAGTGTGTCTTCGTGGTTATAGGTTCTCTCGTTGTAACCTCAGGATGGATAGTGAATTTTGTCCGTGCTGGCATTTCAAAGCCTTTGTCACTAAATAGCTTCAGTGTATAATGGAAAAGCAACTTCCCATGCCAGAAAGAAACATGGAAATTACTAAGTTTCATTACCTGTAGAGATTTGACAACCTACAATTTGCTGCTGTTGCATTTGATAAGTTCGTTTTCCACATTTCGACTCCAAGTTGCTGTTTTCACATTACAGAGAGGGTGTCGACAGATCGGTTGATAATCCCTTGGACGAGAATTTGCTACAAATAATAGTGGTTCCTTTGGAAGAATGTTTGACCGTGTTTGGCTTCAGAGCTGTTTCTTCTTTAAGCAATCACATTTAATAGGTTTAACACAACAGTTCAAATACCGCACTGCGTGCTGTATACAGTGTGTGGCTATTTGTACTTCTTCCATTATTTGTATTCCAGGATAATAATGCACTGCCAGTTTACTTCATTTTAGAGCAAAAGTCACCAATCGTATACAAGATCGGCCTCATACGAGTTGGCTCAATGGTGTAATCTGTGTCATTACCTAGAAGGAGACAGGGCATACCAAACTACATTAAGTAAACTGCATCTATTTCCAGACAGATATACAGTATTTCATTTAGTTGCACAACATTTAATCATTGTACACTGAATCATAACATTATCTCATCTGAGATTACTAACAGGGCTGATTTGTGGTCCCTTACACCACCTCAGTACATCCGTTCTGTTTGGCATCCTTGTAAGCTAAAGTTGAGCCACTGCATGCTACATAGTTCACATAATATACTTTATAAAATAAATAGAGAGTTACACTTTACTTTAGCACATGAGTATGAAATACGTTTTAACAATATTGTGGATGTACTCTGAAGTTTATTACGTGTAATACAAGAATTATTACGACATGATATCTTACTTCACACAGGTGCCCAGTCTAATGGAGAACACAAAAAATTACAGTCGCAGCCATTTCATTACGTTAAACGAGTGTCGTTAAAAAACAGTGACTGCCCGATCGATACCTGTGCTACGCCTCGCATGGCAGTGGCCCAAACGAAACTTTACTGGAACTGACAGGAAGAGACAGAAATAGCAACAAGAAACTTGAGAGTTAGTGAGAAACACAGATGACGCATGCAGGGTGCCCGTGGCTACTTACAAAGCTCTACTGTGAAGTTCCAAAACCAAACTAAGCAACTCATTCTACTGTCTAAGGTCAGCAAATACGAGTCTCTACTCAGAACAGTGCAGCTGTACATTCTGTTCTGAGCAGAGGGATAATTGTTAGAGCATGCAGTCAGTAACCAAAGGTCCAGAATTCCCTCAGACATTGTGCTCAATGTAGCCAGCTACCCCTATTGTACGTATCAGCAAAATGATTACAAAATCCATGTGGAATATTCATTTCTTTTGAAGCAATGATCTACACAGTCCTTTTCCTTTTTCTCACACATGCGCTCTCTCTCTCTCTCTTTCTCTCTCTCTCTCTCTCACACACACACACACACACACACACACACACACACAAACCATCTTCATATGTTGTGCTCTCTGTAAATCCTGACTGTGCAAGTGCAATATGTTAAAATTACTTTGCCTTTTTTTCTCAATCACATGGACTTTGTCAATCACTGTAAACTTTATATCCAGTCAGTCCTTATTTACACATTCCACATATTAATCTGTGAAAATTGGTCTCTCTTTTTAATTAAATTTCTTTCCTGTCAAGCAGCAAAAGCACTTTTTTTATTCAATTTCTAATTTCTTTTTATTCATGCAAAGTTATTATGAAAGTTCACTCAGCTTCAAAAAGAAATGAATTTCCTGTGGGAAAAGTCATGTACAAAAGCCGTCTGCTGGAATCACTTAAAATAACTTTACTGGGCATCTGATTCTAAAGAAAATATAAGGGAACAATGCAGTCACCTGTACCTTTTTATATCTCTATTACAAGATCAGTACACACATCTTAAATCAATATTTACTTTCTGGCCCAAGCTTTATAGATTATTAAAGCATCAAAAGACTTCAGAAATAAAGTTTGTGAAACATATGCAAATATAGTTGAAACACAAGAACAGAGTTTCGAGTAAACGTTCGCAACACAATGGATTTTGTAGCGGGGTACGGACAGTCGTGGGCTCGCATATCACTAGTTCGCTGCCCTCCCCGAATATCTAGACAGCATGCACAAGACTGTCTGCAGGCATTATTAGATTACAAACCTCTCTAAAAAAAAATTAAGACTGTCACAACTAAGGTTATGGACCTCTGAGCTATCTCAGATAAACACTAGTTAATTCTGTTGTTAATTTCTACTACTGCAGCAAAAAGCAGCAAAATAAAAATAAAATAATAATGATAATATATACAAGTTATCCTGTAGGTGCCATATTAAACCCACACATCTGTACAAGGTCAAAAGATTGGTCCCTTAGCAGTCCAGTGAGATGGACACAGTGTGAGTTAAGCAGGTTACAGGTCACACAAGGTGCGAATTGGGTATCTACAGCTCCTTTGCAAAGGTCGAGTCCTTGCTATTGAAACTGTTACAACTTTAGTTGTAGACGATGCACAGAGCAGGGGGACTGCCAAAAACATCTGAGGTTTTCGTCACACTCGTGTAACTTCAGGATGAACCTTTTGCCTTTTGATTTTTTTTTTTTTAGTGATAATAATCATAAAACGTTCCAAAATGTAGTTCCCAGTTTCAACCGACCCCTTGACAATGACCACCAGTTGTTCGTAACTGCATTTCGAAAAGTCTTAAGTGATTTTTTGTTAAGAAGATAAAAGACAATAATTAGTCAGTCATTTATTCCCCACTGATAATATGTAATTTTTTACAGTGTTTCACTCTGCAGTCAAGTGTGTGCCATTTTGATATTTCGTAGCAAATTAAAACTGTGACTCAAAATGGTAACCTCACCTTTCACAGCAAGCCATTCACTTGCCGACAGAATTTTCCGGGTGCGACTCACTTCTGCCTCACTTATGCAATTAGCATGTTCTTAAAGATTCTATTCTAAGAATTCTGAGAAACATGAAAGGAGAAATTTCATTTTCTAATTCCGCCTGAAAGATCCTTATGACATATTCGTCTCGTATCCATAATCAGTTACCAATGTTGCACTATTTTCAGCACAGGAAATATACTTTTTGCTACAGAAAATATGTTCTGGGGAAATTACCTACAGCAATGAGAAACTTCTAAGGATATTTCCAAGGACTTTTCTACAATATCTTTTGCTTACTCCTGCCGAATGCTCTCCATTGAGATTACTGTATTAGAAAACTGCCTCACAGAAAATACGACCACACTACGAGACTGCGAACGAGCTATTTGCAATGGCACATTAATACACAGTAGTCTGAGCCTCTCTACTCAGAACTGTGTCGTTACAGTGTATCAAAACTCATTGAGGCTGTGGCAATTTAGTACAGGTGTACTATTCGTCACACAACCTCAGTCTGACACAGAAAAGAGTGATGCATTAAGAAATAAAAAATTTTGACCGCCTACCCACTGACGAAAAGAATTTAACCCACGTGTCTCTGTGACTTATGAAATCGTGTAAATGGTTGGAAGATGTATTGCTATATTGTGAAACTGTGTCGTTCCAGATCACAGTGCGAAGTCAGAAGTACGGTCGACGGAACGTGCAACTAATTAACACTGTCGAGGTCTCTGCCACAAGGCAAATGCGTCCGAGCTCCTGCACGGCCTCGAGGAAAACTGCATCTCCACATCTGAGAATGTGTCGGGCAGTGGAAGGAACTAATGCTGATGTGTAGTCGTGGGCATCACAGCTGACTGAATGTATACAAGTATAAAATGTTCTCTGATTTCTTGACACACAAAATTAGAATAAAAACTGCAACTTTTGACAATAAAAAAATCTCCACTGTCTTCATCACAAATGACTGACTACTGTCATTCTGCCAGAGATTATATTTTAATTCTAATGCGACATGCCGAGAACTTCGAGAATATTTCGTACGAGAATGCTGTCACGAGATACTCAGTTCCCGTAGTCGCTATGTTGAGATGTTTGCAGAACTTTCCCCGCTACTTTTGTGGCCGACTTTGTATACGGTGCCTCCTGGCAGTGTGTTAGAGCACAATGCTAACACTGTGTCCATCTGCTTTGGTGAAACTTGTGGTAGCAGAATGACACAGTTCAAAATGGAAAAAATAAGGCACTAATACACCACGATGAATATAAACTGATAATCCACTAGGTCACGTCCACTCAGATGGTGGCCAGATGACACGGTGGTGAAATATCAGTGGAAGAATAGGAATTCGGACAGATGCTTGCCCAGAATTGAGCAGAATTATGTCGTGAAAAGCTGAAAACGTACAGCCCCTGAGTAATATGAGAAGCCACATTTATTTTGTCTCAGTCTTCGTTCCTCCTCTATCTGCCATCAGGCTGGGTTGGGACACTTCCCCGTCTTTACACCATTCTTTTCCTATAACTGTTTTGTTCCCATCCATGTTCCTTCCTAAATTGATCTTGACAGAGTCTATCCATCTTGCTTTCAGTCTCCCTCTTGCCCTCAAACTTGACCAGCATCATTTGTTTTGGTACTCTTCCAGTCTCTTTACATGGCCTAAGCAGTTCTTCTCATTCAGCTTTTCTACTCCAATTCTCTTCACATCATCTCTCTGTGTGTCTCCTCATTTTTGCCGACATACTCCTTGAGCATTTCCTTCCACTGGCTCAGATTCTCCACTCCTCTCTTCTCATTACTGCCCAGGTTTATAAAGTGTACACTGATACGTCTCGTGTGGCACCTCCCTCCCCAGACTAAGCATCTCACACACTGGTGAAATGCCTCGCTCTACTGTACCCTGTGGCTTATTTCTGCCTCCTTCCTCGCACTGCATTATTCCACTTCCTAAATATTTAAAGTTGTCCTATTCTATAATATTGATTTCTTCTTTACCTTCTCTTCTTTACCACCATAAACCGTTTTTCTTCACACTGCATTTTGTCGCATATTTTTTTCATTTAAGATATTTATTAGTTCTTATACATCCCTACACCAGACCACAACAGCCCAATACAGGCGACAAATAGCAGTAACTTCGTCTCCCTACCTCCGTTAACTTTTGCCTCGTTCACAATTCCACCCACCACTGTTGTAAATAATAACGGTGATACCAGTCTTTGTCATCTCGATCCTGGAATACTCCTAAACTGATCGGTTCTTCCAACTTGGGATCTGCCCACAGCTGAAGCTTTTGTCATACGGTGCTCAAAGAATTTCCGTTGTTCCAACTCCCTTCTCTCCGGTATTTCCCGTGCCTTTTCTTTGGGGACACTACGACACGCCTCCAATAAGTCGAAAGCCCACAGCTCACTGTCTAGAGGCTGCCTCTATATCGTGGTGTCTCGGACAGGTTTGAAATTTTCTTCACCTGGAGACTAGGTGTTTGTTTTGTCTTAATCGTTATTTCATCTCACCACCACCATCACTGAAAAGCCATCAAACAGAAAGACCTGCACCAGTCACCTGAAAAACCCCACACTGGGTCTCCCGTATGATCATTTCCTACTGAGTCAAAAAATCTATTTACCAAATCTTTTCCACATTCCTGATTCCTTTCCATCAACTGTCTCATACTAAAGATTGGCTCCACGTCGGTCCACTGTGTCTACAGCAGTTTTATTCTTCTTCTAACTGACCTTCCACTCCCTCGCCCCGCCCAATCTGGTATCCTCTCCATTATTTCTGGCACTTGTGGTACAATTTGATCTCCTGATAGTTATCACGTACGTTTCGGTCTCCCTTCTTGAACACTGCTATCTGCATTCTTCAGGCACACATTTCTGAGTCCATACACATTTTAGCAATCTATATAACCACTGTAGCCCAATAGCTCCAGCTGCCTTTCCATTTCCATTCTTCTAACTGCTGTGCCACTTCTAACCTTGTAATATTTTTCTCTTCTTCCAGGTCTAGCTCTAAGTCTCTCTGCCATACTTCTATTCCCTTTACATTGCTATTTTGCACATTTGTTCTGCCACAGATGCGCACAGACACCTATCTGGACTTACTTCATTTCTTTTCCACATTCAGTTCTCGGAATTATTAGCTTAACTAACTTTTCTTGTATCTTCCGTTTTCCACAATTTATTTTCTCCCCCTTTTTGCTTCGATTCCTTCTTTTTCACTCATCCTCATTTTTGCCACAACTACTTAATGGTCTCTATAAAAAACTTCTCCTGAGAGGGCAGTTGCACCCATTAACTGTATACTATTTCAATTTTCCACCAGAGAGTGGTTAACAACTGTCTTTGTCATTCTCTATCACTGACCAAATCGTTTTATCTTTTGACTACTTTCCTTCCTAAATCATGTGTTGCCCATAATGAAACCATTTTCTTCAGAAAAATTGGATAATTTCTCTCCTTTCTCATTCTTTTTCTCATATCCGTGCAGACCCATTCTCTCTTCCTTCTCTTGTCTCTCATTTCCTGCCTGTGCATTTAAGTCACCCATCACTATTGCTTCCACATCTGTAATTTCATCCTCCTATTTCTCTAGGAATTGCTCAGTGTTCCCTTATTTCCTTTCTGGGTAGTAGCCCCCTATTCTATTACTTGTCCTCGACCACAGATAACAGTGATAAAGCACTGTGGCACGGAAGCAGTGAGGCCTCGGTAAGTCACGAGAGGGAGTCGGCGCTACGTAAGGCACCCAATTCCCGTAAATTCCGGGGAAGCGGGCAACGACCTGTGACACACATTCAATTGCATCGCATACGTATCACATCGACGGAACTCACCACCGTGTTCCTCTAACCACTCCGTCACACTCCCGGCACATTATCTTGCCGAAAAATGTCAGTTGTTGCGAAACGTGATTGTAATGGAGGTCCGTATGTGGTCTGCAACCAGTTTACGGTAGTTTTACTGAACTTAATTTTTGGGCATTCGCCCGCCGTGTCAATAAAGTGGGCGTCCTCTCCTCTTCCGCCCGACTTTATGAAAGCCCTAACATTTTTGCACTCTTCTCCTCCGTTAAGTCTACCAGCTCTTCGGCCTTCCCAAACGGGGTCGACACATTGACGGTGCCCACCTACGTCGCGTCGGTGACTAGTCGTCCACTTCTGACAGTTCCCGTCACCCTGCAAACTGTGCTTCACCTGCAGGTTACACCCTAATCTTTTCCGAGGTACTGTTCCGTATACGGGCTACTATTACGACAAGGAAGCCACTCCCTGCCGGCGCGGGGTTGGGCCACCCCTGTCACAGTAACCGACACCTTTTGTAGCCATTATTCCGAAGTACAGGCGCTACAGGTAATAGGACAGAAAGTCCATTTGAACGCTTTGCCACCACTGAGACTTTATCCTTTCTCACTTTCAAAAGCGTAGAACATTTTCCCCCGTAACCCCGACAAGTGGCCGTTACGGTGTGCTGCCGTCCGGAGCCTCTTTTTTAAAGATGTCGTTAGTCCTCCCCTTCCTCCTTCCGCACGACTCGAGAGACGAGGGCCGAGCACTGGCAGAGTCCTACTGACGAGGCCCTCAGGGACGGCCCCCCACGAGGAAAGGGCAAATAAACGATCGGTAGTGGTCTTTTCGAAGGACGTACTCCGGGATTCACTGCAAATATTTTCGAGAAACGGCGTTCGGCCTGAAGTGGCCGGGTGAGGACTTAAACGCCACTTCTCCGGAAAGCCGAAGGCCGCCGGTGAATAGAGATTGAAACGACAGCATTTCGAGGCTACGTTTTGCAGATTCGGCTGACAGTAACTTCGGCGAGACGGTACGGGTTGCGGTGATGTCGAACGTTCTGTACCTCGCCTCCCCGTATAGAGGGAAGTCGTACGTAATCTACAATTTGTCTCGATAAAATCCGAATCCGTCTTAGCCGACCGGGGGCACGTATATCGACAGGTTACCCTGAACATCTGGTGGGGTATGCGCGATCTCTATCTGTGAAGCCGGAGAAGGTGAAGGTTTCGAGCTTTCGTATGTCGGCTTATTTACAATAGTGAAATGGATGACAGTGATTGTGAGAGTTATTTAGTGTTCACGTGAATCGAACAACACTAAATGTGTAACTGGTGGTAGTGGAACGTTTGCCACTGTGTGCGAATAAGGTGATTAGAGTTTTTGGTGTCAAACTGACGTACTACGTAGACATCGGCGGAGACTCAAAAACAAGCCATCTGCCGATGCACTGGGAAAACTTTAAAGGTAACCTAATTTTAGCAACTTATTCTCTGACGGAAAAAAATGTCAACTTAAAATGAGTGACAGTACAAGACAGTCAGACTTCAAAGTTCAAGTGTTTACCTGATCCTCTTTTAAAATGGTGATCTACATAAAATGAGAACTGAGTATTTTACAAACGCATTGTACCTGCTGGTGGGTTACTGAAATTAGATTTGTTTTAAGGCAATGACAGAATACAAGCTTTTGAAATACAGAAGTGGACAGAAAGGAACTTTAAGACCCAACTCGATTAAAAGGAGACGGACATTAATAGCGTACATCCCGAGCTCTCGAAGATAAGTTAACGTGGCAATGGAGGGCAGCTGAGGCTCGAATCTGGAATCTGGTAACTGGGTTCAGACGCAATTGAGGTGCAGCAGTTATGCAGGTGTGAAAGAACGTGTGAAAGATAGAAAATAAGTAAACAGAAGAGTACACACGGCTCGGAGGCCCACATCGAGTGTGCGTAGGCAGGTTTTACGTAAGGAAGTCGGACACAGACTTTTATTGTGAAAAATATTTAAAAAGTTGAAGGTCGAGAATAACTACTGGAAATGTGAAGGCAAACAAATGGGTCACAGAACAGACTGGAGTACAAGAAAAAATAAGAAGGCTAATGAAAATGAGCTGGCAGTTGCTGGCATGTGATGATAAGGATGATTAACGAAGGAAAAAAGCTTCCACGTTGTGTGACTGGTCTGTGATTGTGTGACAACATTCTAAAAATGAAAGGAAATGTATAATGATACAATGCAGACTTTCTCGGCAAATCTCGATGATAAAATCTTCTCGGGTTGACAGCCGAGTCGGTGTGTTGTTTTCCAACTGGAAATCTGACTCAGCTGTCAACCCGAGAAGATTTTATCAACAATGGTCAATGTTTGTAGAGTACTGTATATGGGAAATCCAACAGACAAACATTACTTATTCACCCAATGGCAGCAGACTGATCCACAAGAACAAAAGCTCTCTTTCTGACAGTGTAAATTCCAGACTTCAAATCTTACTTGTTGCCGTCATTTTGAAATAGTATTCCATCAACTCAGGGCCCTGTGTAACTTTTTTGTGCAGTCCTTTGACTACCCCTTTCCCTGTTGCTGACTGGATAAAAGTGCGTTCTGCTGTTGGCTTTTGTTTGTCTCTATCAATCTAATACTCCCAATTCACCCCCTCCCCCCATATGACTAGACACGAATTCATTTAATCTTTATTTGGTTCCAGATACATTTTTACCCATTTTACATACTCTGTGCTCAGAAATTCATACAAAGTCAACATCAGCTGCAAAGAAAATTGTGTAAGTCCATCCACCCATCTTCAATGGTGCACTGAAGTATCACTATGTAGAATTGAGAGTCTTTAAGACTTTAACTAAAAACAATGGTATAAACTTGTTTGGCAGCATATGCTTCATATTATTAAAAACAATGGGTGGAGTTATTCTGTGGACATTCTTGGAAATGGGCACAAATAACAATAATAATACACTTATTATTGTACATGCACACAGGACTTTTGTAGTATGCGTCTTAAAGACTACATACAACATAATGACACCAATAGAGTGCCACTGAAGATGGGCCTGTGGACTTATATCAGTCTGGCACAATAAAATGTTAAAAACAAATTCTATCCAGCTGATGTTGACATTTAGTCATAAAAAATAATGTTTCCCAGTTCATTCTTATACACACTGGCCAAGATACAGTGAGGACAAGGCATTCGAATTTGCAGTGCTCGCGTGCTCGCTTGCTCCCTCACACACACACACACTCTCTCTCTCTCTCTCTCTCTCTCTCTCTCTCTCTCTCGCGTGCAAACAAACAAAATGTGGGCAAGTACCAATTCATTTCTTTTATTGTATGCAGCGAATCTTCTCTAAGCTGGACTTCCATTTTTCACAGGCCAGGATGCTACAAAGAGCAACTTGTACTCAATAATCCCACTCCTTTGTGTCATACATGCACTTTAAGAAGACTTTTAGAGAGACCGACAGGAATAGCTGGCAATGGCTGCTACGGAGTTAAGCTCACAGACGGCACTGTTTCGTGCATCTAGGTGACCGTTAACACTGCACGCCATTTTCACTTTCAAAGTTGTAGACACAGTGTCGTCTGCTACCTAGTGTCGGTAGTGGCCAAAATGTAATCCTTACTGATCAATTTTTGATTTTCACGGAGTCTGCTAGCACCGTCAGCCGTTTGGTAGTGTGTCTTGTTAGAATGTGAACTGTAGCTCTCGCGCTGCAGCGCATTAACAGTAAAGCTCTGGTCTCCTTTGGCTCGTTACTCTGCTACTTCAATCTGTTTGCACGATGTGACACCGCCGTCTTTACCTATAATCACAAAAGTGCTGACTGTGGCACTCGTACTCCTGTCTGTCACTGCCAAATAACTGATTCTGCCTGTACTGCACTCTGCACCCCCCTCCCCTCCACTTTCCGTGTGGAGCAAGTGATTGTCTCAGCTGACTGAAATGTGTCCACTGGTCACTATAGAGCCTGCCACCCCAGCTAAAGATCGTAAGAAGACATGTTTTAGCACATTCCACAGCTACTGCTCTTTGTTTCTTAGCATGTACCGATGTTTGAAAAAACGGCAATGGAAAATTCTCATTGGCTCAGTCTCTCTTTATCCATTGTGGACATGAGACATCAGCTGGCCAAGTAATTACCAATGAAATTTGCTAACAACTGTATAATTGAGATGTTACTTTATCTTATTATGACTACCAGTTTCAGCATTCCACTATGCCACCTTCAGGCCCTTGCATAATAAAAGAGTATACCGGTAGCGTATATCGAGGTGTACAAAGCGAGCTTCACAGAAAGTGACGGGAGAACTTAAAGCCACAAAAACGAAAGCAGCACTGTTAAAACAAATCTCTGTATACCTCCAGCACAATAGAATACAACATGTGTACATACCTGATAGTCATTTAACATCATGGATTTGCAAGAGAATATTAAAAATTTGAACTAGACTTTATAGAATCAGAAGCTCCCCCGAATATAATTTATGAATTTCTTTTTTTCTCCCCAAATATAAAAATCTTATACAATTGTTATAGGTCAAGAAACCCCTATTATATATGAGAACCTATTCTCATTTAAAGTAAAATGTCACTCTGTAATCTTTGATGTACAATAATGTGCATATTTATGGTCTAGGTACTATGAAAATTACTGATGTAATTAGTTGCCACGGGCGTCAAAAGTGCAAAACCCAATGCCAGACAACATATTAAGAGAAAAACGGAATGCACAGAGCATGCGAAGAATAGTCACAAATACCTTACCAGCCTACGTTATACAACAAATCAAAATTAAAAGATATGATTTGGTGTCCTTTACGTTGCTTAACAGGTTGGCACTACCGTGGTGAAACAATTTAACAAGGCTCTCAAATCTGACTTAACTAAGGGCAGTCATCAAAGTTTTCAGCCGACAGTGTTGTACTATTTCCCTGAGACTATTAAACATTAACCTAAAAACCTATCTACAAAATGACGAACCCATCTAAACAGTACCAGACGCATAGCAAGTTGGGTCGCGATAGGTAATTCGTTTATGGTAGAAGCTAAAAAAATAGGTGAGTGAGCGAGACCAACATAACATCAAAGACGAAGCCCGCTAAATAAGTAATGTACTTGCGCACCAAAGGGGCACCGATTCTGTACAAAATAGAGTTTACTAGCTGGAATCGTATTATAAATGGCAGAATTTGTCTGTCTGGGTCTAGAAATGTAACCGGCTAAAAAGTGGTATGCTGACGGACACACCAAATCACACCACAAGGACTGGTAGAAAACTTCATTGTCCTAAGTATAGAAGTAACATACAAGATAACTAAAAAACCAAAAACTTTGTCAGTAATAAAAATGTGCTGCATACCAACAGATTACACTGCTATAAAGCATGCCATAGAGTATGGCTAATTGGATAGAGGGGTTATTTTATTAACTTTGTTCATATGTTGCTTCACTGGTGTATTATGGATAGGCTTATCTTATGGTTATATACACCTTAACACAGAGGGGATTCCTTAATGAAGTGTAATTTGATATAGTCTTTTTGTAGAACGGTTACTGTATGTTTACTGATTCAATTCCCTACCGATTTTATTGTAAGATATGTGACATAGTATTTACATTACAATTGGCACTTCTCATCACAGTGATGATTCTATTTGGATGTGTCATGTGTTAATACCAATATGAGAGAAGGAAAGTTCCTACTCACCATACAGCGGAGATGGTGAGTCACGACAGGCACAATAAAAAGACTCTCACAATCATAGCTTTCGGCCATCAAGGCCTTTGTCAGCAATAGATGCACACACACACACACACACACACACACACACACACACACACACACACACACAAACTAGTGCATGATGGGAGTGGCGACTGGGTGGGGGCAAGGAGGAGGCTGGGACGGGGAGGGGGAGGGATAGAATGGTGGGAGTGGCGGACAGTGAAGTGTTGCAGTTTAGACGGAGGGTACACTAACATTCCTAATGCCCGTGACCTTACCGCTATCGAACACTACGGATTCGAAACCGACAACCTCCTTCTTAGTTTCTGTGACCAACTATATCCTCACCCACAATTACTTCTCCTTTGAAGGCATTACCTACAAACAAATCGGCGGTACGGCTACGGACACCCACGTGGCACCACCCTATACTAACCTATTCGTGGGCTATCTAGAGGAACCCTTCCTAAAAACCCAGAATCCTAATCCCCTCACCTGGTTCAGATTCACTGATGACATCTTTGCTATCTGGATTGAAGGTGAGGACACCTTATTCACATTCCTCCAGAACCTCAACAACTTCTCCCCCATCTGCTTCACCTGGTCCTACTCAACCCAACAAGCCACCTTTGTAGATGTTGACCTCCACCTCAGAGATGGCTACATCAGTACCTCTGTACATATCAAACCTACTAACCACCAGCAATACCTCCACTTTGACAGCTGCCACCAATTTAATACCAAGAAGTCCCTTCAGTACAGCCTAGCCACCCGCAGTCGTCGCATCTGCAGTGACGAGCAGTCCCTCTCAGAATATACCGAGGGTCTCACCGAAGCCTTCACTGACCGTAATTATCCTCTCGTCCTCGTACAAAAACAAATCTGCCGTGCTTTATCTTTCCGGTCTCCCACCACCTCCCAAAGTCCCACAGTCTGGCCACAGAGGAGCATTCTCCTCGTAACTCGGTACCGTCAGACTGGAGCAACTGAATTACATTCTCCGTCAGGGTTTCGATTACCTCTCGTCGTACCTCGAAATGAGAAATGTCGTACCCACTATCCTTCCCACCCCTCCTACCGTGGTATTCCGCCGTCCACCGAACCTACACAATATACTCGTCCATCCTTACATGACCCCTGCTCCCAATCCTCACGGCTCGTACACCTGTAAATAACTAGATGCAAGACCTGTGTCGTGCAGCCTCCCGTCACCACCTACTCCAGTCCGGTCACTAACATCACAGATCCCATCAGAGGCAGGGCTACCTGTGAAACCAGTCACGTGATTTACAAGCTAAGCTGCAACCACTGTGCCGCATTCTACGTAGGCACGACAACTGACAAGCTGTGGCCAAAAAAACGATTGGACCGCCCTGTTGCTGAACACACTGCCAAACACAATACCCCTCATCGCAATGACTGCTTTACGGCCTGTACCGTACGGATCCTTCCCACCGACACCAGCTTTTCTGAATTGTGCAGGTGGGAACTTTCCCTGCAATACATCCTACGTTCCCGTAACCCTCCCGGCCTCCACCTTCGTCAGCCACTGTCCTCACCCATCCGGCCCCCTCCCCGTTCCCATTCCAGCAGTACGCAGCAGTCATTTCACCGCCACACCCAGTCTTTTAATTTATTTTTATTTCTCTCCTTTCCGCTACTTACCCCCTCCCCCCTTCTCTCCTGCCCTCCCATCTAAACTGCGACACTTCACTCACCACTCCTATCGTGGACTGGTGCTGCTGCTCGCAGTGTGGTTTCAGTTCTCTGAGACTGCAGACGTGTGTGCAAGTTGTGCTTGCACGATTGTGTGTCTACTGCTGACAAAGGCCCCAATGACCGAAACCTACAGTTGTGTGAGTCTTTTTATTGTGCCTATCACGACTCGGCATCTCCACTGTACGGTGAGTAGCGACTTTCCGTCTCTCGTATTGTTACAGTCCGTCCTAGATTTTTCACGTGTTAATACTGTTGTCTTAGCTCCTACTAAACTGGATTATGTGACAGCTGAGGAGTTAATGCTGTTCTTACTGGTCCTCTTCTAAATTTTGATGTATCAACAGTAGGTGTTACCATAGTCTGAGGATAGTCTGCTTTTGACGATTCAATTTCAGTAATAGTGGATCACTTTTGGGTTTCTTTTATTGCATGATTAGCACAAAAAATTTTGGTTTGCTTATAAATATTAGACTTTTCGGTCTGAGTCGAATAGGTTATTGCATTGGATTTTACATATATAGGTCAACATATCACGTCTTTTCAATTTGAAAACAGTTTGTCCTTCAGGTGATAGTCTTTGTCAGTGAGTGATGCGGGACTGTGTGTCGTATAAATGCTTGCCGTATCTGAATTTTGATAGGACACGGTGGTTCTACGGTTTTAACTGTGGAAACCTAGCTTGCTGTCACTGTTTAGGCTTCCGTCATGCCTTTGAAGATGCATATTTGCTGATACTAGGCATTGTAGCAGTTTTACTGTGGCACAGCCGGTTCTGTGAGCGAGGTATGTAATTTGTTAGCTACTCGATATGTTACGTATTCCCCTTGGGCGTTCTCTGTCATTATAACTAAATTTCTGATATCATTTATCTTGAATAACCAATTATGAATTTGGCAAGATAGGGTCTACATATTATGTCATTTCTGGGATTGACTTTAGTAAATTTTGTATTGTTACTTTGGTGTTTCCGTTGGTTTATAGGTATTACTTTTGTCCACCTATATTCGTGTACCTCTGTATTAATGTAAGTTTTTATGTGTACGACCATTGTGTTTTCAACAATCTAAAGTTTTCTTCACCTGTAATTTTGTTGTCTACAATTCTTAGTATGAATATCCTTTCTGCTTTACTGTAACACATTGATTTCTTTGGCTGTGGCATACAAGAAGTCAACTTACTGCAAGTACAGGATTAGCTCGTAGATCTTGCAACTCTTTGTATCTCGCTTTATAGCAGTGTAATCTGTTGGTATGCAGCACATTTTTATTACTGACAAAGTTTTCCGTTTCTTTTTGTTATCTTGTACGTTACTTTTATACTTAGGACAATGAAGTTTTATACCGGTCCTTCTGGTGTGATTTGGTGTGTTCGTCAGCATACTACTTTATAGCCTGTTACATTTTTAGCCCCAAACAGACACTTTCTGCCATTTATAATATGATTCCAGCTAGTAAACTCTATTTTGTGCAGAATCAGTGCCCGTTTGGCACGCAAGTACGTTACTTATTTAGCGGGCTTCGTCTTTGATGTTACGTTTCTCTAGCTCATTCACCCATCTTTCAGCTTTTTCCGTACCCGTATTACCTATCGCAACCCAGCTTGCTAAGTGCCTGGTACTGTTTAGATGGGGTTGTCATTTTGTAGATAGGTTGTTAGGGTAATGTTAAATAGTCTCAGGGAAATAGTACAACACTGTCGGCTGAAAACTTTGATGACTCCCCTTAGTTAAGCCAGATTTGAGAGCCTTGTTAAGTTGTTTCACCACGGTAGTGCCAACCTGTTAAGCAACAGGACACCAAATAATATCTTTTAATTTTAATTTGTTGTATAACGTAGGCTGGAAAGATATTTGTGGCTATTCTTCGCGTGCTCTGTACATTCCGTTTTTCTCTTAATATGTTGTCTGGCATTGGGTTTTGCGTCAAGTTGCGTTTTTGATGCCCGTGAGAACCAATTATATCAGTAGTCGTCATAGTACCTAGGCCATATATATGCACATTATTGTACTTTGATTACAGAGTGACATTTTACTTTAAATGACAATAGGTACTCATATATACTAGGTGTTTTCTCATCTAAAGGGTGATTATAATTAAAGTTACACTTTCAAAATGCTGTAGAAATAACACCAAATTGCAATGGAATATTATCAGAGAAGGGAGAAAACTTACGGCAGAAGAAGAAAAAACAGTGTGAAAAGTGATCAACAGATGGTGCCGTATGTGTCAGAATACATAAATGAAAACAGTGCTCAGTTGAGGGAGGAAACGAATTGATTAGATCTATGTCAGTGGAAGCAGGTTGCCACAGCAATGCTTGAGGAGATGAGTGGTGGTGTGCAAACTTGTAGTGCATGGAGAAATCACCCGAGCATTGGACATACTCGTGATCACGGTGCATAAAATCGTACAAAACATCGTTCTTTACTATCCGTTCAAAATTACCCGTGTGCACGAGTTGCTTCTTGTTGACCTGCCAGCAAGAGAGACCCTCGCTTTAGAATTTCTTGCTCGAATGGAAGTGGACAGTGATTGGCCGTGGAAGATTTTGTGAACAGACGAAGCCCACTTCCATCTGACAAGATATGTCAATACACAGAATTGTCAAATATGGGCAACAGAAAATCTACACGCAAATCGACCAGTACCACTTCGTCCTGGAAAGGTCACCGTGTGGTGTAGGTTTACGGCACCATTTATCGCAGGGCCATATATTTTCAAAGAGACAGCTTCCGGTCCCGTTACCTGTACCGTCACTGGTAAGCGCTACGAGAGTCATTTGCGCAACCGCGTCATTCCAGCTCTCCGACAGCACGGGTGTGTCGATGGGATAATTTTTATGTAAGATGGCGCACTTCCACACATTGAAAATCCAGTTAAGCAGCTGCTGAAATGCCTTTCTGGAAATGCTAGAATTATCGGCCACTATTTCCCTACGGCCCGGCCGTCCTGCTCACCTGATTTTAATCCGTGTAACTCCAGGCTGTGAGGCTATCTGAAAGATGTCGTGTTCAGTGTTACAATAGCGAACTTACGTGCACTGAAGGCACGCATTGCGCAACACGTTCTGAACGTGACCACGGAAACACTCTGATCAGTTGTGGAACGTGCTGTTTCTCGATTTCAACTTTTTCAGAAAACGGTGGACAGCATATTGAACAGTCACACGGAAATTAATAATCCAATTTGATTTTGATTGATGCAGTTTTTGGGCCTCAGGACAATTAAAAACTAATTTTTCCCATCCGATGTGGTGGATGGCCTTATGTAACTAACAGTATCACACCTGTGCACCCACGCACACTGAGTAGTACAGCTTGTTTAGTGTCAGATTGTCACCTTAGGTATTGTTGTGTGATTCATTTGTCATTTGTAGTCTACCACTGTTAAATTATGATGCTTACAGTGCCATCTATTGCCACATTTTGTAACTATTTATTATTCTTCTGCCATACATTTTCCCCCTTCTCCGATAATATTCCACTGCAATTTGACGTCATTCTGAGCAGTGGTGTTATTTCTACAGCAGTTTGAAAGTTTAACTTTAATTATAATCATCCAGTATAACAATTATATAGGATTTTTATATTCAAATAAAGAAAAAAATTGACAAGTTTTATTTGGGGGAGCTTCCGATTGTAACAGAGATTCGTTTTGTACTTTTATGATTACTTTGTGCACCTTGATATACACTAAAACCATACTCTTATTATGCAAGGGGCCTGAAGATGGCCTAGTGGCATGCTGAAACTGGTAGTGAAAATAAAATAACATCTCAATTAGACAGCTGTTGGTGAATTTCATTGATAGATTCATTTGCTCTGTTGAACAAAATACAATATTTTTATTTTCAACAATATATACAACCAAATAATGTTAACTGCATTTTGAAGCTGCAGTGATGACACATGGGCAAATTTACTTTTTTCCATTTTTTTTTTTTTTTTTTTTTTTTTTTTTTTTTTTTTTTTTTTTTTTGGGCGGGGTGGGGGAGGGGGGGGGGGAGGGTGGTGACCATGCAATTAGAAAAATTGTGAAAGAGGCCCCTTGTCCCCATCCCCTCCCTGTATTACTGACAGCCCTTACAAATGGTGAGAGATTTTACACCCACAAACTCTGTGCATCAAAATTTTCAATGGCAAGGAGTCGCCTTCTGGAAGCCACCCTCCGCCAGATTTTACAGGGAGGAAGAAAAATGTCAGCTGGTGTTAAATTACGCACACCACCACAGCAGTTAACCGTTACTTTTCAACATATACAAAATATGTTATTACATTATGTTGTAGAATGTTGCAAAAATAAACATCAACAGTAACAGTTATAAGGATATTAGTAATGAAAACTACATCAAGTAAAAACACGTCCATTATTAATTACAAAACTCCAAGCAATAACAGAACACCATGTATTATAGAAAGATGCTGAAAGAAACTAAGAAAACTATTTTACCTTGAATGACTTCAGAAGATAGTCAAGTTACCCAAATATGAAAAGAAAAAGTGAAAAGGAATCATTTAGTTGTTTGTGCATGAAATTGTTACAGTATTTGATGGTACTGTGGTGCTGGAATGGAGAGAAATTTCAGTACAAGTTGGTTTTGCACATTTCAGGTATGGGATTGCATGAGAAAGCTGTTCATTTCCATTGGTCCCGAAGCCGCAAAAGGACACGAAATATGACTGACGTTCAGCTAACTCAAAACTCACAGTAAGTAATGCACAAAAAATGTGGTTGCTGCAGAGATAATTTTCCTGGTGTGACATCTTTTATGTCTGTAATTCATAATCAATTAGTGTGACAAAGAAATCTACTGCATTTTGGTTCCGTTAGCTTCTAAATACCAAAGAGCACTGAACTGAAACGTTATCTCCACATGTTTGCAAAAAAGCAGCTCCTTATAATTGCTGAACTGAAATCTAAACTGCTTTTTTGACTTTCTTTTTCATACAATTTATATCAAGCAATCCCATTCCTGAACTGAAAAATATTGTCATGTATTGCATTCTGTTCTACAGGTTTTTTTATGTTATGCACTGATTAGGTTCTGAATAATTCGTGCACACATTAATTCAAATGAACTAGTCTTGTTGTGTGCATTTGAGAGGCATATAAAATAACAGAAAAACTGATTAAACTCAGGAATTCAACTAAAACCAGATATGAGCATTTTCATGCATTGTTTTCCTGTGAACAGTAAATTTCCAATTGCATTATCTGATCACAAATGTTAAAGCTGTAAAACAGAAATGCACACTGTATATTGTACATAAACAAGTGACCAAGTGATTTGGAAAATATTTTTAATGTGAATAGTCACTGTCTTTTGTTCTGTTAAGAGTAGTCTTTTCTTGTACAGGAAGAGAAATAGTTCAAATTAAGACTTTGTTATTCTTAGTTGAGAAGGTGAATGCTGAAGCAAATGTGACAGCAGTATTGTATTTTATTGCAGAAATTGGCAACATAATAGAATATTTATGGCTCAAAATTCAACACAGGCATCCTCTCATTATGCACAATTCACACCCTGATTTCTGATGGATGACTTTAGCCTGTAACCTGATGTCGTGGAGAAGTATGAAGACCACAATGCAATCTTTGCTAGTGCTAATCAGTACTGTTGTAGCTAAGGGTTGACTCCTGGCTGTGCCTATGTGTAGAAATTCTTGCAGAGAAATATTTAGATTCCTATCTCCTATAAAAATAAATAGTCTCTCGTGAGACTATATCCTATTAGAACTACAGTGTTTTCCTGGCAAAGTTTGTCAACATAGTAGGGAACTATATATGCTATATGTTGAAAACAGCATATAATGTATGAGGGTGCCCTTTAAGTCACCAAATTCTATCATAAAGATAACACGGTGGATTTAATCTTACGAGAGACTGTATTTATAGGAGCTGGGAATCTAAATATTTCTCTGCTAAACTTTGGACTGTAGGCGTTATCTCAAGTTTGCACAATGATTTTAGTGCAGTGGCATTACTGGTGACCACCTTCAGCAGCTGTTAAGTGTAAAATGTAACATTTTATTTAAGTTCAATTACTGTCGTCAAGTGTATGTATTCTTACATCCCTACTGATAATGTGGGAGGCATAAGAGTGATGGGAAATATTAGTGAATGGTATCACATTCTACATCACACTGTGTGCTCTTATGTCTTTGTGATCTTCCCTCCATGTTTTATCCACAATGGAGTTGGGGAAAAAAAGGTCTGTACACAATTTGTACTGTTGGTGGTGTTCTCCCACTACGTACATCACAGAAGAAGCAAAAGCATTTTACAGTTCTTCAGTGCTTCACCCAAACTATGTTTTGAATTGGAGCTTTGATGTGTTACACGGCCAGTGTTTTTAACACATTTGACTACACTGTGTATGCCGATTTCTGCAACTGCGTTTGTATAAGTTCACTAATGAATGTTTTGCACATAATAAATTGTTGCTGCCAGTCAGAATTCTGCACTTTAAAAATAAAAATTTATGTTTAGGCAGTGTGTTTCACACTATATGTTTATGAACTAGCACGTATCTGCAACAGGGTGTTAATAATTTAACTATTACACCAGTTTTTGTGTTAGCTTAAGCTATTTTGTCAGTTTATGACACTTTGAGGGTACTGCTGTGTAAGGTAAGATGCACTTTGTTTCTTGCCATTACTAGCTTCAAACATTTTATTCATCACCAGACAGTTGCATTGCACTTACAGGACAAACTATTAACCAGCTGTCTAATGTTGTGAGTGCGGAAGCTTCCCAGTTATTTTCAGAAACTTGTGTTTCTTGTGGAGGGCAAGAATATGACACACACGTCTCACCATATTGCACACTTCTGTTAGCACAATTGCGGACATTTTGAGGTAAAATACATTGTGTTCACAGTTTGTATTTGGAAAATGTACAATGTAATCTCACGTTTGGTATTAATGTTAAATGTGCAGTGGTTATTAGAAAATTTGAAGAAAAGAAACTCACATTCATTAAAGAAAAAGCTCTAATTTCACAATTTTGACTGGCAACTTATCACAAACCATTCATTATTGCTGGTTACAGATGGCAGTTATCAGCTGTCTTTTTGTTGCGTACATTTTCCGGATGTAGCCACACTAATAGAAAAGGAGTGCGTCTATTTCCACAGTGTAATATAACATCGTCGGCTTAGGAGATTGTGCGAGCGCACATAATGAGAGAATGCCACTGACCGCCTCCACAATTCCCCCCCTCCCGCACTGGCTACTCACCTCCAGAAACTGCTTCACCGTATTGTCTACAACCATGAGTGGGCGCTGGATAAGGTGCACGACGCCATTCTTGACGGGGATGTTCGCCTTCACGATTTCGGCGAGGACGGCACCGGTCGCGTGGTTCGCGTCTCCGATAACTGTGTTACTTTTAACGTACGCTGCAGCATCGAAAGGAACATTGTGACATTTGACGATTAGATACTAAAAAAAAGACATATAGTTTATTCCTATCAGACTAGGAAGTAATTGCTAGGTGTATCACACACCACCATTCTTCTGCACAGATACACAAAAATATACAGATGAACGATGGGACGGAGCTGAAGTAAAAAGTGATAAAACCTCAAAACAAACTACTTCCTATTAAAGAGGAGCAATGTTTGTAGCAAATGTCTTTTATTATACATCTCTTGTCAGTAAAATGGAATACATAGAAATTGTACAAGCTATAAAATGATGATAGCGATATAATTATTGCCTGTATCATTTCAATAAGATTTCTGAAAATATTTCAGTGACTGATAGAGGTTATAGAAAGTATTTGTTAATGCTGCACAAATTTTATACATAATACAGCACAATGGAGTATAATGTCTCTTCTTGTGGTTCAATACATGCGCTTAGTCAAAAGGGGTAGCAAAGAATCTATCGTTACCAGTATGAAAGGTAATTAAAATTTCCATCACATTTTTTTTTGTTGCTGTGGCCAGTAATGGTTTGATGCATCTCTGTGGAGGTGTCTTTGTCCGGCTACTACAACCTAGATCCATTTTAACCTGCTACCTGTACTCTAGCCGTAAGCCCCTCCCCACCCACGCACTTACTTACTTCCGTTACCAAAGTGACAATCTTTTGAATCCTCAGGATCTGTCCCATCAACCAATCTCTTCCTTTTGTCAGGATGTGCCATTTTAACTGTATTTTGTCTACAAAATAGCAAGTAATTGCTACACAAAGATCTTCAGGAGAAACTTCCTAAAATTTAAATTATATGTTAACAAATGTCTCTTTTTTCCAAAGAAGTTTTACCTGGTATAACCAGTCTGCATTTTACATCCTCTCTACTTCAGCTTTCGTCAGGTATTTTGCCATCCAAATAGTAAAACTCGTCTACTGCTTTTATAGTCTCATTTTCTACTCTAATTCCCTCAGCGTCACCTTACTTGACTATACTCCATTAACCTTGTATCAGTTTCGCTAGTGCTTATCTTTTAACTGTTTTCGAGACTCTATCCATTTCAATCAACTGCCTTTGCTGTCTCGGACAGTACTCTAATGTCATCAGCAAACCTACAAGTTTTTATCCTACTTCTTGAACTTTAATTTCTTTTCAAATTTTGTTCCTAAGGCAGAATAACAGGAGGTGCTACAACCCTGTCTCTCTCTCACTCGCTCCCTTCTCAACTACTGCTTCCCTTCCATACCCTCTGCCTTAGACGACTGTAGTCTGGTTTCTGTACAACTTGTGAATAAGCTTTTGCTCTCTGCATTTTGTCCCTGCTACTTCCAGAATTTCAAATGTATCTCCAAACAGAGAGAGTACAGTCAGCATTTCTCCAGAATCCAAATTATTTTCTACACTTAATGTGCGTCAATATTCTGCAAACATGATTAATTAAATTGATAGTTTAATCAGTTACAAAGACGAGAACAATGCACTGCAAGAAAGATGCTATGTGTGTCACACACCCCATCCTACTGCTCGCCTGCACCAGGCGAGACGTGCGAGTTTTGTGCTGCTGTACAGGTAAGTGATTTAGAATGTAATAAAACTCAGTTTAGTTCAGGAAACTAGTTTAATACCTGTATTAGTGTGTTTTGCAAGCTTACTATTAAAGGTTTCACTTCTCTTTGCGTATTATTCCAGAAAACACAAAAGGAACATAAAGTAGGGTTACAATCGTATTCTTGAATACATTTTAGCACAGTAAAACTTATAGAATCTCATTTAATTGTTCTGTTCCATTCCAGGAAGTTAAGAAAAGCATATCCCTTTGTAGTTTAACTCTTATTTTGCGAAACACAGTGTAAATTTTAAGCTCTGGTATCTGGAAACTTTGCACATATGGTAGTATGTCGAGAACAAAAGGTTATTCACAAGTTGTACAGAAACAAATAGGCCTAAGTTTTGTAAACCTGTTTTGCTTCTTTTATTCTGTAATCTAACTTACTGTCACTAAAGTAAGTTTGTTTACATACGACTGAGATTAGACCTAATCTTTCGTAAACGTGTTTCCTTGTTTTTCAGTAATTTAATTTGACTTATTCTCACTAAAGTAAGACTTTTACCATGAGAGAAAAGTGCCTGACGAGCCACAGAATTGTTAGCTCCAGGGTTTGGTGTGATGGCTGCAGTAGTTTTTTTTTCCATTGGGGTAACTGTAGCGGCTTCGTAAATGGGGAAGTGAATCAGACTCATCAGTGATTCTGTAGGATATGCAGTAGAGATAGGAAAATAGTGGAACAGGAGGGGAAAATTGCTGCCCCTCAGGCATAGTTAGAGCAGGCTAGGGAAGATCTGAACAGGTTAAGGAGGGAGAAGGGTAAAGAGAGGTGGAAAGTGGCAACGGGTAACAGGAGGAACAGCTAAAGCACCTAAACAAGTCTGTGTTTGCAATGCGAATGATGTCAGACATAGGAGATATAATGGAGTGGACATAAGCAAAATATGCCAGTTTTTTATATTTATGTGATATGGTATCATATTTTGGGGTAACTCCACAAACTGAGAGAAAAAAAAGTTTTAGAGTACAGACGCACATAATATGTAAATCCAAGAACATCAAGTCGAAACCTATTCAAAGAATTGGGCATGTTAACCACAGCTTCTCAGTGTATTTGTTCCTTAATGAAGTTTGTTGTGAATTATAGATCTCTTTTTCCAGCTAACTGCTTAGTACACAGTATCAGTACTAGGAATAAGAACAATATACATAAAGATTTAAAATCACTTACTCTTGCCCAGAAAGGAGTCCAGTATTCAGAAACACATATTTTCAATATTTTACCAGCAACCATTAAGAGTTCAGTTTCAGGCAAGGCACAATTTAAACATAATTTAAAAGAATGTTTGGTGGCCACCTCCTATTCCATCCATGAATTTCTCAACAAGTGCAGTAGACCATTTTAATGAAAATTTATTATACTTTAACTTTTGACTGTACTTGGTTGTAACAACCAAGTAACTAGCTACTGTGTGAATGATGGATTTAATGAAAGCAGATGTAAGTATTAAACCTGTAAATATTAGAAGTTTAATTTTAATTCATGTACATAGTTTTACTGTTTATTGACTGAGGATCATTAATTTTAATGACACTCAAGTTTTTCTAATTATATTTTTGTAATGTGTTTATCTGACATGTTCCACACCCAGGAGGATCCCCTCTTTTGGGGGTCTATTGATTTGATTAATTATTCATTCCTATCAACAGATACACAAAAATATACAGATGAAAGACGGGACAGAGATAAAGTAAAAAGTGATAAAACCTCAAAGCAAGGACAGCTGAAGATGACAACTGGGTCGACAGCACGAATAAAAATGTTCTCTTCTGCTTTCGGTGCAGCAAATAAGTTTTTCAAATCAAAACTTCCGGTTTGTCTGTATTGGAAAATTTACAATATAAGTGTATTAAGTAGTCTGACTTATGGGCTTTTGATGTGAAAACTGAGGGCTGATCAGTCAACCATGGAGTGAACCATGTTGGAATAAATAGAAGAGACAGAGAAACAAGCAAATGCATCAGAGCGCTAACTGGAACAAAAACACAATTATGACGGTCACTAAAAAGAAACAGATGTTCGGTGAGTGTAACGCGAGTCCTCTGCTGTCCCCAACCGACACGAGGGCAGAAAAGATCGAAATGAGAGCCCAACTGTGTGTAGCCGATACTTACGCTTGTGGGCCTTGCCGTCAGACTCCATGGTGAAGGAGATGACGACGCGCAGCATGTCGGTGAACGCCAACGTCTCGTACTCTTCGTCGAGTGGAGTAGCACTCGTGAATAGCACGTGGTTGGGAATAATGTGACCGTCGATCACCTTCTGGTCAATTTTTTCAGGCCGAGGAAGTGGCTGGAGAAAGTAAAACGTACAATGTAAGGAGCATATCTACAGAGCTACTGGAAGTAGGACTGTTTCATTATTGGGCCAATAAAGGTGCACAGAAAAAAATCCCTCGGCGTATAAGTTTGTATCAATTTTCCATAAGTTTTATAAACACAACAGATACACACAACACAGACTTTATTCATCAAAATTATTCTCCTTCACTCTTTACACTGGTCTGCCAATGCTGGGATAGCTTTTCGATTCTGCGACTTTAGAAATTGAAGGTTTTTCAGGCAAAGAACTCACTGAGCCACTTTCAGAGCACATTTTCCTCTGGGAAGGTTCTTGGATAGAGAAGTTAAAAAAAAATGGCTCAGAGCACTATGGGACTTAACATCGGAGGTCATCAGTCCCCTAGAACTTAGTTAGAACTACTTAAACCTAACCTAAGGACATCACACACATCCACGTGCGAGGCAGGATTCGAACCTGCGACCGTAGCAGTTGCGTGGTACCGGGCTGAAACGCCGAGAACTGCTCGGCCACCACGGCCAGCCGGATAGAGAAGGGGTGAAGGTCAAAATCTGAGGGTGAGAGACCAGGTGGTGAATAAGGTGGGTGCAGAATGAGGAATGACTTTCCAACTCCTGTACAGTGTTTTTCATCAGTCTAGCAGAATGCTGGCAGGCGTTATCACAGAGCAGCGTCACTTCACGCAGTCTCCCCAGTTACTGTTCTCAGATGGTATTTGCGAAGATGTCTCAGTTGCAGTTAATAAATGTCACCAGTGCCAGTTACACCTCGAGGAAGCAATTTGTAATAGACCGCACCATTGCTGATCCACAAGATGCATAACATAACCTTTCTCGGATATGTGCAGTTGCCGCTTTGTTTATGCTCGACCATTCCTTTCTTTCTCTTAGGGATTAGCATAAGGACACCATTTCTCATCACCAATAACGATAGGAATGGTCGGTGCTGTTCACTGAGCCAATTCGTCACGATAGAGCGGACATGCACACGTAGCAAGCTGCTGATTTTTTGTGGTTTTTGGCTTACAGCGTGATGTACCTGTACACCCAATTTTTGAACCTTCCCCGCTGCACGCAAATGTTTGCCAGTTTTCGAGTACGCCGATGTGGTTCGGTGTGAATTAATGTGTCTAACCGATCTTCGTTAAACCCCGAAGGCCTTCCTGAATCTCGAGAGTCACCGACGCCAAAACGATCCTCCTCAAAATGAGAAAGCCATTTCCTTGCCGTGCTCTGTCCAATAGTATTACCCCCGTACACGGCGCAAATGTTTCCTACTGCGTCTGCTGCTGTAACCCCTCGATTGAACTCTGACAGAAGATGTCAGAAATGTTCAGATTTCTCCAATTGGCACTCCATTTTCTAGTGTCCTCAGCTCCATTTGTTATCTGCAAATGACTACATGACAATATGTAAACTCAAATAACAACTGATAAATATATGCAGAGCACCATAACACCAGCATGCAAAACAAAAATGTTACAAGCTTTTTCACCAATCTAATAAGCCGTTATATGTCACAATGATTAAATAAAAAGTGACTATTTGAGAAATACAGTAAAATTAAGTTCTCAGTGGAATATAAATAATAGACAGAGTAAAGGTAGCCACTTGCAACATAGTTGAGACGCTGGTCAATCAACAATCTGATTACTGCAGACTACTGTAGGTGGTGTCTGATGCATTTGCTCCTGCATTGCAGACTTTATCCGGCAGATAGTGTAAGAATTATGAAGTTGACTTGGTATTACGAGCAAATTCCTCTTTCTTGTGAGGGTTTTTTCTCTCCCCCCCTCCTCCTACTTGAATGTCAGTAACAGTGATACCGTGATGCACCTTTTGGAGGACTATGGGAACGGCAGCTAAGTGGCCAGTGAACTGTGTGTTGCGCTTACCTGCAAGCTTACTTGTGATGCCGGAAGTTCCCGGACTCTTGCAAGGTGACAAGTATTTGCATTCCGGTGTTGAAATGCTTATTAAATAGTGGAACTTTAATATTTGGAGAATTATGACAGGGCGGAATGGCTGTCTGGTACTAGCCTAGTACTGCTGTTACGTGGCATTTAGAGGAAGAAAGTAGGTTTTTTTTCTGCTTCTGAATGTTTCTGTCTGCAGCACTTGAAATCTTGCTCTGGAAGATAAGTACGGTTTTCCTTGTAAGTTTACAGTATCTCCAGTCAGTCCTCCTTTCAATACAATTAACACAAGTACCTCCAGCTGTTTTACTTCTGGTGATGTTATGTGCAACAGTTTCTGACAAATGTTTTTGCAATTCGATGTGGTACTTAGAATCGGCTGCTTCATCAGAAGACATGAAAGTGTTTCACGATGTCATACTGAATGTGGATATAAAACTTGAAGGTACTTGACAAACCACTGGTTAGACTGGACCACATTCTAAAAGGATTTTTCTCCTCTCTGCAACATTTCCTGATACTGTGTATGTTGCTTTTAGCATATTCATTTTGTTCAAAAAAATGCAAAATAAGTTTATTATTGTTTGTTGTCAAAATAGACAATAAAATCCTTGGTGAATTCGTATTTATGCAGTTCTTACATAAAACTGACAGGTTCTTGAAAGTAATAAATTATCTTATGACTCACCCAAAATAAATGAGTCTAGGGAATCAGTCGAAAAATTGTGTTGAAATGAGCTAACAATGATTCATTTTGTCTCTGCTTCAAAAGTATAGATTGGGAGGCAGATTTGATAGTGTTTATTTTAGATACATTACACAAACACTATACAAAATAATCATATTTCACCAATGTAAGGAAGTATTACAAAATATTACCTGAATTGGTTCCCCTAGACATTCACTGCTGGAGTAGAATAAATACTATAGGACGCTATGAACTGTACTTTATTAGTGGGTGAACTTTTTTATGATTTTGTTGGGAAATTGTGGAAAATGTATGTGCGTGAATGATGGAGGCCTTTCTGGAAGTTTGTATTGATATACATGGCCTGAGCTGTCGGTTTGAACGGAATGAAGCAAAGAGTGAACAACTCTCCCATATTATGTCAATCTTTTCTTATCCCTCCAACTCCCTTACTTAGCAACTGTTTCTCCCATTTATTTTGGCAGTGGTAACTTACAAATATTAATTCCACAAAGTATTATTGATAGTTCCACTATCTGACCGACAAATCACGCAAAGTTTTCTTACAATAATTGCTACTACTGTTGACGCGTAATCTGTTTACCACATTATTTGAAAGATGACAAAGGATACCAACCTTGAAACCCTCATCCACAGGAATGAAGAAAGTGTGCTTGCCCTCCAGCTTGAAATCGTTTTGCTTCTGATTCTGGAAGACTCGTTGCCTGAATGATCTGTTAGGAAATGAATACATTTGTACACAACACAAAGTAAAGGACCATACAATTGTCAGCAACATTGCTGTGTCAGTGAAAGTAAGAAAAACTACTGTTTTAGATTATCTGTCACACATCTCAACCACAATAACTAAAGAATAGATTGCTACTCATCACACAGAGATGTTGAGTGGCGTATAGGCACATTGAGAAAAAGACTGCTAGATTTTATTTTAGCTATTGGTCTAAGTCCTTTGTCAGATATATACAAATGGAGGGAGGGAGGGAAGGAGGGAGGGAGGGAGGGAAGGAGGGAGGGAGGGAGGGAGGGAGGGAGAGGAGAGAGAGAGAGAGAGAGAGAGAGAGAGAGAGAGAGAGAGAGAGAGAGAGAGAGACCATCATGCCTGGGCACTTGGGCCTGAACAAAGGGGACTACATTGGCCATGTGTTTGAATATGTGAGAGTTTTGTCTGCATATGATGAAGTACTCAGTCCTAAAGCTAAAATAATATCAGACCGTCTTTTATTAATATGCCTGTCTTCCACTCAACACCTTACTCATTTTCTTCTGTTCTTTACTTATTTCCTTTCAAATATAGTTGCGGGGTACAGTATTTCTGTTTAAACAGTTTCATAGTCGGCCGTTATGTGCTGTATGTGGCACTATATGGAAATACTCAGCTGCTACTGAATATTCTATAATTGTAATTCATGCTTCTGTTGTACAGTGTTTGTGTATAATGGGTTTGAGCTGTGATAAACGTCCTACTAAATACCCTATAAACGTAATTCTCGTATACCCAGTAGTGTTTATGTATGGTGGTTTTGACGTGTTAAAATGACATAATCAAGTCACTTTGTGTCCATTGACATTATATTTTTTTTAACATGCACAATCACTATTTAGATACATTTGAATTTGTCATAGTTGCACATCGAGTCAACTACGATAGTTTCACCTTTTGTCTCCACCCGGATCGCCGTTCTAGAGGCAGGAAACTTGGTCATGTTATTTGTGTGAAGCATCTTATAAGCAACAACTTTAGCTTGGAACTCTTCCATTTGGTCCGTGGTCGCGTAGAAAAACAACAATGTGGGAATTGTGGTCTGCCTTGATGCAAACAATTTGTTATTTGTTTACTTACTTAGTCCCCAAACTAGTTTCAGCGACAAATATCGCCATCTTCAGTGGGTTCTTTACATCTACACCATGGACAAAATAGCATAGTTATTGTGTTTGTATAACAATTTTTTTTTAATGTGGTTTTCTGTGGTCCATCAACAGAACAAGCTCTGCTAACAGTATACTACGCCTTCCACGTTGCTGGCAACGAGTTCTACGCAAAGCTGGTGACTACTTTGAAGGTCAGTAACAGGTGCAAACATGTAACTCTTTTGTATCGGTTGGGAATAAATAGTTGCCACTATTTAAGTTCCAACCCTCGTACTTTCAATACTGCCTTATTTATTGTACGTTATGGAATGTTTTTAGGATTTGTTGTCACTATTTGCGGCATATTTTCTGTTGCCGTTTTTCTCAGCGTACACCATGTCATCTGCAACTGCGTGAGCGGCTGTTAAAACAAATACTAACTGGTTTAGATTAGATTAGTACTTGTTGCATGGATCATGAATACGACACTTCGTAATGATGTGGAACGTGTCAGGTAATAAAAGGTGTCTATACAAGATATTACATTACACAAAATATTACACGACACTTAATTATTTTATTTTTTTAATTTTTTTTTTTTGGTGGTGTTGGGGAAATTACCCACTTATTATATCCAAAAAATTCATCTAATGAGTAGAAGAAGTTGCCATTAAGAAATTCTTTTACACGCTATATGGCTATCTGTCAGACTTTTGATGCTATTAGGTAAGTGACCAAAGACTTTTGTGGCAGCATAATTTACCCCCTTCAGAGCCAAAGTTAGATTTAACTTTGAATAGTGAAGATCATCCTTTCTCCTAGTGTTGCAGCCATGTACACTGCTATTACTTTTGAATTCATTTGGATTGTTAATAACAAATTTCATAAGTGAATACATATACTGTGAGGTCACTATGAAGATCTCTAGATCTTTAAATAAGTGTCTGCAGGATGATCTTGGATGAGCTTCAGCAGTTTTTCTGATTACACGCTTTTGTGCAATGAACACTCTTTTACTCAATGATGAGTTAGCCCAGAATATGATGCCATATGAAAGCAGAGACTGAAAATAGGTATGGTAAGCTAATTTACTCAGATGTATACTGCCAAAATTTGCAATGACCCTAATAGCATAAGTAGCTGAACTCAAACGTTTCAGCAGATCCTCAGTGTGTTTTTTCCAGTTGTAGCGGGGCTTTGAATTTCGCCGCGCTACACTCGTTCCCTCAGATAAAAAATATCTCGTCGCAGCGGTATGAGCTCTCGACGGCAGAGAAAATACCAAAATTGTAACCTTTTTTGTTTTCTATCCGTTTTCAATTGTCTCTTGATAGCCGTAGCTTAAGGCAGGCGTGATCGGATGCTGACGTAAAAACTTAATGGCTAATCTTGATCTGATTGTAATGTGTAGACATTGTGGAAATTATTAAGAAATTCGGTGGATGGAAGTAGCAAAGTGAATTAAATTGCATACAGTATCAAGATGATTTTAATTGGTATAAATTAGTGATCCCTGGACTATTACAAGATTTCGGAGCAGATTTTTTCACGCTGAAATGAATGAGATTTTTGAAGACGTGGACGCCGCCCTAAAGAAGATAAGTTAATCTGGTAAAGGATGATCTCTCGTCTACGCCACTTCCCCCTGTCCGTTACATTCTGTTATTCTCTGTTTCTTTTCAATAACTTTTGTAGTGAAAATTGGTTTAACTTTTGCTCAAAAACGCCACAAGGACCACCCCAACAATAGCTTTTTCGAATAACGAAGTCCGATAGCTTTTCTGTAATACAAAGTCCGATTTGCTTTTCATTCTTTCCCTTTTTCACGGTCTCTCTTCTCCCATTTTTTTTATTTAACCACTACAACTGGCTCCCGCGACTGGACGCAATTTTCGGATGTGTCGTTTTTGAGCAAATTTGAAACTTTAATTTGTATTTTTCCCAACAGAGAATAAAATCCTGAAGTTTAAAGGGTAACGAAAACACCAACTTTATTGTACCTAAGCAAATGATAGCACAATATTGTAAAGAATTTTTGTAACTAATTCAATCTGTTTTTCTTTTCATGGCATATATTGATGCAAAACTGTTATTTTGAGACCTTTTGGTGATTATCCGATGGAGATGTATTAAGAAAATCCATATTTTGACGAATACGATTTACGCAGAAGTGATTGACCAGCCGTTGCAGGACAGAAAATTTAATGGTGAGTCACACAATTATGTTTCATTCAAACATTCAATAGCCAACTGCAGAATCCATTTTTCCTTTTTCACACATCCTGTAGTTTTCTTCTAGATTTTTACAAAATTATCTATCTCTATTGTAGTTTGTGGTAATTATAGTATTGTTGTAGCTGCATATGAAGATCGTGAATTTGACCGCCAAACAGTCATTTGTTACGAAAAATTTTGTCCGCCCTGCTGCATCTTTCTCAACCATTGTTTGCAATAGAGCAATCATTTACATTGACGAGAAAATATTTCAACCTAAATTTGAGTCAAATCTTTATTAATCAGACTTATATTATTCCCTTTTTTACTTACTATTATACATCCTATTACAATGGAACGTGGTAAGGTAGAGATAGTTTCGGCAGATGAGTTAAGTGAAGTAGATTCATCTTTCAACCAACAAGAAAGTCCGCGTTTCCCTCCATGGACGAGTTCACAGATCAATGCAATGATTTTGCCTCAAACTCGCAACATTTGTGATAATACACAGATGGCGACTTTAAATGACGAAATGTGGAATGGACGCGAGGCTAGACCGTCAGCACCATTGTTAACATCAATGTCAGAACCGAATATGAGACAAATTCAGCAATGTGACACAAATCGGACACAGGAAACTGACAAACTGGACCGACTATTAGAGTTATTTGCAGACATGAAACGAGACGTTAGTCAGAAAATTGACATATTAAACCATACTATGACCGAAAATTTTGAACGGACGACAAAACAGATGACAGAATTAAATAACACCACTCAACAGCTCAGCCAGCGATTTGAGACATTGTCCGACCGAGTCACTAAACAGGAAGAAACTTTGGTTACATTCACACACGAAACAAAAAACAATATCACCCGATGTGAGAATCAGTTAACTCAAATAGTTAATGTGCAGCAGGAAGTGAACACCCGTGTGGAAGAGTTAGCTCAGGCCCACACTTCAGCTAGCTCCACCCAAGAAAAGCTGACTGAAGAAGTGGGAAATATTACCCAACAACTCACAATGGTAGTTCTTGAACAGACCCACCTCAAAGAAAAGATAGAAAAGTTAGAAGATCGAGCGGACCTCGCGTCACTAAACAACGACACCAACATGGCCGAAAGAATTGTACATGAATGTAAATTGTGTGACGACTATCTGGACAAAAAACTTGAAACAATTACACAGGACATACTTTCAAAAACAAAGACACATGTTAAAGACGAGACAAAACACATAGAAGACGAAGTGACAAAATTACGAGACAATGTTGTGCCGTGTTTGGCGATAGGTGCAAACGCATCGTCAGGAAACGACAAAACAGCTAAAACCATGGCTAATGACACAGACAGAACACCACCTATTGTGGAATCACCTATTTCAAATCAAAATTACAATGTGCCGCTTTCTTTTCCACCGAACGAGCAATATTACGTTACCGGCATGGCCGATGACACGTTTGTAAGACATGGGTATTTCCAGACATTTTCCAGTGAGGACAAGCACAAAGTCCACCCTATTGTGTTTATTAGATCATTTGACGGTGTTTTTCCACGTAGTTGGTCAGAAGTCGATAAAATCAGATACGTCACCAATCTCATGAGAGGACGAGCAGCTAAGTGGGGTGCCGCTATGAAGCGGCGGTGCCTTACGTTTGAACAGTTCGAACAAGCCTTCTTGGACGAATTCTGGTCCGAGAATGAGCAACAGAGTCTAAGGAGAGAAGTGTGCAACCCCGAGACCTATGACCCTAAAAAAGAGACATTAAGACAATACTTTGAGAGGTACTTAGACAAGACACTGTACTGGTCCAAACCAGCCGACTTGTCAGCGATAATTGACACTTTAAAGAGCCACTTACCCTTTCCATACCGAGACAGATTAATAGGAGTACCGGAGAATGACGTTAAGACTTTCTTAAACTTCTTAGATCAAATGGACGTAGTTTACAGAGGCGATTCACGCCATTCAAATTTTATTCATATTAGTAACCAAAACCAGCACCCACCGCAAAGGAACCGTAGTGACGGTGGTTGGTGGAACCATCCGCCTGCGCGCGAAACATATTCAAATGGAAACGTGTATGACAGTAGGAACAACCGCAGAAATTCGTGGAATAATAACAATAATTATCACCCATATCAAAATGGTAACTACAAGCAAAATGAAAATTACAGACAGTACAACAACAACAATAGGAGACGTGAGAATAACCGGTACAACCCGGGCTACTTTGACAGGAACATGACATATAACAGACATAATTACCACCAAAACAATACCAATCCCAACAATCACCGACAGAATATGTGGAACACACAAAATTCACGCATGACAAATCATAACCCTCCACGGAAACCGCCGCCGTTCCCCGGTACAGTTATGCACTCCCCGCCACGAAGTAGCAATAACAATTGCGGCGCGCCATCAGCTGACGCGTGGGCGCCAACCGGCCGGAATGTAAACATAGTGGAGCTGGTCAATGAACCCGGCCAAACACAGCAGACGACGGAAAACAGTCGACGACCGAGCTAAGCGCTCGTGCTACGGTCGTGGGGTGTTGTAAGAGCGCAACGGCTGAGACGGTTTGTTTCCTCAGGTACGACGACAAAATGACAGCAGAACAGGAATTAATAAACCTATCAGGTTGATGACCTTGTTCTTTTGCGTTCACGTCCCAAGTCTACAACATTAAAACAACTGAACAGAAAATGACAGCTATTATACTCAGGTCCTTTCAGAATAGCAAGCATACCTCACCCAGGTTGTTACTCCCTAGAATACCCGTTATCTCACAAGCCGAGGGGGCTGCATCCCCACAGACATTTGAAACCCTTTGTGCACTAAAACAACATAATATAATGATAACTAAGTTGAACATGAGCAGGTTACTGTGAAAACGAGATCATAAATATTTGTATTGAATACACGAACATTAAGTTATACAGCCTAAGAACACAAACATTCATTTATGGAAATTATATACTGCAGTTACACTTGCACACATAATTATGAAGAGAAGGTAAACCCAGGTGAGCACACTTGCTGAATGAGAAAAGATATTCATATAGGAATGAGGTCTATGCAGGTTACATTGGTTGTTAATTGTAAATTATAAGGTGAATCAACAACTAGTTAGTTATTTCAAGGCACTATAATGAGAGGAAATAATAGCTATTGACATCAGTAATGACATAGGTATGTAGCAGAATGAATGAGGATGTAAGAATGAATGATCAGTATGAATGAGTTAATATTTAAGTTAATATAAGAAGGTAAGTTACTGTGAAGTAGTTGGAGACAAGAGATTATTTGAGGAAAATATTATTGGAGTTTTATGAGAATGGAAGTGCCAAATGGCCCCACGTATGTGATATATTAATGTTTGATGAGGAATATGTTTAATGTATAAGGATATATATATATATTATGATGAATATGTGAGTAAGGAATGAGTGAGAATGTTTTGGTAATATTGTGCTACATGGAGAAGTGAGTAAACAGTTTATATCTTTAAGATTACATAAGAATTTCAGTTTGAAAGAAAACATTTGTGATGAGTTAGAACACGTGAGTACAAGACGTTAAATGTGAATCTATTTTCAGTGCCCTTGAAAAGGAATGAATGCAAGAAAAGCAGAGTGAACATAACGATGATTACAGCTGTGGAAAGAAGTGTAATAAGAATGTAACTTGGAAACACATTAGCTTTAATTTATTTCAGAAGTGTAACTTAGTAACCTTTCGTTAAGTTTTGTTACGCCATTGTGTGGAAGAAAACATTTATAGTTCGTGTTCAGACAGGAGAATGATATTTTAAGGAACTTAAGTTGAAACATAGTTTTTACACAGCCCTCATGTGAATGCATTTGTTAAAAAAAAAAAAAAAAAAAAAAAAAAAAAAAAAAATACGAAAGTGAAATTTAGTGCCATATTAGCCTTTATTATAATTACATATGACAGAAAACCCTGAGGAAGCAAAAGATAGGAGAGTTATTAAGGCCGTTTTGCGACTCGTACAACACCTCCACTTAAGCGAACAGATGACAAAATTACATCTACGTTGAAGACATTTGACTTTTTAGGCTATGCAAGGTAAGTGCAAAGGAGCAGTGACCATCCGTGCAGCCGACGTCGAGCAACGGACAGTGAGAAAGAGACATTTTGCTGTCAATTATAATAATATGTTCTTTGTTTATAATTTATAGATAGAAATGATATATATATATATATATACTACATACATGATATTTAACCTTCACTAAAGTCGAAGAAAGTTCATGGTTGAACTCTTGAGAGGAAATTTGATATGTTACCATATAATACACATTATGAGAGAGACAATCTCTGAGATACATTTTCCATTTGTATAGACGGTATCCACAAGAAGTGGAGATATTGAGGAAGCACTGAGGGGACATGCGATTCACTCATGCAAGGATTTGTTAAGGTATAATACACTAAGTCATATGAACAGTCAGAACACAAACAGAGAATCTGTCATGATGTTACACTACACAGACTTGACGTAAGGACACTTACATTTACCCATGATTTGGTAAATTGTAAGCACCTCCTTTCACACACCCCTTGAAGGTGATGCAAACGTTACAATGTATTATATTCTTTTTTTTTATGTATTAGCTGTAGGATTTGGTAGTTTATAGGTAGTGAATAGTTTCTTCCAGTCTATCTTTCTTTCTTTCTCCATTATCCTACCACATACTGCAGCTGGGTATTGTTTGTTTATGGAATGTAAGAATATATTGTGTGACAGTAAACTTTCAGGTATGAATAAAAAGACATGAAGAAAACTGAATATTGATGGCATTACAGGCCTGATCAACCACTAGCCAGCCAAGATATGGAATCAAAGAAAAGAAATAAATAATAAATAAAGGAAAGCCCGTGCTTTTAAACATTAAGTCTTATATCCCTTGGCACGTCAAAACCTTAATAAAGAAAATCAAAATGACCATAAACCCCAATAAAAGAAAGCCAATGGGACTTAGTATAATTTTTTTTAGCGTAAATATTTCACGTGTATATTCTTGTAAATTTATATGTATTTGTATATGTATTAAAACTTTGCATATTGTCAACATTTTGAAACATGACCACGAAATGTAAGCTTTCATAATTAACGATGTAAACATGCTTGGACAAAGTGAACTGTTAAAATGTAAATGTGGCAAAAAGTGATGCAAACTGTGTTAAACAGTGAACGTTATGAACGACGAATTTTGTGTTGTTTGTGAAACTTATGGCGCATAAACCAAATAACTGTTTATAAATCGATATAAACTGCAGTTTACTTTGACGATAATGAGGATTTTCACACTGCAAATGAACGTTTGTTGGCAAGTGTAAACAATGTGGTGAAACACCTACCTTTGCGAACATCGACGCCGTTGTTCCTGGCCGGCCTTCAGATGCTTGGAGACAATAAACTCAGCACCTGTCGTAGGCGATGTGGAGGCTAAAAACTACATCGACCATATATGCCCCGGGAACAATAGTCATGAAAACGCACAAGGACCTGGAGTGTTGTGTCGTAACAGAAGACATGGACGTTGCTTCAGATCACGCACACGCTCAATCTTATGGTGTCACCGAACTTAACACGCCATTTATGCTGGAATAACAACTTGTAATGAACACTATGTGAGAGTGAATACTGTTGAAGACTGTCATAACACAGCGATTTTGAAACTGCCGCACGCGAAATTCAGTGATGCTACTGCGCATGCGCAAAGACTACGTGCTGCCAGATGTGCATTGGGAAACCAACGCTGGGAGCACACAACATTAACTGCTCTGGTGAACAGCTTGTTCAAACAAACTGTATGTATATATATATATATATTAATTGTGTAAAAAGGATCCAAACTGTAATAATTGTATTTAGTATATAGGTTTAGAAAGTAAGTGTTCGTTAAGATTATCCCCTATGGATGCACGTGGCCTTTCCAATGAAAATTACATGTATTGACTTTTAGGTTTGCTAGCCTGCCACGCTAAATGTTTTAGCGTGACAGTCGAGGGGGCGATGTAGCGGGGCTTTGAATTTCGCCGCGCTACACTCGTTCCCTCAGATAAAAAATATCTCGTCGCAGCGGTATGAGCGCTCGACGGCAGAGAAACTACCAAAATTGTTAACTTTTTTTGTTTTTTTTATTCCGTTTCAATTGTCTCTTGATAGCCGTAGCTTAAGGCAGGCGTGATCGGATGCTGACGTAAAAACTTAATGGCTAATCTTGATCTGATTGTAATGTGTAGACATTGTGGAAATTATTAAGAAATTCGGTGGATGGAAGTAGCAAAGTGAATTAAATTGCATACAGTATCAAGATGATTTTAATTGGTATAAATTAGTGATCCCTGGACTATTACAAGATTTCGGAGCAGATTTTTTCACGCTGAAATGAATGAGATTTTTGACGACGTGGACGCCGCCCTAAAGAAGATAAGTTAATCTGGTAAAGGATGATCTCTCGTCTACGCCACTTCCCCCTGTCCGTTACATTCTGTTATTCTCTGTTTCTTTTCAATAACTTTTGTAGTGAAAATTGGTTTAACTTTTGCTCAAAAACGCCACAAGGACCACCCCAACAATAGCTTTTTCGAATAACGAAGTCCGATAGCTTTTCTGTAATACAAAGTCCGATTTGCTTTTCATTCTTTCCCTTTTTCACGGTCTCTCTTCTCCCATTTTTTTTATTTAACCACTACACAGTTCAACCCCTTATCAATGCATACACCTAGAAATTTTGAATATTCTACTTTAGCTACCGATTTGTGATCGAAGTCTATATTTATTAATGGAGTCATTCCATTTACTGTGTGGAACTGTGTTTTGTCAAAGTTTAATGAGAGCCCATTTGCAGAGAACCACTTAATGATTTTCTGAAAAGCATCGTTTACAATTTCACCAGTTAATTCTTGTGTGTTGGGTGTGGTAGCTATACTAGTATCTTCGGCAAAAAGTACCAGCTCTGAATCTTCGTGAATATAGAATGGCAAGTCACTAATATATATTAAGAACAGCAGAAGACCCAAGGCCGAACCTTGTGGCACCCCATTCTTGATTGTTCCCCAGTTTCTTGCATATTATGTGAACTGTTTATTTCAACTTTCTGCACTCTTCCAGTTAGGTATGATTTAAACCATTTGAGCGCTGTCCCATTCATACCACAGTACTTGAGCTTATCTAAAAGTATTCCATGATTTACACAATCAAAAGCCTTTAATAGATCACAAAAAATCCCAACGGGTGACTTCCGCTTACTCAGAGCATTTAATATTTCATTAGTGAAAGTATATATAGCATTTTCCGTTGAAAAACTCTTCTGGAAACTAAACTGACATTTTGTTAAAAATTTATTTTTACAAAGGTGTGAAGCTACTCTACAATACATTACTTTTTCAAGAATTTTTAATTTTGGATAAGGCAGTCAGAAGAAACATTGGGCGGTAGTTGTTGACATCAGACGTATCCCCCTTTTTTATGCAGTGGTTTAACAATGGCATACTTCAGTCTATCTGGGAACATACCCTGCTTCAGAGAGCTACTACATATGTGGCTAAGAATCCCACTTATTTCTTGGGAACTAGCTTTTATTATCCTGCTGGAAATGCCATCAATTCCATGTGAGCCTTTATTCTTGAGAGAGTTTATCATCTTCCCAATTTCAGCAGGAGAGGTGGTTGGAATTTCAGTTGTATCAAATGGTGTGGCTAAGGCCTCTTCCATTAACTGCCTTGCTTTTTCTAATGAAAATTTAGATCCTGTTTTCTCTACAACATTTAAAAACTGATTATTCAAAATGTTTTCCACTTCTGGCTTGTCGTTTATCAAGTTTCCATTCGCTTTGATGGTGATGCCATCATCCTGTACTTTTGGTTGCCCTGTCTCCCTTGTAATAATATTCCAAATTGTTTTGATTTTGTTATCAGAGGTATTAATCTCAGACATGATGCACATGCTTCTGGACTTTTAAATAAATGTAGCATAGTAGTTTTTATACTATTTGGCTGTTTCTGAGTCATTACTCTTTCTTGTTGTTAGATACAGTTCCCTTTTGTGATTACAAGATATTTTTATTCCTTTAGTACAGCCAAGGTTTTTTTTTGCATCGTTTCTTATAATTAGATTTAACTACTTTCTTGGGGAAACAGTTTTCAAATTCTCTTGCAAATGTATCATGAAATAAGTTATATTTTAAATTAGCATCGGGTTCCTTGTACACCTCATCCCAGTCTAACTGCTGAAGATTTTCCCTGAAATTTCTAATTGTTGAGTCATTAATTGAACGCACAACTTTGGAGGGTAGTTTTGAATTACTGAATGGAGCTATGTCATATACTGTAACTAGCTGAGCATCATGATCAGAAAGCCCATTCTCAACAGGACAAGAATTTATGTTTTTAAATTTATCTTGGTCTATAAAAGTGTTATCTATCAATGTGCTGCTGTCCTTTACTACCCAAGTAGGAAAATTAATGACAGATGTCAAAGTGAAAGAACCGAGCAAGACTTTCGGGTCATTCTTCCTATTTACACTCTTTCAGTGAATCAACATTGAAATCCCCACAAATAATAATTTGCTTTCCCCTATCTGACACATAGCACAACAAGGCATCCAAGTTTTCCAGGAATAAATGAAAGTTTCCTGAAGGGTACCTATATGCTGTTACAATTATAAAAGAGCCCTGCTTCAGTTTAAGTTGACAGGCACATGCTTCTATATGTTGCTCTAGACAAAACTTTTTTGTATCTAAGCTCTCTACACAGTGATAACTTTTGACAAATATGGCAACTCCTCCTCTCACCTTATTCTCTCTACTCATATGTGCAGCTAGTTTATAACCACTGATATTTACCTTTTCCATATAAGGCAGAATGTGATGCTCAGACAGGCGTAGTATATCTTTTACTTTATCAGATTCAATGTCATCTAAACAAACCAGGAGCTCATGTACTTTATTCTTCAATCCCAGAATATGTTGGTGAAAAATGGTAACATTATTTTTTACTTTACTTTTGTGATAATCTACTTTTTTCTTTAATCCACCAATATTGAAACATATGTCAGAGTTTGGGGAATTAATACATAAAGAAATAACGAAGTGTTTTGCATCAAGGCGGAATCACAATTCCCAAATATGTTATACGATTCGTGTTATCTGAACACAAGTACTCAATTAGTTTTCTTTCCCATAGCTGTTTCTCTTAACAACTTTAACTGGCCACAATAGTCGGGGCTCGAACTCCCCCCCCCCCCCCCCCCCCCCCCCCCCGAAGCAGAAAACTGTTGTTATCAGAACTGTCTGTGTTATATGTTTGTAGTATTATGAGATATCACCGAAGATAAGAAATTAGTCACCTTTTTGTTTCCTTTGTCACATCTACCACGTTGCTGGTCAAAGTTAACTTATCGCAGATCCACCTTTATCAGGATTCTCCCCCACCCCCTCCTTTTATATAGGGACTTGACGTTTATGATAGCTAGTTGTATTCCTAGCAGCTGTGACTGTGCTGAACTCATTACAACGAAATAGTGTTTACTTCAGAATTTAAGAACAGCCTACAATGTTTTACCTGAAGTTGCCTGATTGTCAGAGTAGTTTGTGCGGAGCAGAGCAAGTGAGACCTTCCCCAACACAAGTTCCCAAGATCTCAACTGTATTGAAGTGGAAATGGAACGAGTGAGTGTTTTTACAATATTTATAAATACGAATTCTTCATAAAATTTACAATAATAGATACGGTAGAGTAAATATGGTGGATTCATGATAATACTCATACCGTGTATGTTATTAGTTTCTTCTGCATAATGATTTTATTATTTCTTTATTGACATGTGACGAGTTACGTATAACTATTACGCCATTTTCAAGTTCATAGATATTACATACAGCATCATGAAGTTCTTTTCTCAGTTTTTTTTGCTCTTGGAGTTTGTTTCAAACAATGTGTGGTGCTCGCTTTTTATTTTGGACTAACTCCAACATCAATTTTTTGGAAATTTGGGATAAGGTCTTATGGGACCAAACTGCTGAGGTCATCGGTCTCTAAGCTTACACTCTACTTGAACTAACTAACGCTAAGGACAACACACACAACCATGCCCGAGGGAGGACTCGAACCTCCGACAGGGGGAGCCGCCCGGACCGTGACATAGCGCCCAGACCGATCGGATACCCTGCGCGGCTAACTCCAACATCACAAACAGTAAAACATTCAGTTTAAAACGGCACAATAACCTATGTAAGTGATGAGTTAATAAAATTAGCAGAATGTATAGCATAACGCACAAAAGTAAATAAGGAACACAATACAAGAAATCAGAATTAATACTTACCCGAACACCACAAGAAATTCATATTAGTATGGTATTAACATTTGAAAATCAATTTACAGTTTCATAAAGTTGTATATAAAATGCCATATATATATATATATATATATATATATATATATATATATATATATATATATATGTGTGTGTGTGTGTGTGTGTCCAGAAAAATGTAGACGCTCTTTATAGGTAATATCTTTGGAAAAAGGACAAATAATCGCAATTTTGCACGGTAGTGTAGTCTACTGTTTTCTGAGCAGATCAGCAGATCTCGGCACGCATTTTTCAGTAGAAGACAGTGTAGCAATGAAGAAGTAAGATTGCGTTGCCCAAACAACAAAGCCGTACTGGAATACGAAAACATGATGGAGGTACAACTGCAATGGCGTAGTGTGTACGAAACTCAGGCACTAACAATTGCAACGTTTTATCGTATCTGGGATAAATCTGAAGTCGACAGTACTGTTCAGGACGTGCGAAAGGGAAGGGAAGGTCCGGCCAAAAACATGGAGTCCAGCTTCCAGCGCTGCTCTGTGGCAACATTTTACTAGGTCACCTCAAAAATCTGTGAAAGCGGGGTAAGCCGACCCAGCACATGACGAATTCTGAAGATTGCAAAGTGTACATTCCAAGATCGCTACACGCTACCAACGAGGACGACCCGGATCGAACAGTGGAGTACTGCGAGTGGTTTGAAGGCACATTTTTGCGAGGATGGACGGTTATACGGTCTGCCGAGGCGGAATTCAAACTGGATTTTACAGTAACACAACTGTGTGTAATGGGCTCCCGAAAATCCACACGTTAATGTGTGGTGTGGTCTGTCATCGCGCACTTTGATTGGCCCGTTCTTCTTTGGGGGTTCCGTAACAGTTGAGGTAAGGCTTCGTACACTGCAAACATCGATTTCACCTGCCAATCGAGAGGTGTTTGTAAATGAAAGATTATACCGACAACAAGATGGCGCTCTGCCTCGCTGCCTTACCTGCATGGCGGATAAACGCCGTGGCCCCCAGACCTCGCAGCTCAGCGGCACCGATGTTGTTTGGCACTTTGAACCTTCCCCCTGTGCAAGATATGCACACACCTCAGCTCTACAACTACATAAATATGCACTCATTTTTGCTACAAAACTGAACGCACTGTGCAACAGGCATTCTTTCAATTAACTCTTTAATTTAAATGTAGCACGATCACTGGAAACGTACATGCCTGAGTAATTCACTCCTTTCTGAAAAAGGGTCAAGGTTGTCTTTCGTTTCAATAAGGTTTCATAAAATGATATTATCCACTGTTGATCTATTACTTTAGAAATCAGTCCTCGCACAATCCGTAATTCCTTAGAGATACGTTTCTAGTCTCGATAAATAATGTTTGTTAGGCATTTTGTATATACAACGTCGAGTAATGATATCAACTGTATTCGTTGCTGGTAAAGAGAGCTTCTCTTTCATATACAGGACGAATTCTTTCGTTCTTCCGGAATTTTCTCTTGTTTTCAAATACAGACAGTTGGCTTACGGATTTTCTCCAGCATACGTAGATTCCTTATTTTCAGGTATTTGAAGGTATTGAGTCACACGAAGTTGTACATTTTTTCCTTTACATTTAGAGAAAATCCGGAATTTCTAAAACTACTTCAGAAAATATGGCAAGGAATGCAGTAGAAACACGGGAAATAACTGAAACAATTATAAAGACCTTAACAGACAACGGAGATGGGATCTCGGAGGTATCGATGTCGGTTGGCACTACTGGATAGATTTAAAAATGAAGACACGCCTACGAGAACGAACAACAGCTCCTCTATAATGGATAAGACCGAAGCAAAATGATTGATGTTGTGTGGGCACGTATGCCGTCTGAGTGTACACTGGCGGCCTGAGATGGCTTCCAACTAAAGAAGAAGAAGAAGAAGAAAGAGCTGTGTCAGAGAGGACTTTGTGGGTGGAATATTGCAGAGATAAGCGACCTTGGAAGCTATGATGCGAGAGAAACAACTATGTTGTATTACATTGCAAGAGAGTTGTTTGCTTTTGTTCTAAAGCTCTTGCCATATTTGTTGGCTTTAGCGTGAAGGAAGTGTTGCGTAACATTACACCTGCATTAAATAATGATGAAAAAGCATGTTGTTTATTGCATGCTGTTTCTTGTATATTACCAACAGAATCGTGAAGAGTACAGCAGAAAAATTTAACTGCTGGAAAAAGAACTAAGCAGCCAGTTAGAGTTTTTGATGCGATTATTAAAATCTGGCAGGAAGGCTACTGTCACGCACCACACGGCCAACGGACAGTTTTGTCGGCCGGAATGTGCTTAGTGTGCACTTTAGTTTGGTCGGCCGGAATGTGCTTAGTGTGCACTTTAGTTTGGTCGGCCGGAATGTGCTTAGTGTGCACTTTAGTTTGGTCGGCCGGAATGTGCTTAGTGTGCACTTTAGTTTGGTCGGCCGGAATGTGCTTAGTGTGCACTTCAGTTTGGTCGGCCGGAATGTGCTTAGTGTGCACTTCAGTTTGGTCGGCCGGAATGTGCTTAGTGTGCACTTTAGTTTGGTCGGCCGGAATGTGCTTAGTGTGCACTGTAGTTTGGTCGGCCGGAATGTGCTTAGTGTGCACTTTTGTTTGGTCGGCCGGAATGTGCTTAGTGTGCACTTTAGTTTGGTCGGCCGGAATGTGCTTAGTGTGCACGGGCGACGAAGTGGCTGGGGGGGTTCGGGACCCACCTCCACAGTGTGGACCCCGGGTCGGAGGTTCGGTTCGGCGATTTCTTGTGTCTAACAATATTGGCGCATTGAGAGGAATACGGAGACTGAGCTCAGGGCAATAGGTTCATCATGAATGGCAATGTATATGGGTCCGTGCGAAATGCGACAGCAAAAACAAACGAAAAAACGTAGTTGCTCGAGGAGAAATAAGTGAGCTGCTACATTCTAACTTTTTAATGGAGATACAGCTCTCCTAAAACAGGTGTCGTCCTAGGAAATTTTGGAGCCCGCACAATTCCAAGTCCTTAGCCTTCATCCTCAAAAAATTATGAAACAGTCCGTATTCCAATTCAGTTTTAAGGTCAGACATTAATTTTCTTGCACCACATTGCTCGCTACTTTTTAAAAGAGAGATGGTCCACCTTCTTTTCCTGATGATCAGCTTTTTGCAATGAAATAAATGCTACCCATGAGACGACTGCTAAATCCCCTCTTTATTCGTAATGTCGGCTGGTAAAACTGTTGTTCTAATACGTTGCTTTTTAACAATAACTGATATCACTGCTCTAATTTTCGTAGTCCTGAACGTTAGACCTCAGCCTTAGCAGTGCTGTAGCTTGTAATGGTACTTGAATTACGTAACCATTATGGTACCTCACCCGAACCTCTCGATACCAGTAATATTCTACTTTATTTCTGTTAACTACTTAACATATTTCTGAGACAACATTCAGATTTGATTTCATTTGTGATACATCGATATGTTTATATTGCAATGATATTATTCTTATGTGTATTCTTTGTTTTGTCACTATGATCTTTGACGTACTTGTAACTCTGATTTTTGGGCACGTAAGCGATAGTTGTTAGAGTGTCGGACCTTGAGAAAGTCAAGTGTTGGACGTCATGTTGGAAAGACGCATAAAATGTGAAGTTTTGTGTGTTACGTGATATTGCAATAAAAGCAATTAAAAGGAAGTGTAACTTAAATTCGGAGTGCTGATTACTTTTTTTACATCACTATTGTGCTAACTTTGAATGGTTTAATCTCCAATAATGGTTTGTGAAGCGCATCTACATAACGTTTGAATATAGCAGAATAAAACCTAGGCCTCTTTGCATCCGAGCTTGGAATCATAATCACCTAGATTTTCAACGATTGAGCCATGATTTTACGAGACCAGCGTGGGAAACACAAAAAGATGAGTGCCTAGTTTTTTCATTATTACATGAAATGACTATTAACTGTGCTCTAATGACACCTGCCACGTAATATGACTGTTGTTGCCCGAAAATGCAGTATTTAGCGGCGTGAGCAACACCACAATCGTCATTAAATTCTGACCTTTGTTGTGGTAGGGTTGTTAGAAGCTGCAATAGTGTTACTAATAAATAATACGTTCAGGACTACGGAAATGTTTCCTTCCACCGGACTTTCAAACGTACAACTGTCGACAGAATTGCTTCTAAACGCTTTCGTTCCAACAGCGACAGGAGATGGAACTGAAACGCCAAGGTAATATCGGGTAACTATGAAAACCGTCGGGGGATAATTGAAGTTTTAAATGAAATAGTCGGCGGTCAAGTCTCCAGTGCAACGGCTACAACAGAAGTCTGTGGTTTCAAAAATAGCCTCCCAGACTTTGACTATCTTCTCTCTGTTTTTCAAAGCATGTTTTTGAAGAGTAAAAGGCATTTCAACTATCTTCAGGAAAAAAAAAAAAAAAAACAGTGATGCGGAGTTTTGCAACTATGTTGCGTCAGAAGGCCTAGCTTACGCGAAGAACTTAAGAAATGAAGCTAAATGGATCGACTTTTTAAATTCCATAAAACGCTCGACTAATCTGCTGCCTGAAGCTTCCACGAATTGAGATGAAATGAGGGACGAATGCGTTGGGAATCCATTGATGTCACAATACAAACAGGTGTACTTCCAGGTACCGGAAAATACTGTAACACAGCTGGAAATAAGACTTTCGCATGTTGATAAACTCCTCTTTTATAAATTAGGCGATGCTACCCAGTGTTTCACAGTTTGGATTCCTTCTAGTGCGCCGGCCAATAGCTCGCTGTTATGTGTACAACTGGAGACTGTATTTTTCTTTCCAGCATAAAGCATCATTTGAGTCTGTCAGTTTGGGAGGTGTTATAAGAAGAATGAAACGGAATGAATTCTTCCAGAAGTTTCTAAACTATTTTATGTAATTCCTGACATTTCTGCAACAACTGTTTCAGTTGAAATGAGGTGTTTCTTTTTCTGAAACGTGTAAAAACGTATCTGAAGAACAGTGTGGCCTAGGGTGGCAGGCCGGCCGGAGTGGCCGAGCGGTTCTAGGCGCTTCAGTCTGGAACCGCGCGACCGCTACGGTCGCAGGTTCGAATCCTGCCTCGGGCATGGATGTGTGTGATGTCCTTAGGTTAGTTAGGTTTAATTAGTTCCAAGTTCTAGGGGACTGATGACCAAAGATGTTGAGTCCCATAGTGCTCAGACCCATTTGAACCATATTTTAGGATCGCAGCTCTTGCTTGTACCTCAGTTGAAAAGCCAGTACTTGAAAGCAGACACACATCGTATGATGATATATCGAAAGATTCGGGAAGAAGAATAACCATCGAGTTAGCTTGTTTTACGAGTAACAACGATCAGACGCCCTATCTAAAATGCCATTATTAATTATTATTATTAGTAGTAGTAGTAGTGGTGGTAGTGGTGGTGGTGGCGGCGGTTGTCGTTAGGAACGCTAGGTAAGTGTACACTAATTGGGAAGGGAAGGCGATTTTCCAGTGTTCAGGCCCATGAGCCGCCACTAATAGACGGTCTGGTAGAAAGTAATCTCTGCCACGGACTTGAAAGCACAGTCATCACGGACGGAGATTTGAGGCGCCGCCGGTTGGTCGGGAAACCTGCGGCTGGGAGCCGGCCTGAACAGTGGCGACGACAACCAGCCTCACACGACAGGCTGCCCCGCCTCCTTCTACAAACAGACGACGCGTATTCGAAACTGAGGCTAGGCGCGCACGAAATACACCGACGGAAAACGAATCGCAACACCACGAAGGTTTTGGAAGTTCGTAGACGTGTTTCTCCATCTGAAAGATGACGCCTATTCAGATTTCGTACGACAGTGGCGCCATTAGCGTCACTATGATGATGCAAATCAGGTTTGATTTGAATACACGCTGAGCGTGCGCGCGCTGAGTTGGTGATGGTCGAGAATAACTATAAGACGATACAGACACCATTACGAATACCGCACTGAGTTTGAATGATGTGTAATGCAGCTACAAGGAGCTGCGGTACTACAGAAGGACTTGGCAGGCACGTAGCCACTGTACACGGTTGCTGGCAGTGGTGATCACGAGAATGTACGGCCACGTGGCACCAACCAGAGCGTGTTCAGCGTACGGCTCTGGCGTGTCGTACTGCATCTGCAGCAGCTGGCACCGCAGTGACACAGCGAACCGTTACAAGTCGGTTACTTCGAGGACAGCTCCGAGCGAGACGCCCTCTAGAGCGTGTTTCACTGACCCCAAACCACCGACATTTCCGACTTCCGTGATGTCACGCGAGAGCTCACTGGAGGTCTGACGATGGCCATCGCGGGCACAGACGCCTGTTGGTCAAGAAGAGGCCAGCAACATGTCTGCGTGCTGGACACACTGGAGCGTCTGGAGCGAGTGTGGGTTGCGATTTCGTACGACAGACCGCAAATCTGTAACTCGGTGTGGGTGATGCGCCATGTCGTGCTGCCACACATGCGGTGCTTTCCAACAGGATAACGCTCGTCCATATACCGATGTTGTAACGCAGCAAGCTCCACAGACTGTCGACACGTCGCCCTGTCTCGCTGCATCACCAGGTCTGCCTCCAGTGCAGCACAAATGGGACTTGGTCGGACGACAACTCCAGCGTCACCCACAAGCGGCATTGGCTGCCCCGTGTTGACTGATCGGCTGCAACAGGCACGGAACTACATCCGGCACCCGCACAACACAATTCATGCACGTTTGCGTGCTTGCATTCAATATCCTGGCGGATGTACTGCTTGTTAATACACCAGCATTTCACATTTGCAATGGCTTCCCTCGCGCTGACATTAACCTATTATTGTGGCCAAGATACGAAGCCCACGCCTACCACGGTAGTACAAGTTTATATGCCAACTAGCTCCGCAGATGACGAAGATATAGAAGAAATTATTCAGATAGTGAAGGGAGGCGAAAATTTAATAGTCACGGGTGACTGGAATTCGATAGTAGGAAAAAAAAAAAAAAAGGGAAGCCGCCTGGTAGAATTTTTGCACAGAGCATAACTTAATCATAGCAAACACTTGGTTCAAGAATCATAAAATAAGGTTGTATACTAAAAAAGGGAGGGCTAATAGAAATGCTTGGGCAACAGAAGAGATATTGAATTTAATTGATGAAAGGAGAAAATATAAAAATGCAGTAAACGAAGCAGGCAAAATGGAAAACAAACGTCTCAAAATGAGATCGACAGGAAGTGCAAAATGGCTAAGAAGGGATTCTAGAGGACATATGTAAGGATATAGAGGCTTATCTCACTAGGGATAAGATAGATGCTGCCTACAGGAAAATTAAACAGACCTTTGGAGAAAAGCGAACCACTTGCATGAATATCAAGAGCTTTGATGGAAACCCAGTTCTAAGCAAAGAAGGGAAAGCAGAAAGGTGGAAGGAGTATATAGAGGGTCTATACAAGGGCGATGTACTTGAGGACAATATAATGGAAATGGAAGAGGATGTAGATGAAATGGGAGATACGATACTGCGTGAAGAGTTTGACAGAGCACTGAAAGACCTGAGTCGAAACAAGGCCGCGGGAGTATACAACATTCCATTAGAACTACTGATTGGTAGAGCCACAGTCCTGACAAAACTCTACCATCTGGTGAGCAAGATGTATGAGACAGGCGATATAGCCTCAGACTTCAAGAAGAATATAACAATTCCAATCCCAAAGAAAGCAGGTGTTGACAGATGTGAAAATTACCGAACTATCAGTTTAATAAGTCACGGCTGTAAAATACTAACACGAATTCTTTACAGACAAATGGAAAACTGGTAGAAGCAGACGTAGGGGAAGATGACTTTTGATTCCGTACAAATGTTGGAACACGTGAGGCAATACTGACCCTACGACTAATCTTAGAAAATAGATTAAGGAAAGGCAAACCTACGTTTCTAGCATTTGTAGACTTAGAGAAAGCTTTGACAATGTTGACTGTAATACCCTCTTTCAAATTCTAAAGATGGCAGGGGTAAAATACAGGGAGCGAAAGGCTATTTAAAATTTGGCAGTTATAAGAGTCGAGGGGCATGAAAGAGAAGCAGCGGTTGGGAAGGGAGTGAGACAGGGTTGTAGTCTCTCCCCGATGTTATTCAATCTGTATATTGAGCAAGCAGTAAAGGAAACAAAAGAAAAATTCGGAGTAGGTATTAAAATCCACGGAGAAGAAATAAAAACTTTGAGGTTCGCCGGTGACATTGTAATTCTATCAGAGACAGCAAAGGACTTGGAAGAGCAGTTGAACGGAATGGACAGTGTCTTGAAAGGAGGATATAAGATGAACATCAGCAAAAGCAAAACGAGGATAATGGAATGTAGTCGAGTTAAGTCGGGTGATGCTGAGGGTATTAGATTAGGAAATGGGACACTTAAATTAGTAAAGGAGTTTTGCTATTTGGGGAGCAAAATAACTGATGATGGTCGAAGTAGAGAGGGTATGAAATGTAGACTGGCAATGGCAAGGAAAGCGTTACTGAAGAAGACAAATTTGTTAACATCGAGTATTGATTTAAGTGTCAGGAAGTCGTTTCTGGAAGTATTTGTATGGAATGTAGCCATGTATCGAAGTGAAACATGGACGATAAATAGTTTGGACAAGAAGAGAATAGAAGCTTTCAAAATGCTGAATGGTGAAGATTAGATGGGTAGATCACATAACTACTGAGGAGGTACTGAATAGAACTGGGGAGGAGTTTATGGCACAACTTGACTAGAAGAAGGGATCGGTTGGTAGGACATATTCTGAGGCATCAAGGGATCACCAATTTAGTGTTGGAGGGCAGTGTGGAGGGTAAAAATCGTACAGGGAGACCAAAAGAGGAATAAACTAAAGAGATTCAGAAGCAGAAGGATGTAGGTTGCAGTAAGTACTGGGAGATGAAGAATCTTGCACAGGATAGAGTAGCATGGAGAACTGCATCAAACCAGTCTCAGGACTGAAGGACCACAACAACAATAACCTATGATCTTGCGGGTGTTGACGACTGGAATATGTTACCTACAGAAATGTGTTCTCGGAATTTCATTACTCTACATTAATTATGTTTTTTCGTGCTGCGATCTGTTTCCCTCCGCGTAGCCTCGTCCTATTACCTACAGTTTTTGGCAAATGTTGTGAGTGGAGAGACTGACCGGACGCGGTGCAGGCCCAGGTCGAGGTTCTCGGACTGGTTGAGGAACTGGAAGGCGTCCGGGTTGTAGAGCTGGCCGGACGTGGACCAGACGGGCTCGAGCACCGAGTCGACGACGTGCAGCACCTGCTTCTTGCCGTGCCGGTTCACCGCCTCGTAGTTGGAGCGCTCGGTCAGGACGCGCGCGTTGTTCACGAAGATGGTGTCGCGCCGGCGCGTGATCCACAGCGGCGGGTTGCCGTCCAGCTCGGACAGCACCTTGTGGCCCAGCTGGTCCAGCGAGTGCGCCAGGTTCGCTGCGGGCACAGCAGAGCGGGCAGGCGCGTCAGCGCTGTGGCTGGCGAAACGTCACATAAGTCACTAAAACAACACACTCACGTCTGCCCCAGATCCGTCGGAGGATACAACCACTGCTTAGCACCTTTTATTTATTCTTCGAAAACCACCCACCTTTACGTACAAGATCCGTGAGCGACACCACTAAAAAACAAAATGAGAATGCTGATACATTTAACTGGCAGAAAGCAAAACCTTGTGCTGAATAATTCAAAGAATGTTTGGAGGATACAAAATTTTAGTGACTGGGGAGGAATCTCAAAGGGAGTGCCACACTGTTCAGTTTTGGATCCATTCTTACGCTTTCCACTTACCATTCGACAAGCAGACTTGGTACTTTTTGCAGGCAATACTAGTGTTACAAATTCAATTAGCGAGAAACCAACAGAACAAATTGTTAATGACGTTATTCAAAGAATTACCTAGTTGTTCTCTGATATTGGATTATCCCCACATTTTGCGAAAACACACTACACTTATTCCAGTACAACAAACAGAGTCGTACCAACAATTAATGTAGTACACGGATGGGAGACAGTTGTGGAGCAATTTTCTGGGGTAACTCGTCACTTGGAAAGGAAGTACTGATTGCACGAAAGCGGGCAGTAGCAATTATATGTGGTCTTCAGCCGTGGTCGTAATGTGTTCAAGAAATTTGCGGTTTTAGTTGCAAAGTCACAACCTATATATTCGCTAACGTAATTCGTCATTAATAATGCATCAATGTTTAGAATAACAGTGACGTCCATACTCAAAACAGTACAGTGTAAAATGATCTTTATCAGTCAGTGGCTCAGAAAAGAGTTCAGTAAGCAGCAACAAAAATCTTCGATCGTTTATCCAATAACATAAAATGTCTGATGGGCAGCAAAGGAAATTTTGAATTTAACCTCAAATCATTTGCCTGAACAACTCCTCGTATTGCATGGAAGAATTTTTATTTATACACTGGTACATTTATTACGAATATTTTTAAGTATAGTTGCGTGAGTACGACTAAAAAAATGTATTCATTAATGTAAACTCTAATCCTGTAGACACATCGTGTAAACTGACTCGTTCCACACTTCGATAAAAGAATCGTTTAAATGACCTATGGAATACGTAACTAACTAATTGCTAATTTAAAATTTAAAGACATTAGTACATCTTGTAGGATGTAGACTACATTGGTATAATTTGTCGAATTCCAGCATCATGGCCACTTACGAAAAATGCTAATTTTGAACCTGAAGAACACATTAGAATGTTCTAACAAAAGCGACAATCTAAGCATCTTTTATCCCGGTATTTGACAATTATGGCTTCAGAGCTTGCATCCATCTTCGGAGTTTGTTGAACACACTCACTAAGAGTTGATAATGTGGGATAACCTGATTGCTGCAAACTGTCTTTTGACGTCATGACCTCAGTTCTGAGCCTGTTCAGAGTACTCCCCACGAGAAGTTCTTCAGTAAAATCACCAGCTACATTTGCTTATGGTGTTCGGAACTCATCCTCCACGAAGCTAATAGCGATCACGTTTGTTGTGCAGTGTTGCCCACATGAAACTGTTCCCGGACGCCAGTCTTGAAGGAAGAGCATGGTGAGCATTTAACGGGAATTCATGGGAGGTAGATACCTCGCCCCTTCCCCTACAAGCAGTTGCCTCACGTGTGATGCCTGCAGGGACAATTCCAGCTAAACGACAGAGTTTAAGTCGCGCGGTACGTATCTCTGAAATCCACTAAATGAATCATTAAGAGCGATACCCACCGCTTTAGAATGGGCAGAATTGCAGCAAACAGAAGTTCCATATTTGCCTGCTGCGTAACGTAAAGATAAAGCTTTAATTTTAAGTGTTTTTGCTGCTGCATTCTAGGATGTTCCCGTAATTTTGTGCAGTATGTTGTACGCCGCACTAGACGAAAATTGTACTCCTGCATAGGTCATGTAAAGGTGTTACTTTCCCAACGGTGCATTCAAGTCACGGGCTTCACAGTCTCTTGGGCATTCTTCAAATTCTGGTGCTTCAGCGCCCAAACACCATTTCTGATGCCAATAACTTTAGTTTCAAAACAAGTCATATATCATTCCCATAAAAAAAAGGGGGGGAAGGTAAATCCGGTAAATAACAGTAACTCACGATAACAATATCGATTAACGGCGAAGTAGAAAGTGTTGCTACCAGGACAGCGCCGTATGAAATCAATGAATCGACAATATGCTTCCGATGGCGCCATTGTTTTAACAGACTGCCCGCGTCGCAAGAAGAAATGATATGATAACTCAAACTTCTGATTTCTCAACTGACAACGGATTGGAACGAACGACCTCTTATACGACTACATTTAAATATGGGAGTAAATGAAAAAGTCTGCCATGACACATTTATGATGTCTGACGAAAGGGAGAATTAATGAAAAGTTGGTCTCGTAATACGAAAGAAGACTATATTTTGTTTACATTGTTTAAAGGAGGCTGGAGCGATTTAAGTTTTCTTTTCTTGTTTAGGGTAGTCACTGTTGGTGCTGTGGCCTTCAGCTCTCCGCGCCACTCTGTCCTGTGCGTGACTGCCGCAGCCTACGTCACTGTGTCTAGGCCCTGGTCTCCCTCTACAATGTTTAGCCACACATTTCCCTCCTACTATAGAATGACAGTTCTTTGATGCCTCAGAATGTGTCGCTGCAATCAGTCCCTACTTTCAGCTACGTTGTTAGTTTTATATAACATTGTCGCACAACAGCGATCTTATGAGGAAATTATTTAAAAGCAGTCGTGATAGCAGCCGATGTTGACTTCTGACCGTTTTCGGTCTTTAAATTATGGGCCATCATCAGAGTTTTCACCATCTGTATGATGCCGCCTATTCATCGAGAGCTCCAGGTTGTAGTGCAGTCAACTTATTAAATTTCCTTTTATGTCATTTTTTCACATACCCGTGTGTAAATAATTTTGTCGTCAATTATACTAAGTAAATTGAAAAAGAAAGAACAGTAGGGACATCATGCTGCTCAATACGAGGTGTAATTTATACATTTAAAACTTACAAGCGACTCTAATTTCATGCTTCATACAGAGGTTACTGCTTTTCCAATGTACATACAACATTGCTAGGCTGAGATTTCCTATTTAACATTGCTGCTGCATATTTTGGAATAACTCTAAAAGCCACACATTGTTTATTAAAAGCAAGGTTTGAAGCTAATTTCATTATATTCAAATGTATAAATTACCCCTCGCATTCAGCAACATTGTGTCCCCCCCCTGATTTTTTTCCAAATTACTTACACACGGGACTGTGCAGAAAAAAGACATTAATTTTCCTAAGTTGACTGCACTACAACTTGGAGCTCCCAATGAATAGGCGCCATCGCCACCATACAGATGGAGCAAACTCTGATGAAGATGGCCCATAATGAAAAGGCCGACAACGGTCAGAAGTTAACATTGGCTGCGATCAAGACTGCTTTTAAATAATTTCTGCTACGTTGTGCCACAAATTTGTCTCCACAGTTTGACCCGCTACCATCTCATTAGTTATATGATCAACCCATTTAGTCTTCAGCACTCTGTTATAGTAATACATCTCAGTAGTTCCTGTTCTGTTCTTCTCTGGACTGCTTATAGTGCGCGTTTCACTTCCATACGATGCTACATTCCGCAAAAATAGCATCAGAAAATACTCTATACACAGTCTGTAATTTAGGTCATGTTTGATTTGACCAACATCACTTATTTTGCTGTCTGAATAGCAAGTCATCTACTGCTTTTAGTGTGTCATTTCCTAATCTAATCTTCAGAGCATCGTCTGATTTAATTAGAATACATGCCACTGCCCTTGTTGATGCTGATATTATTCTTAATTTCAATTAAAAAGAAAGCAGGTGCTGACAGGTGTGAGTTTTACCGAACTATCAGTGTAATAAGTCATTCTATATTCCGATATAATTGGCGAAAGCACTGTGACCAAAATCCAACCTAAATGTTTACTGGACACTACGATAGTGAAGCCAAAGTCACTGTACATAAATTTTTTCTTTAAAAAGAAGGGGTTACTTTTGTAGTGTTGGCAGTTAGCCAACACTACGCACACTAATTGAGAGAGGAGGCCGAAATGCACGCGTTAAACTCACGCAGGCTGGCGTGAGGTCTGAAACAGGACACGGAATGAATGCTATAAAGAAAAGTGCGTAGCTGCTGGAATACTTAACTTTAATCCATCATTTGTATACATCGTTCTTGTCGGTACGGTATAAAAAATATCAACTGTTAATGGCGCCTTGCTAGGTAGCAGCCATTGACTTAGCTGAAGGCTATTCTAACTATCTTCTCTGTAAATAAGCGAGGCTTCGTCAGTGTTGCATCGCTAGCTAAGTCGTCCGTAGAACTGGGGCAAGTGCTAGTAAGTCTCTCGAGACCTGCCGTGTGGTGGCGCTCGGTCTGCGATCACTGACAGTGGCGACACGCGGGTCTGACATGTACTAATGGACCGCGGCCGATTTAAAGCTACCACCTAGCAAGTGTGGTGTCACCACAGTTACATTACTGGTTTCAACGACCTACATAGTCATTTTCAAATGTAAAACAGCAGTTGAATATTTATATAATGTACAACTGATGTTTTACATTTGAAAATGATGACACAGTTCGTTGAAACTAGTAAAATAACCCCTACTTGTTACAGAAAAAAATTTTATGTACTGTGACTATGGCTTCAGTATTGTAGAGTCAGAAAAAACATTTAAATAATAAGCCATTGTTGCAAAACACTGACACAAATTATTTACAGAAGAGTTGAAAAACTAGCAGAAGCCGATTTTGGGGAAGATCAGTTCGAATTCTACAAAAAAAAAAAAAAAAAAAAAAAAAAAAAAGGGTGGGAACACACAAGTCAATACTGACTCCACAATATGTCTCACAATATAGTTTACAGAAAGGCAAACTTGCCTTTATATCATCTGCTTTTCAAGACACTATCCATGCTACTCAACTGCTCTTCCAAGTCCTTTACTGTGTCTGATAGACTTGCAACGCTGTTGACAAACCTGAAAGTTTTAATTTCTTCTCCCTGAAACCGAATTCATTTTTCCAAAATTTCTTGCTCACTTGGGTATTTTGAGGGTAGTGTACAACACTGTCTCACTGCTTCCCTTCCAAGTTCTTCAACTGTGATAAGTGCATTCTGGTTTCTACATGAGGTGTGTAAGACCTTTTGCTCAGTGACTTTACTCCAAAATTTCAATGTGTGTATTGCAGTCAACATTGCCAAAAGCTTTCTCTAAGTCTACAATTCCTATAAAGCCAGGTTTTTTCTTTAAGCTGTATTGTGAGGCATGTCGTACAGTCAGTATTGACTCAAGTGTTCGTAATTTTTCACCAAACTGACCTTCTCCAAAGCCGGCTTCTACCCGTTTCCCACTCTTCTGTAAATAATTCGTGTCCGTATTTTGAAACAATAACTAATTACACTGAATGTTTGGTAATATTCACACCTCTCAGCACCTGCTGTCTTTGAAGTCGAAATTGTTACTTTGTTCCTGAAGTCTGAGGATATATAGTTTGAGTAGTATACATATGAGGGTTTCTGGACAAAAGAGAATATTTTTTTAAAAAAATTCCTTAATATAAAGCACGACTACAGTTCTGTTGACTTCCCATTTAAAAATTTATGTGTATCCACAAATAACATTTTCATTGATTTAAAATTTATTCATTGACAAGAATAATTTTAGTGCAACAATGTCAAAGAGTAGTTTTTATATTTATCATCTAAAAGTAATAAAACATTTGCACCATGTTTAGTTATAAAAAGTTCAACATTTGAAATGTAAGATATTCACCTCTGCAGAACCATTACTAGATTTTTAAATGAAGTTGTTCATTCTCATCTTGTCTTTTTCTATATAAACTGAATTTTTTAAAACCTAAATTTTTGAATAAAAAATCTCTAAAACCACTGTAAGCTATTAAAAAGGTGAAGAGAGGGAAATGTAGACTCCACAATCCTTGAGCAAAAAACTTCGTTTCTTGCAATTTTGACATAGATTTTTGTAATCTAACACAACCAAATAAAAAAGATTCATTCAACTCGTTTAAAAAAGATATGTTTAGTTTAGAAAACAACGTAAATAAAGTAAGGTATGCTAAATTTAACAGAAATTAGATTAATTAGGGTTATCTTGTAAAAATTTTTTTTCTATTTAAATCAGAAAAATTCGGTAGTTTGTAGTTCCAAGAAAGAAATTGGATTTTTTTCATTTTCTGTATATATAACAAGATCACAAATTTTACCTTCTTTTTGAAGTGTGCTATTATCATTATTAGTAGACTGTCAAAGAACAGAATCATCCTGATCTTTTTCTTGAACTCCAAGTAAAAACAAAAAAAGAACTAGTAACTTCTTTCCCAAATTATATCCTTAAAAAAATTACCAAATAATTGTAATGGTCAAATTACTTCACTTTCTTTCTTCTCTAATTATAAAGACCTCCATCATTGCTGAAAACAGTCGATTTTTCATTGCCTTTCAATACGTCCAGTTGAGTGTGGCAGTTACATTAGAAAAGTAAGACTATCTTAATTATGAAAATGCTCAAGGCTTTGTCAACTTTTTTAATATTGTTAACAGTTCAGCCACATCTTGGGCTTTAAACCATGCATTATTAGTTTCATCAATAATTATTTAAACTTTTTAAATGCTCTATGTCAGTTTGTTACATTTTAGATCTGAAGAGAACTCCATTTTTATACATGTCTTAAAATTTTAAGACTTTTTTGGAATTCTTAAAAAAAAATAAAGTTATCTTCATAAATGGGAAGAGAAAATAAAATGATTTGTCCATTGAGCAAACAAGAAATTCATAAATAACCAAAAATTATGAATAACTATATATATAAAAAAGGTTGTGGAAAAATTTGTATGTAGAGTATATCTGAAGGCCAAAAAAAAGTGCCATTATTTGTTTTAGTTAATCTTCTATGCAACATTTTAATTCATATGACAAATCATTGGTATCATCCTTTTTTTTTGAGTGAAATTTATAACGGCAATGTATTAATTCAGTCTTTTAATATAATGTGTTTATCACTGTCAGCACAATTTTTCATACATTCCACTGTATACAATTCCTACTTAAATGATTAATTGAATTCATTGTTTTACTTTGCTATATATATATATATATATATATACATACACATATATATATACATATACATATATATACATATATATATATATATATATACATATACATATACATATATATACAATTTTTATAATAAAAACTAATTTCACTTTTTTAGTCCTTTAGAAGTTTTTTTTCCACTTCTATATCACCAAGTTTATAAGTATACATTTTTGATCTTAAACTAACAATGTTTCCATGGTTTTTCTTTTCATAAAACTTCCTTGTTTACTGTGGAATTCCATAAATATTATCATTTCAGTAATCACTTTTGTCAAATTCGTTTATCATCGATTTCGTATCTTTATGAAAAAAACCAGACCACCTGTTCTTAATAACAAGTAAACTAATCTGTGTCAATATTTTCGTGGCATTACGTTATGTCTAGAATACTCATTCCAATATAAATTGGTTTACTTTGCTTTAGTTTTCTCAACTGAATCGTGACCACATTTTTCTAAAATACAGTACTATGTTCATAATTTGGTTTTGAAATATATATTTTACGTATTGATCTAGTTTTTTCAGTATTATGTCTATTTCTATTTAGTATTTTCCAAATACTGAAATTTTGATTACCTTATAGAAATCATTTTCAAATTTGTGAGCAGCATTTTAACCTATCTAGCTGTAAAAAGATACTATTATATGAAGTTTTGTTAATTTTTAAACATTGTTCAAGATTTGTATAATTATAAGGAAAAAATGTTTATATTTAACGTTGTTAGTAATTTATTTCCTCCTCCTGGTAAATTCTTACATGTAATTTTTTTGGATCTAAAATATTTTGGTTCTAACCACTCAAAAATGTTTATTTGCCTTTTAAATATGCTGTATAATTTGATGGTTTCTCTGTATTTAATATTTGATTACCTTCTTCACGAAATAAAATCATGTAATAATCGTCCAAAAATCCAATTAAATTTTTGTGATTTTTTAACAGAATTTCAAGTTATACAAAGTGCTGGAAAATACCAAAATACATTGAGTTCGTAAGTTTTTATACATATATCTCTAAAAAATTTTTAAAATGAAATCTTTTCCTTACTTATTTTGCAAGAATATAATCTTTATCACAAATATTTTATTAAGTCTCGAGTAGAAACATTTTTGTTTCATGTAAGACCTTTTTAATTATTAAATTTAAAACCCTTTAAACCTTTTTACTGACTGAAACAGACTTTTGAAATAACATTAATATATTCTTATGCAAATGAACGTCGTAATTTGTTAAATTATGAATATAAACTGAAATAAAATTAGGGTTTTCATATTTAAGATTCAATCTTTGTGAAGACGTTCATGATATTTTCCCCTAAAATGACGGACATCTCTCTTACTTTTTTTCGCCAACAGTAATTTTTTTGTCTCATCATCATTTGTATGTTTCGAATATATATTTAGGCAGTTACTCTAGATTTTTGTTTTAATATTTCAATGAATATTTTTGCTGCATCTTTACCTGTACCTGTAACAAGATTTTTATAGTCACCATTAGAATATTTACATAGCTAAATGAAAATGGTGATTGTTTTTTAATATAGGCCTTCTTCAGATTTGACAAGTGTTAACATTGTTTTAAAAGTCATCCAAAACCTGCATAAATTACAAAACACACCCGTAATGAAATATTTCAATTTTTTCACCATGTACAAGCATATCGATTTGTACTTCTTTATGTTCTTTGCAATCGTTTTCGTAATTGCCTTATTTTTCATATGAATAAAAACTTCTTAAATGTGTGTCACAAGGATGAATTTTCGATTTGTGTTTGGGATTTAATTAATCTGGACACGTCTTTATTCCAAACAAATGGGAATTAGTTCCTTTCCAAATTAAAAGAAGAGTAACGTTTCTCCTGTTTATTTTTTGGATGGTAATGAAGTTATGCATAAACATTATTTTAAATGTTTGACCTTTTCTAATTCTGGTAACTCAGGTAATTAAACACGAAAATTAATTTACTCTTTTTCTAAGATTTCATCTAATTCTAATCCCATTTGTTATAATTTCAACTCTTCTACATGATCATTTGCTGGCTATAAAGGTGACTGTATTGAATAATGAAAACACTTTTGACCCACATATTTAACATTAATTATAGCTTTTTTATTTCTTTTGGTGAACTGATATAAGAAGGAATTGGATTGTGTCTGTTGAAACTTAATTCAAAACTATTTATATAAAATAAAGACCAATCAGATTTTTTTCCTTTGCATTTCTTCAATTTCTGTTAATAGTTCATTTGTTGACTTTTTGATATTAATCTTCTAAATTAGTTGTTCTTAATAAAACATTACTTGTTTTAAAATTAAATTCTTGTCTTTTGAAATGAGATTACAATTTCATGTTTGAATTGATGGCTCTTAAATTTAGTGATTGCTACTACTTTCATCAGATTAAAAGATTCGTGTGGTTCAACAATGTTATTAATTTCGTAAGTAATTATATTTGTTTTAAAAGGAAAAGCTTATGTATTCTTTTAGTTGATTTTAAAAAGTAATTTTCTGGAAATTTGAAACCAGGTAAATTTTTCTGGTAGTTTCTTTGTTTAATTGCATGATATTTCTGTACTAGAAACATTTGAAAATTATCCCCATTATCGATGTTATTACTCTTAACCTCACATCTATTGATACTATCGATTCAGTGTTGTTTATTAAGTTTAAAAAAAATGTTGTGAAGTTTTCGATTTACAGATTTCATGAAGTTTCTTCGAATATTTATTATTCAATTCGTTATTATTAATATTGCGAATAAGAGCGATTAATTTTTTTATTTAGTTCAGAATAATTTTATCATTTTTCAAAGTTCTTTTCTATCATAGATCTCATTTCTTTCATTACAATAATCAATAAATTCCTATAGATTTGGTTCAGTTGCATTTGAATAACCAATTTCATTACACCAATCTTCTGAATCAGCATAACGTAATCCACATTTCCCTTTATAATAATTTCCTAAGTTTTGAAATAGCTCAGCTTTCGAGTATATTTTGGTTTTATTTCACTTGCATACATGGCTACACTCCATACAAATACTTTCAGAAACGACTTCCTGACACTTTAATCTATACTCGATGTCAACAAATTTCTCTTCTTCAGAAACGATTTCCTTGCCATTGCCAGCCTACATTTTATGTCCTCTCTACTTCGACCATCATCAGTTATTTTACTCCCTAAATAGCAAAACTCCTTTACTACTTTAAGTGTCTCATTTCCTAATCTAATCCCCTCAGCATCACCTGATTTAATTTGACTACATTCCATTATCCTCGTTTTGCTTTTGTTGATGTTCATCTTATATCCTCCTTTCAAGACACTGTCCATTCCATTCAACTGCTCTTCCAAGTCCTTTGCTGTCTCTGACAGAATTACAATGTCATCGGCAAACCTCAAAGTTTTTACTTCTTCTCCATGAATTTTAATACCTACTCCGAATTTTTCTTTTGTTTCCTTTACTGCTTGCTCAACATACAGATTGAATAACATCGGGGAGAGGCTACAACCCTGTCTCACTCCTTTCCCAACCACTGCTTCCCTTTCATGCCCCTCGACTCTTATAACTGCCATCTGGTTTCTGTACAAATTGTAAATAGCCTTTCACTCCCTGTATTTTACCCCTGCCACCTTCAGAATTTGAAAGAGATTATTCCAGTCAACATTGTCAAAAGCTTTCTCTAAGTCTAGAAATGCTAGAAACGTAGGTTTGCCTTTTCTTAATCTTTCTTCTAAGGTAAGTCGTAAGGTTAGTATTGCCTCACGTGTTCCAACATTTCTACGGAATCCAAACTGATCCTCCCCGAGTTCCGCTTCTACCAGTTTTTCCATTCGTCTGTAAAGAATTCGTATTAGTATTTTGCAGCTGTGACTTATTAAACTGATAGTTCGGTAATTTTCACAACTGTCAACACCTGCTTTCTTTGGGATTGGAATTATTATATTCTTCTTGAAGTCTGAGGGTATTTCACCTGTCTAATACATCTTGCTCACCAGATGGTAGAGTTTTGTCATGACTGGCTCTCCCAAGGCCATCAGTAGTTCTAATGGAATGTTGTCTACTCCCAGGGCCTTGTTTCGACTCAGGTCTTTCAGTGCTCTGTCAAACTCTTCACGCAGTATCTTATCTCCCATTTCATCTTCATCTACATTCTCTTCCATTTCCATAATATTGTCCTTAACTACATTGCCCTTGTATAAACCCTCTATACACTCCTTCCACCTTTCTGCTTTCCCCTCTTTGCTTAGAACTGGGTTTCCATCTGAGCTCTTGATATTCATACAAGTGGTTCTCTTCTCTCCAAAGGCCTCTTTAATTTTCCTGTAGGCAGTATCTATCTTACCCCTAGTGAGACAAGCCTCTACATCCTTACATTTGTCCTCTAGCCATCCCTGCTTAGCCATTTTGCACTTCCTGTCGATATCATTTTTGAGACGTTTGTATTCCTTTTTGCCTGCTTCATTTACTGCATTTTTATATTTTCTCCTTTCATCAATTACATTCAATATTTCTTCTGTTACCCAAGGATTTCTACTAGCCCTCGTCTTTTTACCTACTTGATCCTCTGCTGCCTTCACTACTTCATCCCTCAGAGCTACCCATTCTTCTTCTACTGTATTTCTTTCCCCCATTCCTGTCAATTGTTCCCTTATGCTCTCCCTGAAACTCTCTACAACCCCTGGTTCTTTCAGTTTATCCTGGTCCCATCTCCTTAAATTCCCGCCTTTTTTCAGTTTCTTCCGTTTCAATCTGCAGTTCATAACCAATAGATTGTGGTCAGAATCCACATCTGCCCCTGGAAATGTCTTACAATTTAAAACTTGGTCCTTAAATCTCTGTCTTACCATTATATAATCTATCTGATACCTTTTAGTATCTCCAGGATTCTTCCATGTATACAACCTTCTTTCATGATTCTTGAACCAAGTGTTAGCTATGATTAAGTTATGCTCTGCGCAAAATTCTACAAGGCGGCTTCCTCTTTCATTTCTTCCCCCCAATCCATATTCACCTACTATGTTTCCTTCTCTCCCTTTTCCTACTGACGAATTGCAGTCACCCATGACTATTAAATTTTCGTCTCCCTTCACTACCTGAATAATTTCTTTTATCTCGTCATACATTTCATCAATTTCTTCATCATCTGCAGAGCTAGTTGGCATATAAACTTGTACTACTGCAGTAGGCATGGGCTTTGTGTCTATCTTGGCCACAATAATGCGTTCACTATGCTGTTTGTAGTAGCTAACCTGCACTCCTATTTTCCTATTCATTATTAAACCTACTCCTGCATTACCCTTATTTGATTTTGTATTTATAAATAATAATAATAAACCTAAAAGCTCGTTTTACATTAGGGAATTTTTATAAAGCTTCTCTTTGGTCCAGAAACACAATACATATGCTACTATCTTGCCTGCTAGGCTTTACATATGTAAAGTTAAAATGTACAGAGAGCAGACTTATCACTGCACTGTATAATGCATGTTAAACCTAAATAACATGTTAGTCATGTGCTATGAGTGGACAGTGGTTTTGCATGTGTCAGTACTACCCTTCACAGGAGCTGGTGGTGGTAGAGTCACCAAATGTGTGCAGGTGCTTGAAAATGGCTTTTAAGACCGAAACTGCATGACAATACAAAGAAAATTTTCATTTCTGTGTGTGTCTGAAGACTGAATGACTAAGAGTTTTAAAACAGTATTGGTAACAATGGACGAAGGTCAAAATTAAAAAGGCAGAGGAAGATGCGAGAAGAAGAATTTCCTCACTACATTACATCTGGCTAGCTAAGGCAAAGTTGTGCAGCTGCTCTTTAGCGTCTTTTCAGCCTGCTGGCTGTATTGTCGACAAGTAAAGGGGCGGGGTGTGCAAGTGTTTGGTGGGCAGTCGAAAAGTTGGCGGCAGGCAGTGAGAAGTGGTGAGCATTTCATCTCACAGCCTGCAGCCCAGCCGCCAATTCCTCATTGTTGATTTCACGTGCAGGGCTAGGCCAGAAATGAAAGTGACAGAACTGAGAGCCCCGGTTGGTCGAATATTTAGATAAAAATTCATCCAGGAGGTGTCAAGTATGACTCGCACACTGAGCATTTGGGTATCAGATTGTTCATGTACAGATTTTGATGAGTTTACAAGTACCAAAATATGTGATAAAAATGACTCATTGCATTGACTTAGAACACTGAATTTTTTACACTGCCGAGAGACTGTAGATACTACATTTGAACTTGATACTTCTTTTCCTCAGTAAAGTATAGGAGTCTTCAGACACACTTAACATGACACTAATATTGTGATTAATTTGTAATTATATCATTCCAGGGTTTTCTCCCTCTTTACTTTTAATGTTGAACCTTCCTTCTTGCAAAATTACATGATTCAAGGTGAAAGCAGCAGTATATTTATTACAGTTTTGGTGCAAAGAGCACACTTTTACATAATTCTCAGATTGAAATACAAGATTTAAGTTTCGTCATTTCTCCCACTCATAAATTTATCCATGAACAAAACCATAATTTCCTTAAAAAATTTCTTATTTATAAATAAGTTCTCCAAGGTCATGTCCAAGAACACTTACAATTATTTATTGCAAAGAAGCCAAAATAATACGAATATTATATATATATATATATATATATATATATATATATATATATATATATATATGTGTCATTTTCAAGAAACCCTGGAAGTTTTTTTTTCATGTACACCACCACAGCATGATTTGGTGATTTGCCAATAGTCAGCACTAGTCGTAAACATGGCAAGTTCAAGTGTGAAGCGAGCATTATGTGTGTTGGAGACAAAAACATTGGTTTCAATTTTCTATATGATATTGATGTTTTAGAACGAATTAATAGAAAACCCCTAAATCGAGGCGAATACTTATGAAATTAATACTGTTGAACCACAAGAATTTTTATATAAAAATAAATTTCATTCTAAAAGAAGTAATGAAGCAACTAATTTAGAAGATTATTATCAAAACTAAATAAACTATTCTCTGAAACGGAAGAAATTAAAAAAAAACATTGATGTTTATTTTATATAAATAACTTGGAATGACACATTAATAGACAAAATCCAATTCCTGGTTCTTTTTATATCGATTTACGAAAAGAATTTAACATTTTTTTCGTTAACTACACATTTTTATCTCTATTCAATAAAAAATATCGAGTAGCTTGTGATGTAGAAAGATTTGCAAACACCAAAATATTGGATTAGAATTAGAAAAACAGAAAATTAATTTTTCCCTTTCATTCAACTGATATCCCAATATTTGATAATATGTTAAATATTTCCATTAATGTTTACACTTCTGACGAAGAACTTATTATATACCATCTTTCCCACATAAAAAAATAAACAAGAAAAACATGTTAATCTTTCAATTGAAGCACAAAATAATTCCCATTACTGTTGGATAAAAGATTTATCTGGCTTAATTAACTCACAAACAACAAATCAAAACTTTATCCTTCTGATACACATTTTAGATATTTTCATTCACATACAAAATTAGACAATCACTAAAACTATTATGAAGAAGTAAAAACAGATATGCCTGTAGTACTCATTTTGAGTACCTTTTCAAATTGCCAACGTCTTTTCAATGATGTTAACCTTCTCAAACAAACCATGAAAAACCTTGTACTAATAAAATCAAAAACATTTTAAACAAACCTAATATGTGTACTGGCAAACATTCGGTAAAAAAAAGTTCACTGAAATGTTAAAAACAAGAATGTAGAGAAATTGCTAAAAGATATGATCAAAATGTACCAATAATAATGACAAACGAAGACAAAATACATTTTAAAAATTCAAAAACTTGTTTTAATTCAGAAAAATGTAAGAAATCATTGTCATTTTTAACAGGAAAATATCGGAGAAGTACTCACAAAGACTGTAATCTTAATTTCCTATATTTATATTCATAATTTAACAAATATGATTTTCATTTGTTTAGTCAAAAATTAGTAATAGATCAAGAACATATTAATTCTGTTCCAAATAATGATAAAAATATAGTTCTTTTAGTAGAGAGGTTTAAGATGGGTTAACATTAAGATTTTTGGGACACATTTGAATCTATGGCTTCAAGTGTTGAAAAACTTGTCTCCTAATCTTACAAAGGAACAATTTAGAGAAACAGGAAAATATGTTAAAGATGGACAAGTGGATTTAATAATTAAAAAGGACTATGCCCTAACAAAAAATATGGATTCTGAAGAAAAATTGTGTAAAAAAAGAATGTTTCTATTCAAGGCTTAATAAAGGAAATATTTCTGATGAAGATTATATAATTGTGCATAAACAGTATGGGGATAATTCAATACTAAAAATTAGGTGGTTACACAGGATTTACTATGTTTTAATTTTAGAGATTGTAATGGTACTTTGACTACAGCACCTCCGCCAGAGCAAAGATGTGATTTATGTTTGCTCATGCAGAAGAGCGCTGCGCCAGCGACAGATTTTCATAAGTAATTTTCAACTTTTTTTCTTTTGCGTAGGTGCTTGTTTTAACAACTAGTTCATTACTCTCTTGTTATCTTTTCTTCATATGTTCAAAACGTGATATTAAAGAATGATTTTAAGTGGAAATTAAAACTACATTATGAAACGAACACACGGCGTCTTCAAGTTATTTCAGATGTGATTGGCAATGGTTATCGCCAAATTTATAAATTAGTCCAGACAGTGAGAGCTTCAAGAGATTTTCATCAGACAGAGAACAAGAGGCCCAGCATACAATAAAAAAGGGACATCCTACAAGAAAATCAAGAAGTATTCTAGATGCAACCACAAAGACTATATTATAATAGAGACTACTTTTCTGACAGAATTATGAGGTAAATTTCAACTTATTTCTGATGCTATTCCCTTACAGCCCAGTCTGCCATTCACAGTCAAATTACAGCACTATCTCAATCAGTAATACAAAGTCCGCCTTATCTATAACTTTTTGCATCAAAATTCAAAACCCAATCACATTTTCTATTTTGTGCTTTCACGGCAGAAACCCGAGGAAAGGAAACACTACAAGGTAAATGTATTAAATCTTATAAACTCAAAGTATGTTGGTATTTTCTAGCACCTGGTGCATCTACAGATTTTATTTTATAAATGACAAAAATTGAATTACATTTATCAGACGATTATGATATGATTTTTATTTCCGGAAAAAAGAATTCGAGCTGGAATTTCTCAATGCATTAAAAGATATGCTAGATCAAATTGTTAATACATGAACAAATTTTAACCAGAAAACAATAAAATTATATAGCATATTTAGACATAAATGTTTCATATGTTTGGGCAGGGCCTCAATTTTTACCATTTAGCAATTTCAGACGGTTAGAACCAATATGTTTTAATTCTTAAAATAATACTAGATGACAATAAATCTTTACAACACTACTGTGCATGCGTCTTAGAGATATCATTAATAAGAAACTCCCAATTCACAGTTCGGTCTCAGATGTGGTAGGTCAATGATCCAAGATGAACACTGTCTCCAAACCGATATAGAAATGACCTTGGCGGAATGAGGGGGAAAAGCTTCAAGCAATTTTCATAGACTCCACCAATGTGTTCGACACAATCAATAGATTCATTCTAATGAAGATACTGGAAACTGGCCAAGGTTCAAGATATTACCTGTTGCCAATCATTAGAGATCTTCGACATAGAAGTTTTCTGAGTTTGGTACCGCTTCATAATGTAAGAACTACTGATGCTGGAGAAAAAAAAAAAACCAACGTTTCGGCCACAATTGCAGCGGCCTTCTTCTGGATCTTTCTCCAGCAGCAGTAGTAGTTTTTACATTATGATGCGGTACCAAACCCAGAAAACTTCTGTATCGACTGACTACGGCTGCAGAAGCCTACGCAATTATATTAGAGATCTTGTCACTAATGACTGGGTGGAACTACATGATGGTATAGTTAAGACAAACCTGATACAGCAAACAGTTGGAGTGTTGCAAGGTGACCCACTGACCCCTTACTGTTCATCTTAGCTACAGCAGACACTATTGACACAATAAAACCCAAGACTGTAAATCTACTCATGTATGCAGACGACATGGCATTAACCTCAGTTTCTGAGGATGATCTACAGGAAACCTTCAACTAGTTAGTGTACTGGGCACGAAAAAACAACCTATCCTTGAACGAAGAGAAGTAAGATCTGGCACCTTCTATGTTGGAGAGACAACGCTAGTGTCAGTCACCAGTTTCATGTGCCTAGGCGTTATCCTTCAGTCACAGGGAACAGTATTCACACACCATATAAACTGTGGAGCCAGTAGCGCAACGAGAGTCATATATGATATGAAGTCGATAGGCAAACTCTCCCTGGAAACAGCACTTTGTCTGTTTGATCTTAGAGTTGAACCCGTTGCAATTTACAGATTGGAAAACATGTGGATTCATCTGAGGAAGACAGATCTCGAAAAATTTGGGAAACTTACGGCTACTTACTTAAAAAGGGTGCCATGTCGGTCCAAATACACACTCTCGTGACTTGTGTATGAATTGGCCAGAGAGCCCTTCTTCACAGAAGAGATGTGACTGAGGCACTTACTATCAGCAACGACAGCCTACCAGGACTTATTGATGGAACTACATGAGATGGAAAGATTTCTATGTTACAGACGCCATGACAAACTGTTAATGGATGCAAGGAGGGTACGAAGTGACATGACCCTCCATGCATGGACTTCACCACAAACTGTGCAACACCCAGAGGTTTCATGAGCCCAGCACGAGCTGTATATGTGCAGTGTGAGAGACAACATGTGTTAATCTGTAAGTTGAGAACAGAATCACTGGTGAAATTCTGTAGAATAATTGCTGTGCTTCACGCACCAAATGGCCAGTTTGGCTGCAACAAATTTATTATTAATAAATTATATTTTAAAGATCCAAAAGAATTACACAGGGATTTATGATTAGCACCAGAAACAGGATATTAATTAATAATAAATGAATATGTGTTTAACATTATAGAAATCTTAGACAATGTTTTAATCTTTGCTTAAAATTAACAAAAATTGATAGAATCTTATCATTTGAACAATCAGATTGGTTGAAAAAGGTAAACTGATTTTAATACAGAAAGGAGACCTAAAGCCAAAAAAGATTTCTAGCAATTCTCGAATAATTCAGTATTTGGTAAGACATATTAAAATAATAACAGTTCCAGAAAATATGTGAAATGTATTTCAAAACCATATTATGAACATGCTAGTGTAATTTCAGAAAAATATATTTGTACTTCACACGAAAAAAATTAAACAAGCGACTATTCTAGATATTCTGAAAATTAAAATACGCAATTTTCATTATAATGTTACAGAACCACAACAGGGTGAAAATATTGATTTTATATTATATAGAAACAGCTTCATTTATTTATGATGTAACAACTGTAGATTTTTGACACAAGTGATTATTCAAAAGCTAATATTTATGGAATTCCACAATAAAGTTTTTAGGGAAAAATCAAAGATGCAAATTGTGGAAAGATTATGTTAGAGTATTTTAGTTTAAGATCGAAAATATATGCTTATGAAGTTGGTAATAAAGAAGAGAAATGATCTCCAGAACTTAAAAAATTGTTTAGATAATAATATAAAACAATACAGAAAAATGAAGTTAACTCAGGCATTTAAACAAGAATTTTATACAGTTGAATGTAATAAAATTGTTTTAATTTCTTGTTGTTATTCTTTATATTTTTTAAATCTTCCCCAACTTTTTCAAGTGATTTCGTTCTGAAGAACTAGGAAAACATTCTTCTACAGTTGTTTTAATAAAATAATTATTTTAATTTGGATTATTACTAACTTGTGGGTCATATTTATCAACAATAATATACAGTAAGTATTTTTATTTTACATCCGTTGTTTCATGTTCAACATTTTCTCTGTATTTACCTTTATTAATTTTTTTGTCATACTTATTGTTATAAAACTGTATTCCAATATTTACTACACAATTCCTTCAATTGGCTAATTTTAAATCAACTCTAACAAATTCATGATAAATATGATTTAAATTTGCATCATCTTGTCTGAAAATATTTAAATAATTAAGTCTACCTCTTATAATTGTTTTGGTATTTTTGAATAGGTTTTGAGCTAAGTAAAAAAATCACTTCCTTTAAGTCTACCTGTACCAAAATATTAAACTATATCGTGATTTTCAGGAATGCAATCGTCAAAAAATACAACTGAACTATTTTCAATAACAGTAGTAATTGTTTAAATAACTTTATCCTCAATTTTTCACACCTCTTTATAAATTCTTGATATTTTAGTTGATTTAAACTTTTAGAATAAATGTACAAATGAAAATTTTTTTCCAATTTAACCATCCTGATACCTGAATATAATTATCAATCATTAAGTTGTTTCCGACAACCACTTGGCCCTATTATTGAACATTGAATAGAATTTGTTAAATGTTTACTGTGTTTATTTTTTACTATTTTCAGGAGTTCTTGTTTTTGTTTCATAATCCGTCTTGTATTTATTAGTAAAAATGAGTAAATTATTTCAATTAACTGATAGTTCATCTGTTCTGAAAAAGTATAACTGTTCTAATAAAAGAAAAATGCTTCACTGGGTGGTTTTTATCCAACAAAAAGTAATAAATTACATACTAACAATAGAAATTCCTGTTGGACAATACAGTTTGAGTAAATTTGCAATCAAAAGAATGTTATATAGGCATTAAAGGAGATTAAAATTTTAAACAGAGTGACATTAAATTTTTTGTAGATAAAGAAGATTCTACTGGCTAAATTTTAGGCTTTAATAATCAAATTATGGAAGCTAATGAAAAAGCAATTGCTAATAATGTTATAAAGTTATTCCATTTGAAGCTATAAATATTAATTTTAATTTAGCTGATGGAGTGTGTGTTAAACATGATGATAATATTAGTTTCTCTATGAAAATTATTTCGTCATTTTAACCAAATGCTGAATTTGGAGGACCGATAATTTATGGGCCAAATTATCCTATAAATATTCCAATTTTTGATACTATTCAAAACTTAGGAATTCCTATCACTGATAAAAAATGATAATTTGATTGACTTCAGTGGTGCTAGTGTAACAATAATTAAGAAATGAATTAATGTATTTTTCCTAAATAAATCATAAGCAAAGTTGAGAGTTATCAATTTTACTCATTACCTAATAATGAGAAAACAAAAGATAATTTAAATCTTCCTAATGAAGAAACAGAATTTAATATTGGTGATGGCTAGGTTCATCCTAATTGTTCATAGCTTTATACGGCATTTGATGTTATTCACACAGATTTTTCAGCATATTATGATAAATCTAATTTTATGTAGAGTAGAACATCGATTGATTGCTTCAGCAACTCTCATTCAATTAACTTCATCTGTATAAAATGAATTAACTATGGAACTCTCATTCAATTAACTTCATCTGTATAAAATGAATTAACTATGGAAGGAAATGTTCTTAACAGTGATAATGTTATAAACAAACACAATGAAGTAATTTATACACTATAATTATCTTGGTGGATCTTTTAAGTATTTAAAAAAATAATTTTGGGAAGGAGATTTAAAAGTAATTTTTACTTAGAGTTCAAGAAAAGATCAGGAAGATTCTATTCTTCGATGGACTAGTAGTTGGTTGGTTGGTTGGTTTGTGGGATGAAAGGGACCAGACTGCTACGGTCACCGGTCCCAATGGACTAATAGTAATGATGGCATTACACTTCCAAAAGAAGGTGAAATTGTTGTAAAATGCGTGGAATTTCCTGTTGCTGTTGTCGAGTATGACCCAGAATATTCACTTGAACTAGAACATGAAACACTGGAAAATCCAAACATTCCAGTTTCTGTCTTTTTACTGTAAACTATTGAATTTGCTGGATTAAATGGAAAACGAAAGTTTGAACTAAGTATTACTAATTATTATAATTCTGTCGAATTTGGTATGCTTTATTTTCATTGTTTTCCACATTTATCCGAAAATTATCAGTTAAATGATTCTTCTTTATTTAGTCATGTTAAATTGCAAAATATCTATGGAAGGAATGAAGTTTCTGCTCAAGAATTATGAATTCCTTATTGCCGAACAACTTTTTAAAATCTGAAAAGCACTGTAAACTTTTAAAAAGAACAACAATTAAGTAACGATGTAAATGTAATCCCATTCAATTTTATTGGAAATTATCCTATCTATGTCATGAATTTGACTTTAAGAATGAATCTTTTAACTACTCTAAAAACAAAAATTATATTATGTGCATTTTTTAATTAAATATACCAAATGATACAACTGTATGTATAATTATGTACGGTAAAAAGAATTTAACTTAATAATTTACAACAGATTTGAATTGACAATTTTTTAAAAAGTTATAAAAGTGTTAGCCTGATTTCTTCATTTCCTTTTGAAATATTTTCAGAAAGATAAAGAAGATAAAAACTGAAAAAATTCGATTTTCAAAAATTAGAACATTTGATACATGTTTAAACTTTTCATACCCAAATTTGAAAATCTAAATTTTTTTCTATATAAATAAAAGCAAAACAAAATGAGTATGAATGTCAGCATTGAAAATGCAGTTATAATACTGGTTTGGTACAAGTGTTCACTAAATTATTGGAGTTTAATAGTATGTCTTACCAAAATTTCGGCTTTTGAAATATTGTAACTAAATATGGAGAAAAAGTTTTATTACTCTTAGATGACATGCAAAATTACACTTCCACATCATTATACTAAAATATATTTAGTAGATGATAAATTAGAAAAAACTTTTGAATAATATTTATTTATCAAGGTAAAAAACAAAATAAGGATAAATTAGTTCATGTTATTGAATTCCAATAAATTTTTGCATTTTTTAACTTCAGTATTTAATAATAAATTTTACTTAAATGAGAATCATAGATAATTTTTAAATGGGGAAAAGCTACATGACTAAAATCGTGTTTTTAAATCTGAGAAGATGGAAAAATATGCCCTTTGCACCAGAATTGTCATAAATATACTACCATACACAAAGTACACAACAGGTTTCTGAACATCAAAACATGTGACGTAAATTGCTGTGTCTTTTGATTGGATTGATTTTTTTTATATCGACGGGGCACCATAGATGTTACTATATGACGTAAATTTCAACTTGATACGCCAACCAGTTGCTGAGAAACAGGGTTTTTAACAAATTGAGGATGAAGTGATCCTCTAATGTTGAACTGAAGTACGAAACTCTAAAAACAGCATTTCTGACGCGGGTCTGACGACGCATAAGTCATTAATGTTAGCCTAACTGCCAAACCAAGGTTGGCGCAGCGGAAAAAGTACAGAACGGTAACGGAGAGCTTAAGGGGGTCGAAACGCTGTGAGGAAGCCACTTTTTATCATCAATTTTTATGTTATTTACACAGGAAATATACTGAAATAATGGTGAATACATTGTATTTATTAATATTTGCACAGAAGTCGTGGAAAGGTATGCCAAAGGCAAATGTTGGATAAAAAAAAATCCAAGAAAGGATTGTACAAGGGTAGTCCCGAAAGTAAGGTCTCCTATTTTTTTTATACTTACATAGACCTGTTTATTTCTACAATGGTTTACATCAGTTTACGGCTTGAACATTCAGCTATTTTTCGACATAATCACCATTTCTGTCGATGTATTTTTGTAGACGCTGTGGCAGTTTTTGTATGCCCATTTCATACCAGCTTGCCGCCATGCTGTTCAGAAAGTTACGAACCTCTTCTTTCACCTCCTCGTTGGAGCTGAATCGCTTTCCGGCCAAATGTTCTGTTAACCTAGGTAACAGGTGATGGTCACTGGGCGCCAAGTCAAGACTATAGGGTGAAAGAAGAGGTTCATAACTTTCTGAACAGCATGGCAGTGAGCTGGTATGACATGGGCATACGAAAACTGCCACAGCGTCTACAAAAAATGCAACAGATATGATGATTACGTCGAAAAATAGCTAAATGTTCAAGCTGTAAACCATTGCAGAAATAAACAGGTCTATGTACTTATAAGAAATAGGAGACCTTACTTTTGGGATTACCCTCGTACTTACAGCGTCCACAAGGACTTTGCAAATAACTTGCCGCAATAGGGCTGTAATTGAAGCGTCAGCTTAATTTTCATCCAGCCCCAGCCCCCCTGCCCGGCAGCCGCTCAAAAGGCTCGCAGTGCGTGTAAAATCGGTCTATCGGGTGAGAGAAAGAAACCACATGCGGAGAACACTGCCTACCCCAGAACACACTCCACATTCCAGCTATCGGCGCCATGATGTGTAACGCTTAGTCTGCTATGCGGTGAGCGAGAACCTTGCACGAATGTAAACCAAGTGTTTTTCTACAGCAACGTTAATGCAATCATGTAATCGTAAAATTGCGTCGCTCGTAGCGTGAGGAAATTGCCAAGACTATTACTGCTTCCCCCTGAACGTGTAAGACATCAACTGTAAAATAATGAAAGTATCTAATTTTATACACAAAGTTGTCGTGTGGTCCTTTCAATCCCCTCCTGAAAATTCATACACGATCTCAAATTTTCCTTTTGCCTCTCCTTTTCTAGCTTTAAAAAAATATATTAATAAACACAATATACTGAGCATTATATCGTAACATTTGCAGCGTAAATAACGTAAATCTCAAAATGAAAGAAGTACATATTGTAGACGGTCTAGATGCCACGACCGTCGGATTACCTTTCTGTGCTCTTTCCGCAGCCTGCACAATACTTTGCTAATATTAACGGCTGATGCCTCTCGCGCCAGATACGCTGGTTTTCTTTTTCCAAACGCCTGGCCATCTGGAGCTGAAACTTGTATTACTTTGATCTCCGGCCAGGCCCTGCACGTACCACACATTTGGACGGTGAGGGGTAGGCGGGGTCAACTGTTAGCGCCAGACCGTCGCTGACCAGAGAAAATACAAGTCGTGTCGTACAGAGTAACAGAGAGAAGACGCGCGCGAGTCTAGGGTTCTTCTGTAGGGGAGGGGGGGGGGGGGGGTGCAGTGAGTTGCGTTCTAGAGGGTAACGTCAGGCGTGGCCCAGAGAAGTGTGTTGGGGTCCTTGATAGAAATGTGAGACCTTTTGCAGTTACCTACGATAAAGTACTGTGTGAAGAAAGCTGGGCAAATAATCGAGGTGACGGAAAGATTGGCAAAGTGCTCTAAATGTTCGGAGCTACCGCAAAATGCGAAAAAAGTGCAGTATCCTATTACTACTACATCGACGTGTCACAGTTGGAGCGGGCCAATTCATACCAACAGTTACACCTAAGATATATCACATGGAACGACCGGGTGGCAACCTCCGTTCACTGGTACAGTACTGAGCACATACTGCCAGGAAACCGGTTACTAGTGACTCGTGCGACAAGAGCACCCGGGAATTCAGACTTGGGCGCCTGGCAGAGGGTTCTTCGAACCACCCTTACACTATTTCTCCGCCTTTCCACACTCTATCGGCGCGTGGGAAACATGAACACTTAAATTTTTCTGTACGAGCTCTGATTTATTTTATTACGATCATTATTTCTTCCTACGTAGGTTGGTAAGAATAAAATATTTTCGAATTCAGAGGAGAAAGCTGATGATCGAAATTTCGTGAAAATATCGGACTAACGAATAGCGCCTTTGTTTTAACGACGGTTTACCAGATCCGTGGAACTCTCTCCTCTATATCCCGAGAGCACAAAATGAGCTGCCCTTCTTTCCAAGTCCTCCGTCAGTCCTATCCGGTAAGCAATACTCCAGAAGAGGAGGCCAAGCGTAATGCAAGCAGTCCCTTTAACACCACTGTTGTATGTTGTGCCAACAAATCGCAGTCTTTGGTTCGATTTCCCCACAACATTATCTATGCGATCGTTCCAATTGCAGATGTCCGCAACTCTAATTCCCCAGTCGAACTGACAGCCTTTAAATTTGTGTGATTTGTCGTGTAACCGAAACTTGACGGACTTCTTTTCGTACTCATGTGAATGAGACAACTGCCAGATTTCGTATCATATAGATATCGCTATCTACGTCATTTTGGAATTGGTTTTCATCTTCTGATGACTTCACTACACAGTAAAAGACAGCAACATCTGCAAACGATCTAACAGGGCTGCTCACATTGTCTCTTAAATTCTTTATGTAGATCAGGAACAGGAGAGGGCCTGTAACATTTCCTTGGGGAAACGCAGGGCAGCACTGTAGAATTTTCCGCCGGTTACTGCATGCTGTGACCTTTCTGACGGGAAATGACGAATCCCGTCGCACAACTACAGCGGTAGTGCATAGGCGGGCACTGAATCCTAGAATATAGTGGACGTATAGAAAGAAGAGCAGCACGGGTGGCCACAGGTTTGTTTCGCCCACGCAAAGGCGTCAGGCGAATACTGAAAAGCGTGGACCGGTTGACGTTTGGAACAGACCCCGACTGCTACGCCGAAGCCTCCGTAAGTGGGAAATGTGGTAACACACAGCAGGCCGCTACGTACGAGTCCCGTAGGGACGGCGAATGCGAGGTCGGGCCGGCGACAACGCAGACGCGTCGGAGCACTGGTTCTGCTAGCGCTAACGGAAGAGGGAGAAGTCAGTACGTGGGACGTGAACGCCACACTCCGGCGGAGGGAGCTTCTGGTAACACTGACTGATCCCCCGTTCCGCGACTAGCTCGGGGGAAGAATGAACTGCTTACCAACGTCGAGGGCTGCGTCACGTCGCTAGGCACTGCGGTACATAAAATGTAGCGGGGATCGTGATGAGAAGCAAAATTCTGCCACTCCGAACCTCAACATCCTACTGCACAGGATGCTTCGACCACAAAAATGCCAGCAGATGAAGAGGGCTGCCGCCTCTAGGGAAGAAGTGATGTGGCAGGGGGTGAGGCTCATGTTGTTGAGGATCGTACTGTGGTACACTCAAAACGTGTCACGATGTACTCATTCACGCAGTGGAGGCAGAGGGGTGGAGCTACAGCGTGCGCACGGAGCTGCGGCCGTACTCACTCATGTGGTAGAGGATGATGTTCTCGTCGCCGTCGCGCGCCTTGTAGTTCTGGAAGGCGAGGTTGGTGGGCGCGAAGACGGTCACCTGGCGCAGCTGCAGCGTGCTGTTGGCCACCTCGTTGTGCTCCAGCCACGAGTAGAACTGCCGGCACACACATGCAGAACTAAGATCTGGCATACAATTTACATTGTATTGCGTTTTACGATTGCAAAACTTGTAAAGTTAAGTTATAAAAACATTTAACAATCACTATGAAAGTGTTACGCAGAACAGTAAAAATGGGTCAGTAGGAGGTTCGTGTACTCACTGTTAAATTCCCCCACTGTTGGCAAAAAGACATGTATTATGCTCTGGAAACTGTTGTACGCATCTGAGCACATATATTTCACTCCTCTCTGTATTAATGTTGAACGTCTGAAATCTCTCACTTCACTGTTCTAGTACTGGCGTTATTTTTGAAAAATCACAAATATTGCTAACAACAAAGGACATGCTTGTCAAAATAGCCACGTGTTTGACGAGGTCTCTAGGGAATACATTAGCATTCTGAAAATGGTTGTTACTGTAAGTTACGGTTCTCCAATGAGTGACTCTTCACGATCACAAAGCACTTAGCAAGCTCCTAGCCACCTGAGGATATTATTAAGACTTCACATGATCGCTAAGCTACTTCTGTTACACTATAATAAAAGTTACCTGAGGATGACGGTGACTGGTCGTGGAAACTGAGGGGGCGTCCCAACCTCACTGCTCGTATGTAAGCTACAAAGCGCACAGGGTTTACCAGGAGGAATGGCCAGTTGCCGGAGGTACGACAGGAAAGATCATTCGAAGCAAAAAAAAAAAATGCCCAGTAAACGTCGGCTCTGAAAGGCATACCTTAACAGCTATGAACACTCGCTTGTCTCCGCTATTGTGGAACACACTTCTTCCACTGAGAAAGTGCTCATAGGCCGTAAGGTACGCATTTTAGAACCCACGTTTCCTGGACAAGTTTTCCTTGTTTTCGTGCACGTAACCTCCTCCCTAAATATGGAAATCAAAGAGCTTCCATTAGAAGACATGTCTCTCACAGTAGCGAAGACGAAGAAGTGCTCACAGCTCTTAAGGTATGCGCTGGAGAGTCCACATTCATCGGACTTTTTCCTCATGGGACATGCCGTAAAGTGCGCGAAGGAAACGAGGTCCAACTGCGTCGCTGACGGACCTAGAAGGGCTTACGCACTAGCGGCATCGCCAGAAAGTCCGACAATCCGGTCCTTCCCTCTAACGCTACAAGGGACACGCTTCTCTTAAACGTAACCATTAGTTCACGCGCGCCATAGCAATACTTTCGCTCGCTGTTTGGGGGCCATGTCACGGATCGCGCAGCCCCTCCCGCCGGAGGTTCGAGTCCTCCCTCGGGCATGGGTGTGTGCGTGTATTGTTCTTAGAATGTTAGTTTACGATGGCGCCAGCAGTTTGGTCCCTTAGGAACTCTCACACATTTTAATATTTTAGGTTGTGATGTTGCACAGAGGCTGCAGGCGGCAGGGCTGTTCTGTTTCCGCTTCGGCCACGAGGACGACCTGTGTTGCATTCGACTAACGTCTTCTACTTTTTTATGAAAAAGTCTAGTTTCAGTCACACCTTATTCGACACATCGATCATGTTTATCAGTTCGAACAGATTTACGAGTTTTGACTTTTAAACTTGTAGGAGAACTGGATATAAAATGCAGAAAATATTTTTCCTTTAAAATAAAAAGAATCCATTATGGGTTCGCGATTATTTACGCTTTTGGTCCACAACCAGTAAAATCACGACTAAAAAAAAAAAAAAAAAAAAAAAAAAAAAAAAAAAAAAAAAAAAAAAATTATTGAATTCCAGTTTATAGAACACCTTCAAACGTATGATTATTTTACAAACGACTTTATCTGTTAAATGTTTGACGTTAATCATGCAAGAGAAGAAAAGGTTCGAAATTATTTTTATAAAGTTTGTTGGAAGTCGTTACCTGCTTTCACTATGGATGAGCGGGTAATCTGCACTCCGTTTTAAGCGAAAGCTGGATTTTCCCGGATCTCCTGATCTGCGTGTCGTGTCAGATAGCAATATAATCTCGGAAGTACATTCAGTGGGACGTGTCGGTTGTGTGCAAACAGTCAGCAAAGAACAGAAACGTCGTGCCTGATACTCAAGTTTTACTGGAAGAACAGCGACATGTAATGTTTTTTGTTGGGTACGTCAGCGAGAAAAAGTTTCGTAAAGATGTAAAATTATGTTTGCAGTTAATCAGATGTTGGCAAGTGGTCTTGTTCTCAGTCACTGGATAAATATGGCCTGGGCAATTTCCGTGCTAGGACTCAAGACTATCAGTTTCTAACAGTTATATTTGTCTCACTCTGTCAAACTTCTGACGTAAGATTGTAGAACTTAGTGACTAAGTTTTGACAGCATTTTAAATTCGATCAATAAGTATGCAAAATATTGAAAGTAAACTTTTTGTTGCTCCTGAAAGACAACCTGCAACTGGAACCGAAGACGATGGAAGTATGAGGTCCGTTTAGCGGTACAGACTGGCATGGAGAACGGAAGTGACGACCTTCGCAATCTATTCCTGTAAACGGAATAAAAACCCTCACGGAATTAGTGTCATATCACAGCAAAGATTTCTGAAGGACGGAATATGTTGTTACGAATGCGTGGATTTTGTGCCACGTTACAGCGTGAGGTCACATTTACTGTCGCATATAGAGACTGAATAATGAGTTCTGAAATCCGTCTCCAGAGTGACTCACATTCTTGTTACCACATACAGAACACGGTATTGCTTAGCACAATTTCTGTTGCGCGTGGGTGTATGCGATTTCTCAGTCTTTGTAAGAATGACACTGATTTCACGATTCAAACAACGGAGACTTTGTCAGAAAAAGAGTTAAGTTTGCTGCGAAGTAAGTCTTCGAGCGCAAATAAGAAAAAAAAACCATTTCGATATTTTACAAGTTAATCGTCTCAGCACATTGATTAATTTGTTTACTATGGAATAGCGACTTCAATTTGGGATACAAATGAGAAAACAGCAGTGTAAATTTATGAAATTCCTGCAGAATCATTTAATTTTCACTCATGCAGGCAACCCCCCAACCCCCAATACACCTAAGTTGGTAGGTGGATGCTCCTCACGCCATCTGACGGTGTGTGGTGGAGGGTACTTGAGGCACAAATACCATTTTGCCCCTTACCTGCTCCATTGGAGAACGGGACGCGGGTACAACGACTGACGGCTAACTTCCGCATCCACCCTAACTTTCAGTCCTCGCTCATTTCGCCAGAGGTTTCGGCGCGGAAGCAGGGTGTCGCAAGCCTCTCACTGGAACGTAGACTCTCCGAATTTGATCAGCAGAGCCGTGCGTGGCGCAGGGCGCCTCCTGCCGACTAAACAAACGATCCCGTGACGAAACGCGCCGCTCCTATTTGGATATTCTTTACCTGTTATACTTTAATCGGTGAACTGCATTTTCCTAAGGTTCTTCCAGTGACTCGCGGACTAGCACTTGCCTTTGCTCCTAACTCTTTTATGGGTGATTGCACTTCCACTTCGCTTTGGAGAAGTACTCCTGTGCATTTTACGATAGTTACTGTCTACAGTGACTTGCCGCCCATGGTGTACTGTAATCGAACACTAGCCAATGTCTTGGCCTATTTACGACCAACTCGTTAGTTTTATTTACGTCCAGCGTCAACTGTCGGTCCCTGCAGCGAGTCTGCTCTGACAGGAGCTGTCACAACACAGCAGGGCGGCGCGGGGTTGTCCCCCGGTCTGCCTGGAGAGCTCCCTGTACCGCAGTGACACACACATTCTTTTCGCTATGTTCTCGCTGATTTGGCGGCCGGCGGCGGCCGCCAGGCGGCAGCACTGCGCGCTTCCGCCCGCAGGCACTGGCAGCCAGAGTCCCGGGATCGATACCAGGCTACGGCGGTGACCTACTAACGGCGCCGGGCCGAAACCCACACACAGCCTGCCGTACTCTGTACTGTATACAGAAGAGGACTGTACTCGCGCACCACAGTTCCGAACGGCGCAGGAGACTGTAGCATATACAGTGACCACACACGTCTACAATGGCCCGAAGAATGTTATAGTTACACAACCCTGTACGTTACACTGGTCGGAACACGTTCGACAAAAGCGAAACTGACATTGGGCGTGTTCCGAGGAAGCGCATTAGGACCTCTATGTACTGTCTTCAAAGCGATTACAAAGTCGGGTCAAATTTACAAAGAACTTGGAAGATAGCGCCCGCCATGTTTTGTATGTGCTTCATTTTTTTGTCAGGCAGCGTACGTTGAGAATACTAAACGGTTTATGAGTTGGGTTTTGCTACGTTGTTCGGCGACGAAAACTATCAATGTTGGGTGACCCTGAGAAGATGCACAAGGGTGTGCGCAACATTTTCAAGTAGTGTAATTAGTCGACACTCTGCTTACATGTAAGATGGAATAGCTGACAGTATGTAGTTACGAGATTAATACGATGTGCACAGCTACCAAGCTTGAGAAGCAGCCGCCAGTAACCACACGTGAAATATAGAGACGGGTCCTGGTTTAGACCTTTCACCTGGCACTTTCCGGCACAAAGAAGGTTTTCCTGAAATAAAAACAACTGCAAATTTTACAAAAAAAGCAGGTTAAGTGGAAGGTCATCAAACTGATATCTTGGAAACTCCAATTCTACTGTTTTTTCCGTATTGACTCAGAACGGCAGGAAATAGTTCAGCTTTGCAACCGATGATAACAATTTACTTTTCCTAGATCCAACATTTACAACATTTTTTTAAGAAGAAATCGGCTATACGAAGTTTTTCTTTGATGTGACTATATTAGTTGACGAAGAGACTTGTTATATCTTCATAAAGTTTTGCAACAACAGATTTTTCAAATCTGGTATGACGAATATAGCTTCTAGTGCCTACACAAATGACAATATCTTCTTTCTGATATTTATTTTTTCACAATTTCAATTCCAGCACGCAACCAGAAGTAAGTACTTCAGAGGGTTTCATAAATCTATCCCTAAATAAGGTATTTACGACGCTGTGAAGTTTATGAATCACTGGCTCTTCTTTGTGAAGGAATACACTTGCTATGTATGGTAAGTAGCGAAAGACTATTACGCAAAAAAAGATATAGTTTAGTAACTTGTTCATTTAGAATGTGGTCTACTATACTCAAGTGAGAGTTGTTTATTTTGTTTAAAGCGTCCCTATTGAAAAGTTTTACCAGACTTCCACTGCTCAGTTATTCTTTTTATAGACTGGAGCAAAAAAGTCATCTTGTACAAACGTACTTCAGTATTTTATGGGATTCAGTGCCTTTTTTTGGAAAAGCAGTAAAGTTCCACTACAAATTCTTAAGCATTATGATATTTTAGGATTTTCGCACCTGTTTGTGCAGCTAAATGAAGAAAGTGGCAGGAACAAGTTTGTATTCGTATGCGTGGTTGAACTTTCTTCGATAAAAGCAGCAGTCTTCTCTTAATGAACTGTTTCGTTTCCCATCATTTACTCCTCTTTTATTTAAATTTACACATGTAAGTTACACCATGTACGGAAACATTTGTGTTTATTCATTATTAGAAAATGTACACCTGTGTTATGGTTAAACGTGATTGGTTATTTGCTTTATTTAATGCACTGTAAGTAAAATAACGTGAGCCACGTCTGAATAGCATTATAACCGTTCGTGCCACAGCTAAGCTATAATTATTTTTTTGTAAGCAATGCCACCCAGCTTCGCCAAAAGACTACGCCCTTATATTCATGTTTAGATGTATCAACAATTGTAATATGGTGTTGCTTATTATGTTGTTTCACATATGTAATCATTTTACAGTTTATCACACGTGTTTGTACATATATTTTAAGTGACTGTAAATGAAGGATGCGTTCATTAACTAATGTGAATGTTAGTCCTAAGTATATGCCGAATTATTATTATTATTATTATTATTATTTTTATTATTTTAGACAGGCAACGACATCTGTCTTGCTTTTAAGTATTGCACATATGTCTTTAACAGCGCAATTAGTTGTTTGAACAACTGTAATATGACACTGCAATATTTAATTTTAATTTTTGTGGAAGTTGTCATTCATATATGTAAATGTTAGACGGGTTGCTACCTTAGCGCCTTCTCGTAGTACCAGAAATGAGTTTGCACTTGTCTGTTGCTGACTGCATATGACGTAACCATATGTTTAGTGTATGCGGAGTAGTTAAACACGAAGGCTTTTAAATGTGCTAAGACTTCTCCACAGATATTTTAGTTCTCTTGTAGATTCCATTGACCATTTGTTTTTTCACCGCTACTGCTCAATCATACATTGAAGAAGCAATGACGGAAATAAAAGAGAGAGAGAGAGAGAGAGAGAGAGAGAGAGAGAGAGAGAGAGAGTTAAGAGTGGGGTTAAAATTCAACGTGGTGGTGCATCAATGACGAGGTTTGCTTGTGACATTTGCTATCCTCAGTAAAAGTGAAGAAGAATTATACGATCTGGTGAATGGATCGAACAGTTTAATGGGTACAGAAAGGGCCAGAGCAAATCGAAGAAAGACGAAAGTAATGAGAAGTAGTAGAAATGACACCTATATTGATGATCGCGAAGGAGACGAAATTAGGAAGTAAAATAACTCATGACGGACGGAGAAAAGAGGACATAAGAAGCAGACCAGCACTGGCAAAAACGGTATTCCTGGGCAAGACACGTCTGTTAGTATCAAACATTAGGCCTAATTTAGATAAGAAATTTCTGAGAATGTAGGTCTGCAGCGCAGCATTGCGCGGTATGGTAGTGAAACATGGACTGTGGTAAAAAGTGGAACACAAGAGACTCGAAGAATGTGAAATGTCACGCTACAGACGAATGTTGAACATTCAGTGGACTGATAAGGTACGGAGTGACGAGTTTCCCCGCAGATAGGGTTGATAGAAGATATAGAGAAGATCCAACGGAGAGCAGCGCGCTTCGTTACAGGATCATTTAGTAATCGCGAAAGCGTTACGGAGATGATAGATAAACTCCAGTGGAAGACTCTGCAGGAGAGACGCTCAGTAGCTCGGTACGGGCTTTTGTCAAAGTTTCGAGAACATACCTTCACCGAGGAGTCAAGCAGTATGTTGCTCCCTCCTACGTATATCTCGCGAAGAGACCATGAGGATAAAATCAGAGAGATTAGAGCCCACACAGAGGCGTACCGACAATCCTTCTTTCCCCGAACAATACGAGAATGGAATAGAAGGGAGAACCGATAGAGGTACTCAAGGTACCCTCCGCCACACACCGTCAGGTGGCTAGCGGAGTATGGATGTAGATGTAGATGTAGAATGGGCGAGGAAAGCAGTATGTGGAAAACATTGCCAAGAAGAAGGGACTAGATGGTAGGTCGTATATTAAGATATCAGGGAATAACTTGCATGGTACTAGAGGGAGCTGTAAACAAAAACAGGGATTGTAATACATCCTGCAAATAAATGAGGACGTAGGTTGCCACAGGAGAGCAATTCGTGGCGGGCCGCATCAAACCAATCAGAAGACTGAAAAAAAAGAGGCATACTTTGTTATTTCCAATTCAATCAAGATTCTCGCTTATATTGCGTCCAATATTTTTATTTTCTCTCTCTGGGTCGCAACAACTTCTTCATGATGAGACCCCAACCGATATCATACCTCCACGGGTTTCCACGCTACACCAATTTATAACTTTACGCAAAACTAATTTGTTACAGTCACTCAGACGCGCCTACACTCGTACGATGACTTCACGAGCGAAAGAAAGGCTGTACGAGCACAACATAATTGCACCTGGCAGTGTGTGCGTTTAGGTCGGCTTCTCGTGAGTTTTTATCGTGGTACTTGACGAGGACGCGGCGTCTTTAGATCACTTACAGTGCGGCGCGTCTTCCTCGGCCGCCGCTATACAACACGTTTACCACGCGTCGCTGAGTACAGTAGTAGCGTGGTGGGGTACAGTACGATACATCCGTTACGGGCTCGACCACTGTTTACGCATTACCAGTATCGCAGTTATTAGAGATTAAAATCTGACGGTATTTTGTCACACAAGAGACCGGAGAAACGTTTTCACGTCAAAATAACTGGGCGACTTTATTCTTTTTTCAAGGTGACGGTCAGAACTAAGGGTAGCCGTCGTACATTTTCGGCACCGTATGAACTTGTTCATTCCTCCGAGTCACGACACGAGCGGCTGCTTCCTTTGCGCCGCAGCCGCCACAGCGCGCCTGCCGCGCTAAGGAGGGCCGCCCCAGGTATCGATCCGTGGACCTCGGCGCAGGGCGCCACGCCGGGACGTCGCCACTCTGCTCGAGCACGGCGCAGGAAACAGAGGGGCCGTTCTGGACGGCGTTCTCCCACAAAGCCGGCAGCTACGCGCCCGTTCATTAGAACAGCAAAAAACGTCGCACTGGTGGGTCTGACACACCGGTGTCAATGTGTTCTTTTTTCCATTTCCAGGAGTGTATATACACGCTAAGACCAAAACAAGCGACGCACCACGAAGCAGTCATCCGAATGGAACTGAATCCGGTAGGTGTGACGCACATGTACTGACAAACAAATGATCACGACTTCAAAAAAAATTCCATCATCTATTCGAGAAAAAGCGCTTACAAATTGTGCAAGTCAGTGATGCTTTGGTTCACCTCTGGCCCATATGCAAGCAGGTTTTTCGCTTAGCAGCGATTGATAGATTCGTTGATTGTCCTCCTGAAGGACACCGTGCCAGATTCTGTCCAATTGGCTCGAGCTGGTTCTACAGCCCTGTCCGCAATGCTCCAAACGTGCAACAAACTGTGGCCGAGAGAAAGTTCGTTAAGCACGAAGGCAAGCAGTAGAAAGTCTCGCCGTGTGCAGGCGGCCATTATCTTGTTTGCCTTCCCACGAAGGGCAACAAAACGAGACACGAAACAATGTCGAGATACCGCTCGCTGTATAGGTGCGGCGGATGACAATCAAATGGGTCCTGCTGTGTAGTGAAATCGCGGTCCAGACCATCACTCCTGGTCACCGGGACGTATTGCGGGCGACAGTCTGGTTGGTATCTTTTCTGGTCATCAGGGTTCAGTTCCGATATGGACGCAGCACTGAAGACTGTTCTGCTGCAAGCCGGAGACGTGGCCCTGGGGACGGCTGAGTGTCGCCTGCCACCACACAGCAGGACCCGCTCGGTTGTCATCCGCGGCGCCGCTACAGAACAGCGGCGATATCCTATGCGCTCTTTCGCTCCCCTTCATGCAAGCCATCCTGGACTAACGCTGCACGTAGGTAATACTTCCCAGTTCCCCCCCTCCCCCCCCCCCCCCCCCACCTCCCGAGCAGCACGGGATTTTGGGGATCTGACGCGCCAACTGGACAGAATTCGACCCGATATCCCTCAGGAGGAGATCCAACAGCTCTGCACCCAATAACGAGGCCAGAGGTGGACCAACGCATTATTGACTTGCTCAATTTGTCAAGTTCTCTCTCTTGAACAGGTCATCCAGTAAAGAATTCTGGAAACATCCCCTAGGCTGTGGCTAGGCCACGTCTCCGCAATATCCTATCTTCCACGAGTGCTAGTTCTGCAAGGTTCGCAGGAAAGCTTATGTGAAGTTTGAAGGTAGGAGATGAGGTACTGGCGGAATTGAAGCTGTGAGGACGGGGCGTGAGTCGTGCTTGGGTAGCTCAGTCGGTAGAGCACTTGCCCGCGAAAGGCAAAGGTCCCGAGTTCGAGTTTTAATCTGTCAGGAAGTTTCATATCAGCGCACACTCCGCTGCAGAGTGAAAATCTCATTCAGGTCACCCATTTTTTCTGAAATTGTAATCTACGTGTGCGGACAAACAAACGATTGCATCTTTCGATTTCCGCCCCATCCCGATAATTCCTCCGTAGTGCATTTTCGTTTGTCTTTTAGAGTGTATAAGGAAAGAATACGCAGCGGGTGTCTGATTCAGAAATGGCATTAGCATGTTGTTTGTTTACTATCCCGTGATGTGGGTGATACGAGCCCAGGTAACCAAGAGGAACAGAATTTTATTACTGACATGGAGACTACACCCCGACGTAAAGTTCTGAGCAGCAACTAGACAGCCTCTGAATGAATGCAGCCGAAAAATGGCCCCTGATCTGATGAGAAACTGGACTAGAGGACAACAGTTGAGAATGTGGTCTGTCACAGGGAACACTGCCGCAGGTTGAGTCGATATCTACTACACTATCGATTTCTCGCTTCCGACTGGCGCGCGGTGCGCTCTGACGGGTGTCACTTACTTACTGTCGATGTCAAACTCGAACTGGGACTCTCAGACTGACTGGTCAGCAAGCAGGCAGCGTCATACAGCCGCCCGGCGGACGAAGACTGCAAAGTGGCGAGGCGAGCTAGCGCCGTGGCGGGCAGGAGGAGCTGCGGCCGCCTGGACAGCGCGGCAACCCGCGGCGCTCTGCTGCGCGGCTGGCGGCCGCTGGCGTCGTATAGTGAGGAGAAACGCGTGGCAAGTCTGCAGCGGCGGGGCTACGGTTCACTGCTCGCGTCACTAGGGATGCCGCAATCGTCGTCAGTGTGGAGGACGGTGCGCGATGCCACGTGCCTAGCGTCCCAGAGACCAGACACACGCTGTGCAGGATCGTCCAACCACACCACACGCCTCGTGTGAGCTCGTTGCCAGCGACACGAGTATCCACGCACGCGGAGGCTGCGGCGACGGTCGGCACGGCTTACCGCCGCCTGGCAGCGGGGAGGGGGAGGGGCGGACCGACAGCGGTGCTGTCGGCGTGTCGGAGCCCCCAGGAAAGCTCAAGCCTCCAGACTGCAACTGTCGTTATCACACGGGCTCAACACATGCCGTGATGATGTGGGGGGGGGGGGGGGGGCGGTGGGTGCCTTTGGCTACTCAGCAACAGCCACATGTGGTTCATATAGCCAGTAATTTGGACAGCAGGCGTTACACTACTGACGAGTTAAAGGCGGTTGCTGTCCCTTACTTCCGAGGTGCCTCACTTCCAACACAATAACGCAAATCCACACGTTTCCCGAATTGCCCTGGCCTACCTCGATACAGTGTTGGAGTGTTCCCCTTCCCACCCGCTCTCGCCAGTCACTGCTGCTGGTGAGCGCTGGCACAGAGTTGAAGCGTCAATCAACGACATCTGAGCGTACATCGACTCGATTAGACCTGTTATTGCCACCAGACGTGGCAGCTCTGTAGCCTTTTCAGTCCCCTCCCCGCCATACTGTACACGCACAACAAAGTAACATTTCGCCACTTGCTATCCTTTGCAGTGTTGTAGTTTTAATGAGCAGCTTCTATAAGATAGGCTCTGATCTGAACGGACGACGAATCGGCTACCTGGTGTGTCTTAGCAGACACCAGTCTCTCTCTCTGACACGCCACAAGCTATGCAAGTTCGCATGCATGACTTACACTCTTCCGCTATACGTATACGATTTCTGTTTGTATCACGTTTCCTCCAGCTCAAATAAAAATCGTAGTATTCTGTCACTATAATTTCTGTGAGCAGAAACTGGAATGAGTCAATTCGTACAAATACCTGGTTGTAACCAACCCCACAATATTGCTCAACTGCTTCTAACTGATACCATATACGACTAATGGGGACACACTGAACGCGCATAAAGAATGGTAGCTCTAACGATCACGGGTTTCTTTGGCCCACAGGAGAAAGTCACTGAAATGATGAGGGGAAAAACAACTGGCAGACGCTTCATGATGAATGACAACTACCCCACGAAAGCCTGCTTACGAGCGCTATTCGGAAAGTAAGGTCCGATCGGGCGCGAAATGGAAACCACAGCGAGAATCCGATAAAGCTTTGCAGAGAGGAGTCGGGCAGTGCCTCTAGAACGCCCGACGACCGCGTCCCGTCGCTCTTTTCAGTACTGACCGCACAGCGAGCACACAAAATACTGTCCGCCGCCAAGTACGAATCCCCGCTGAGAGATATCGCCTGATGTCATGCAGCCCACACAACACAACTGTCATGCAGTTCCTTCTCGGCCGCACTCTGCAGCAGCACTGAAGATGCTCCTGCAGCGTTTTCCAGGGGAACTGTTTGATCACCCGTAATACAGCCCGTAACTGGATGCCCCTATCTCTGAGCACACGAACCCCTGACTATGACGAAGACTTTTTGACACAGCTGACAAGCGTAGAGAACTGGCGGAAAGCAAAGGCGGCTGGTTTCTGTGATGAGAGTACTGGGAATGTGGTACAAGTCTGGGACAAATTTTTAAGTCGGAGCGGCGACTTAATAGACAAGTAGCTGGAAATAAGACATTTTTGATTCTCACAGTGGTTTCCATTTCGCGACTGGTCGGACCGTACTTACGGAATGGTCCTCGTACAAACTTTCAGCAACCGGCTCTGAATCACGAATCTAGGAATATACTGCAGCCTTCCCCACAGGGTGTCCCAGAAAGGATGGTCAGTTTTCAAGGATATGGCAGCAACGATCTTCCAAGCAAGAAAACTGCAATAAACGTGGCCTCTAAAACGCATACATTAAGAGGGACGAACACTTGTTCATCTTTGACATTGTCAAACACATCTCTTCTTTTGAACAAACGCGCATATCTGTTAAGATGTGTATTTTAGAGCCCGCATTTCATAGACTTTCCTGTTTCGAATCATCGTTCGTGCCATAGGAAGGACATAACTGTGTTCAGGAAGGATACATTAAGAACAGTTTGTGGTGGAGTGCTCACTGCTGCCACAAGTAGTTTACATCGTAGTGAAACACAAGTGTTTACACAGTTACCCTGAGTTATTAAGGGTAGAGGTTATATTTTACTAATTGGTTCCTTGTACCAACCCCCGACTAAGCTGCTGAACAGTTCAAAGAAAACTTGATTATCAAAAATAGATACTCCACTCCTAAAATTATAGTTGGTGGTGACTTCAATCTACTCTCAGTATGTTGGTGATAATACGTGTTTAAATTCAGTGGTGGGCTAAACATCCGAAATCGTACTGAATGTTTGCTCTGAAAATTATTTTAAACAATTAGCTCAGGAGCCCAATCCACGGGTGAATGGTTGCGAAAATGTATTTGACCTGTTAGCAACAAACAATCCTGAGCAAATAGGCAGCAACATGAAGGATACAGGGGTTAGTAACCTACGCTCGCTACAATGAGACCGAATATCGTAACATCCTTCGCTTGATACCTTTCTGAGACACAGTCTCCACTCCTTGCAATCTGACTATGTACGCGCAGGACACAGAAGGGTTTAAATTCAAAGAAACAGTATCGAGAGGAATATATAGTAACTAAATTAACAAGAGATGGCACACAGAATAGGTCGCAACACTGCTGCAGAAGCAGTGAAGAAAGCATGCCAAATTTGAAAGAACGCGAAACCCCCAATACTGTCGAAGTTCCGCAAGCACTCCGTCTTCAGGCCACGAGTGGCCCACCGGGACCATCCGAGCGGCGTGTCATCCTCAGCTGAGGAGCGTGGGGTCAGCACACCGCTCTCCCGGTCGTTATGATGGTATTCTTGACCGAAGCCGCTACTATTCGGTCGAGTAGCTCCTCAATTGGCATCACGAGGCTGAGTGCACCCCGAAATATGGCAACAGTGCATGGCGGTCACCCATCCAAGTGCCGGCCACGCCCAACAGCGCTTAACTTCGGTGATCTCACGGGAACCGGTGTATCCACTGCGGCACGGCCGTTGCCCGGCGGAAGTTTTACAGAAACTCCAAATTTAGCGCGATGCTTTTTTAATACTTTCCATAGTGAAACTTTGTGTCGAAATCTGACAGAATACCCACCGGTCTTCTGGTCGGACGTAGAGCAGCGTCATGACGCAGTCAATGTTCTTGATGGTAGTGCCACTAAAGCAGAGCTACTAAATAGTTTTCCGAAATTCCTTCACCGATGAGAACGAAGGGAATATTGCAGAATTAGAATCAAGAGCAGCTGCCAACGTGACTAACTTATAAGTAGATGTACTCGATGAAGCGAAGTAGCTTATCGATAAAGTCAAAACCTCCAGTGAAGACTGGTATAGCAGGCACATTTCTTTCACAATATGCTGATACAATAGGTCTATACCTGGCAATCATATACAACCGGTCGCTGGTAGAAAGAGCCGTACTCGGAGACTGGAAAGTTGTACAATTCACACCATTACCCAAGGAAGGAAACAGGCGTAATCCGCTGTATTACAGACGCATATCATTAACGTCGATTTGCTGTAGTGCTTTGGAACATATGCTGTGTTCGAACCTTATGTGTTACCTCGAAGAAAACTAATCAGCCGGCCGGGGTGGCCGAGCGGTTCTAGGCGCTACGGTCGCAGGTTCGAATCCTGCCTCGGGCATGGATGTGTGTGATGTCTTTAGGTTAGTTAGGTTTAAGTAGTTCTAAGTTCTAGGGGACTGATGACCTCAGCAGTTAAGGCCTATCGTGTTCAGAGCCAAAACGAAACTGACAAACAGCCAACACGGGTTCAGAAAATATCGTTCTTGCGAAACACAACTAGCTCTATGTTCTCACGAAGCAATGAGCGCTATTTTTAGATTTCGTGAGGGGTTTTGACGCCTTCCTCACAAGCGACTCCATATCAAATTGCGTGCCTATGGAGTAATGTCTCAATTGTGCAACTGGATTCGCAATTTCCTGACACGAAGGCCAGAGTTCATGATAACTGGCGGAAAGTGATCGAGCAAAACGTAACATCTGCCGTTCCCCGAAGAAATGTTAGAGGCCCTCTGCTGTTCCTGATGTACACAGAGACAGCGTGTCCAGCCCTTTTAGACTATTTGCAGCCGGAGCTATTATTTACCGCCTAGTAAATCATCAGGTGATCAAAACGAATAGAAAAATGATTTAAACGAGATGTCTGTATGGTGTGAAAAGCGGCAATTGGTTGTAAAGAATGTGAAGTGTGAAGTCGTCCACATGACTACTAAAAGATGTACGCTACATTTCGTTTAGACGATGACACACACAAATCTAAAGGCTGTGAATCCACGTAGACGAAGATCCCCAAATACCGACCATTCCTCTTGGGACGGCGTCTGTATCGCTGGCGCTGGGACCACGGAGAGGAGGCTGGTCTGAGTGGGCGCAGAGGCGCGTAAGCGGCGATTCTTCTGACGCTCCGTAGGCGTTTGGAACGGGAAGCAGCGCGGAGTAAAGACGTGGGAGAAGAGCAAGTGTTTAGCAAAACAACAGCAACGCTACGGGGGCTGCCTCCCCTCCAGAGGTAGCGGCAGCTGCTGGCCGAGTGTCCCACTGGAGCCTCCAGCGCTGGAATGCGCCAGACGGCGGATCAACAGGTGCAGGCGGCAGGCTGTTCTGGGCCTCGCGTGTCCCCCAGCTCTTGGGGCTGGTCGGGGATCCATTTGCACTCGCACCGCCGACAGCCGGCACCGGCACCTGCATCTACCGCAGCCTCCCTGCCCACCCAACGCAAGTCAGCGTGCGAGGCTGACCTGCCGCGCGGAGGACCCGGTACTGCCAGCCAGGTGTGAGGAGAAACGTTCCGGCAACGGGCGAAACTTTTCAGTGTGGCGCGACAACGGTTGCCAGGTGGAGAAACAGACTGGTCGATTTTAGGAAGGGGACCAAACAGCGAGCTCATCGGTCCCATCGGGTTAGAGAAGGACGGGGGAGGAAGTCGGTCCTTCTCTTTCAAGGGAACCACCCCCGCATTTGCCTTAAGCCTTAGGGAAATCGCGGAAAATCTATATCTGGATGGCTGCAGGCGGGTTTGAACCGTCCTCCTCCCCAGAAACAGAAAGGCCGCTCTCAGCCCTGTATTCAGCGACCGACATTTTGCCCTAAATTTACGTATTTTAAATAGAAATAGTATCACTTGAGTGTTCTCAATCGTTTACTAATAATTATAGTCAGTTTTTCGCGAGATCAACCTGAGATGTGCTTAATTTTTAAAAAAAAAGTCTCAGAAAAAAGCCTTATAATTGGCCGTTATGATAGAAACTAAATGCTCAGTTTTCTTAATTGGCCAGTCTACTTCGTAAGATAGGAGTACGTCATAATCAACGAAAAGTTCATCGTCGAACAAAAAAGAAAAATATCTGTTCTTCTAGGACGGAAAACGAAAAGATTTTCGATAACTTACAGAAAAAAATGCAGTTGCGATGGTGCAGCATAGAGGGACTCCCGTTCGCAGCTGCGTGTCTCAACACGGATAGGTCGGAGAGCGCCGACCGCCACGCCCTGCCTTTTGTTCTGTCCGCGCGTGGCGTGGCGTGGCGATGGCTCGTTCGGCGGACGAACAACAACTGACCGCACAGACGAAACACTGGCATCGGTTGATACCTCTACACATCCTTACACCTCCTGAGTCTTCGCACACCATTAGCTTGGATCAAATGGTTCAAATGGCTCTGAGCACTATGCGACTTAAATTCTGAGGTCATCAATCGCCTAGAACTTAGAACTAATTAAACCTAACTAACCTAAGGACATCACACACATCCATGCCCGAGGCAGGATTCGAACCTGCGACTGTAGCGATCTCCCGGTTCCAGACTGTAGCGCCTAGAACCGCTTGGCCACCGCGGCCTTAGTTGTGCCTTCTGTACTTCGTCACCAGAAAGGCGGACTTTTATGAATTTTACCGGACAGCTGGCAATACTGGTGCGACTGAATCGACGGCACGGCAACCCTTTTTATTTCGCTCTGCAACGTAATAAGGCTAGCGCGATATTGAAAACAGCGTTTACTGACCGGCTGAATTAAAGCCACAAGTGCGGGATGTCCTCGTACTAACCCGTTTGGAAAAAAAAAATAGGGTTTTGTACCCATAGAAGAGTTTATTGGAATACTGAATAAAACCACGCTGCTTTCAGAAAGGAAACGGGTTGCATTACTTGCCCCTCATATCTTAAAGAATCACTTACGACGACACAGTAACAAAATGCCTAATACAGAAGTTGTGCCGATTTCCAAGAGCGTGACAAGACCATTGTACGTATGCTGCGGTTGGTGTCTTCATTCGCATCAGGTTTATCCCCAGGACGAACGAAGCCCAGCAGCCGTAGTGGTTAGGGCCGCGCGCAGGCAGGCACCTCTGTGACGTGTCGTGTCGTGCAGTCGCCGCCCGCCCGCCCGCCTCCCTCTTAGGACGGGCTACTTTCCCGCACGTGTGACCGCAGACCGCGTCCCGGCGACGCGCCACCGTAATGAAGGCGAGGCTGCGGCTCTGGTATTAACTTTTAACGAGCGTCGCAGGACAGGGCAAATGTTTGTGCCGCAATTAGGCGAACTAATTAAGCCCGTCTCGGGATGGCCGGGGGAGCGGGTGGGGGTGGGGGCGGGGGCGGCCCTAAAAGGCGCGGGCCACGCCCCCTCGTGGCTCTGCTGGGTCAGGCGCCGAGCGCACCCCACTGGCAAGTTGCTGGCAAGTTGCAGCCACTCGCCGTACCTCCTACCTGCGTCAACTACTTCGACGTATTTTGTTCTCACGCGCAATGCTGATCCAACGAATTACTTAAGTGGAGACGGTCCACAAAGTGCAAACTTGTATTTATAGCATTTGCAGATTACAGTACGCCGGATAGAAGGCACTGTCTGAAGATATGAAGGAAGCAGGGAAAATGCAGACAGAAAGATTGTCCACAGTGGGACAGAAATCAGAGTACTGCTACAAGATTCAGAGGGCACTGAAAGGAAGCAGTGGTTGAGAAGGGAGTGACAGGGATGTAACCTGTACACTGAGCGTGCAGTAAAGTAAGGCAAGGCAAGGAGACATTTGGAAATGCAGCCAAAGGTCATAGGAGGGGGAGGGGGGGGGGTTGCAACTTAAGACATTTGCGGATGACGCTTCATTTCTCTGAGAGTCGGCAAGCGACTCGGAAGATCTCTTGAACAGGCTAAATAACGTCTCGAAAACAAAACTAAAACGTAATTAATGGAATGTAGCCAAATTAAAACGGGCGATGCTGACGGAATTACGAAAACTGAACACCTGCAACTACAGGACCACGGAATGCTTCCACTCAAAGGTAATCACCACACGCGTTACATTTATCCCTCTGGGAGAAGAGACGGTATTTTTCCGTTTCGCAGCACGCGGTCGGTCGCTGACAGATCCGCAGTCGCAGCCACTGTTGAACTTTCTCGTCCCTCTGAAACCGATGTCCACGTTGCCAAAAGATGCGAAAATCAGACGGTCATAAAGCAAGATATGTAAGGCAGTGCTTTGTGAACAATAACATCCCTGAAATATAGTGGCCCGACCACAACGCAATGGACCAGCTTTGTGGTGATCTGGAACGTCGGATTCGCTCTAGACCGCAGGATCCAACATTAATACCTTCTCCGGTTTTCGGCTCTCGAGGAACAATGCGCTGCCGTTCCTCCACTGAACATTGAGACACCTCACTCAAACTGCTCCCAGCAGAGTTCAACAGGCGTTCGGATACTTTCGATCGGGTGGTCTTTCTCTTCCGTTAACGCGGAGCCCCAGTCTGACGAAGGAGACTGGAGAGTTGGTCGATCCAGGGTCTGGTGAGCGACACCTCTCGTGTCTGAGTCACACTGGCGCTTCCAGTAAATGTGAGTCTCGATGCGAGTTACCACTAACACACTTTCTGTGGCGCGTACGACTGAGTCAGTAGCGACTGCAGTGCGCTGGTGTGCTCCCCATCCACAGCCACAGCCACAGCCACAGCCCGCTCTGCGTGGCTGCTCGCCTTCAGACAGTTGTGGACGGAAGGCACTCGGTGATGGGAGACCATCCCCTGATGAGACGCCTGTTCAGGTGCAGTGTGTTCAGTCAGCCGGCAGACTGTGGCGACCGTCAGCATCCACTGCAACGTTAAGGCGGCGTCACATCTGTGCAGTCCCTATGGGACCAAGCTACTGAGGATCATCGCTCTCTAGGCTTACGCACTACTTAAACTAACTTACGCTGAGGACGAGACACACACACACACACACCCAGGCCCGAGGCAGCACCTCCGACGGGGGGACCCGCACGGACCGTGACAAGGCGCCTCGGACCGCGCGCCTCGTCTAGATGACAGCGCGATTGTGCTCTAACCGGGACGCATTTTCGATTATTTCCGCCGACGCTCGGCTCGCGTCGGATTTGCTCCTCATAATGCAGATCAGTGAAAATTACTTTAAGTAATGATACAGGAGGCAACGGCCTTGCCGCAATGGATACACCGGTTCCCGTGACATCACCGAAGTTAAGCGATGTCGGGCGTGGTTGGCACTTGGATGGGTGACCATCCAGGCCGCCATGCGCTGTTGCCAGTTTTTGGGGTGCACTCAGCCTCGGGAAGCCAATTGAGGAGCTACTCGACCGAATAGTAGCGTCTCCGGTCAAAGAAAAGCATCGCGGCGATTGGGAGAGCGATGTGCTGACCACATGCCTCTCCTACTCGCATCCTGCACTGAGGATGACACGGCGGTCGGATGGTCCCGATGGGCTACTTGTGGCCTGAAGAGGGAGAGCTTTTTAATGATACAGGAACAACGCGGGCCTACGCGATCAGTCATCAAAAGTATTTTTGCATCAATATTTAAAAAGAGCTCGCTACTAGTGTTTGAGGATATCAACACACTAAATTTCAAACCCTCGAATGACATGCCGACAAATCGCAAAGTTACTCGTAACTGCTTTTGCTATCGCGATTGCCTATCTCACTGCCGTATTTCGTTTCTCTCCTTCTCGTATTAGCGTTACTAAATGTTTCCTGTCCGTTTTGGACGCGTTAGAACTCTGCACTTTTTGAAACTGAAGGTAATTACGAACCTATATTCGATTAGGCCGGGCGAAGTGGCCGTGCGGTTAAAGGCGCTGCAGTCTGGAACCGCAAGACCACTACGGTCGCAGGTTCGAATCCTGCCTCGGGCATGGATGTGTGTGATGTCCTTAGGTTAGTTAGGTTTAACTAGTTCTAAGTTCTAGGGGACTAATGACCTCAGAAGTTGAGTCCCATAGTGCTCAGAGCCATTTGAACCATTTTTTTCGATTAGCTGAAAGCAGTTGCTTTTATGGGTGTTTATTTTCAAGATGCCTAGCATCCCACCTTGATATGTTTACATTTACTTACATTTCTTTACAAGTGGCATCGCAGACTTTTGCAACAGAAATTTTAATACACCTACTTTACACGTCGTAGTAAACAAACAATGATCTTGAAGCGTAACTAGATGTAAACATTTGAAGATCGTATGAACATAAAATGACGGAAAAGGGTTGCCCGTTATATGAGCGCATTATCCCACCAACACGGACACTGTAGTTCTGACTATGTGCGAAGAGCGCTACTGTACCGTCAGGTGACAAGACGCCACGTGAGTTTAAGTGGGGACGCGAATTCATACTCGGGGTCAAAAAACGTCTGGCATACAGTGTCAGCAGTAGCGGCCCCGAGGTACGTACCGGGTGGCCGAGATCTGTCTGCTAGGGGCAAGCCGTGACGATGCTGGCTCGGCAGTGATCACAAGAGTGCAGTGGAGTGGAGTGGTTTTTCTTCTTTCCCCCCTCGACCTAACCCGTGCTGCAGGTCGTCCCAGTGACGTCACGAGTTGTCCTTTCCGTGGCAGCGCCGCAGTCTGCGCGCCCCCACCCCACCAGCTCTTAGGGGGCTGTTAGGGGCGGTTCGTTACGCCCTGTTCAGCGGCGCGAGCGCCGAAACCCCGGGCGGGACTTTGATCTCTGGCGCGCACTCCGGCAACTTTTGTAGCCTTCCTTCTGGTATCCCCCTCTTTCTGTGTCTTCTCCTCCTACTCTCATCCGTCAATCTGCCGCGCGCGCGCGTGTGTCGTGGCAAGCCGCGCGGAAAACGACCCGGCGGAGAGAGCGAGACGCGCCAGGACGGCCCGGAATCCCGGAATCCTTTCAGCTGCGGCCTTTAAGCCCGCAGCACCCTCCGCGACACTCCTCTCTCACACGGAACGTCGTTCCCCTAGCGAACACGCCTCCTCGCTGCGGGAGGGCAGAAACGGCAATACATAGTTTTTATTTCGTTTCCGTCTCTGTCTCCGACTCGCTCTGTTTTGTAAGCTGCGCCATATAAGAAGGTAAACGGAAAAAAAGTACGCGCGTTTGATGTCCCCAGACAAGTGAGCAAAGCGGAAAAATGTGTGGGGAGAGCGAGAAGATGTGAATAGTAAACGAGAAAGAAGTAAAAAAAAATTTGCATGCGGGTGGGGCATAGGGACGGTAGAGGTCGTTCAATACGGGGGAGGGGTGGTGGCTCGCTTTTTAGAGAGTATCTGTTGCGGTGAACCTTCGCAGCTGCTCTGTTTATTCCGACGCTACGGAAGCACGACTACAATAGTGGGATCTGTCGCTGTGAGGTGCGGATGGCTGAGCTCTTCTCGAAGTTGCCCACCGTTGTAAGAGCGGCCAACTTTTATGACCTAATATACTTTCAACATACTGCTACCTCGCTGCTCCCCGGCACGGTGCGCCAGTGGTGAATGAATGGAGTAGAGCTGTCTCCAGTAATGAGTTCAGATTCGAACTGAGCCCCCACGGCTGGCAAAGAAGCGCCTGGAGGCGCCCCGGACAGCGGTGGGATCTGTCGCCGACAACCGGGCGTCACGCTCTGACGGGCCATTTCTCTTCACAGCGGGACCCACTTCGTTGTCATCCGCGGCAGCTTAGCTGTACGGCACAGCGGTGAGTCGACGACATTCTACGGCCTCCAAAGCAGCCAGCCTGGGCTTACACTTCAGCAAGTTAATGCCCGTCCGCAGATGACGAGAGATTCTACTGCTTGCTTTCCTGCTTCCCGAACCCTACCTTGGTTGCCGGATCTCTCCTTGACTGAGACCATTTGGAGAATTATGGGCGGGGCCCTCCAACCAGCTCGGGATGGGCACAGCGCCGAATCCTCCCGCTTTCAGAAAAATGGTACCGAATCCTCCCAAGCCCGCAAGGGTCTCAAAAACGATGGGACAGAATCCTCCCGTAGCCGTCCTAAAAGTTCTGAATACTCCAAGCAGGTAAAGGAAAGCATATCGTTACAGTAGAAGACGTAAATTTTTTCGCATGTATTGTGTGTTTAAAAAGTTTTATCTTTTATCTAATTGAGATAAAGTCCAGCCGGCACAGCCCCAGCGACTAAGGCACGTGCAAAGTTTGCATAAGTCAGTCAATATACGTTGTTTAAAACATGGGAGGGGTAGGGGAAGGAGATAAGTAACGTGGCAGAGATATATTATAGTCTATAATACAACATACTGTGTGTCAGTTTGGGATGATTTGGTCCTGTTACCTGCTTCCCTACCTGGATTCCGGGCTGCGCCCCTCGGGATTTTGACGATCTACAGTGACAGTTGGACAGAATTTGGCACTATATATTTCAGGAGGGCATCCAACGATCAGTGTCAGGCCGAATAACTGCTCGCATAAGCGAAAGAAGTGGACCAGCACGTTACCGACTTGCTCAATTAGTGAAGCTCTTTCTCTCGACTAAATCATCCAGTTTTTCTGAAATTGTAACCATTCGTTTGTCTACAGAAGTATATCTCATCTACTGATTTCCGTTCCATTGTGATAATTGCTTCGTTGCGTGTCGTCTTTTCGTTTTAAGAGTGTATTTTTTGGCAGTGATCCGGTGAGCAGCATGATACACATTGTTTTTCTATTCGCCTGAAAAATTTGAGGTTTAGCACTTAGAACGTTTGACCTTGACACTCTTCATCTATTCTTCCAACAATCCAACCGCATCACTTTGTCGAACAAACGGTACAGCGTAACCCTGCAATATATCGAGAAGAGGCCAACGTTGCTCTTCTCACACGTACATTTCGCTGGCCACATACTGGAAATTCCGCCTACGGCGCTGCAACCCACATTGAACGGGCGCGCGCCGGGCTGCAGGCGGCTAGGGGTCGCCTGTTACGCGGTGAGGCGCCCACGCAGCAGCAGCAAATCTGCGCATGCTCCGTGTGACGTCACGCAGCGGCCAATGACCGGCGACAGGGGAGCGTACGGCCTAAAAAGGTCACGCCACCCACCCGCGTGACCTTTTATCCCTAATTGGTCCTCACAACTGAGTCTCTGCGAATAATGGAGCGTTCGTTTCGAAACTGCGGAACAATCGCGGAGATGCTCAGATGAGCCAAGAGAGGCGTTCTTCGTACAGCTGTAGTTTACGGTCGAAAGGCCTGAATCGCACGCCCCTAGAAGAGTTAACCGACGTTTCGCTTACTCCCAACTATATCTAGGACAGAGACCGCGAACGAAAAATTAGAGAGAGGCGCTTACACGGAGGTTTACCAACCAGCATCTGCGTGTCCTTCGCAGTGCTCACTCAACATCTGACGCGGTCTCATGCATCGTCGGGTCTGGTAACAACACTGACTACACCAGTGCCCTCCGGTGGACGTTCCACCTGTCACAGAACTCAAGCTCTAACGATTTGACTGACAGTGTGGGCACGTGTATGAAGCTAGACTGAGACCCAACCGTGTCTCCTGCTGTTAGGCCGTGTTACAGGAGTGCAGTGTTACAAGTGGGAAGCTCGCAGGCCTCACACAGCCCCCTCCTATGTTAGGAGCCGGAGGTAGCGCGAGGAGGGGGGGGGGGGGGTAGGGGGTGGACGCTATCGCTCGGCAGCCGGTGGGCCGTTGTTCCGTGACTGAGCGCTGGGCTGGGCAGAAAGTGAACGCCTGACGCGGCGAGATCTGCTGGAGAAATGGCCTGGAACGCTCCAGATAGCGGCTACTGCAAAGGAGCGAGCATCAGGCTCAGGCACGCTGCGAACGACGCTTCGACCTGCCGTTCCTACTGGCACGAAAGGAAAAAAAAGTCTAATAACTGTGAGTGGGACAAGCCCACCGGGGGCTCCGTACACACAGTTCAGCCATCCCCACAATGGAGAATCTCAGCTGCTGTCGATATCGCTACCGACAAGATATCGGTCGCGGGAACTCCAACACTTTCGACAATGACAAAAATTTACTCGTACTCTCACACCTTGCTCCTTACCGCATTTTATGATTCCAGGTGAACGGGAAATACCCTGTCGGTTTTGATGATTGAGTTCGCGAGTGTCAAAATGTATGGCATAAGTGGCCGTATCTTTTGGCAGCACGAACTTTAAAGCTTACATTTTTCCCACCGCCAAGGGACCATGTGATATAAATTTCAATTTGATACCCTGACTCGTTTCTGAGGAAAAACGGGTCCGAACGGACAAACAGTCGTATACCAAACAGCAGAAAAAAAAGTTTTGTCGTATGATAAAAATACAACTTGACAATTTTCGGATTTTCTTCTTTTATTGTACAAACCTCGTTTCTCGCCGAATATCATCATTCTAGGTCAACGGAAAGTGCCGCGTAGATTGTGACGAGTTAGTTTGTGTGTGACATAAATAGCCGTAGCTTTAGATTGCATTCACTTAGAACTTTTGTACACTGCGAAGCGACCGTACATATTGATACGTGAGTTGATGTTTAACTTGACACATCTGCCAGAAACAGAGAAATACTATTCCACATCAATGCAAACAGATCGAGCGTCAATTTCGTATTAAAACGGACATGGACGTCATAGCACCATATGCCAATCATGAAAAACGAAAGTTTAGGAAAATTTAACTCCAAATGTCAATGTTTACTTATCTTACTTGCAGGTTCTAACGGTCCACGGCTTGTACGCAAGTAACTTCCATCTAATTTCATGTCTCTTTACAACAGAAAGTGATGTTAATGAAGACGAAGAGAGGTACGGTTTCCAATCCCTTCAGTGAACGTGTCAATACCGACAGGTGTAAAATCTGACAACAGCGGTTCGACTAGAGGAGTTACCGCAAATTACATTAAAAATCTTTAACACTGGTCGACACCAAGAAAAAGAATGGAAACATTACTACGCCAGGCTACACAGCAACAGCGCTTCAACAAAGGGATGACAACTTTGTAGTAAAATATGAGCTGACTATAACGGAAATGGAATACGTGAAAGCCTCAATCAAAAAAGTTGGGTACTGATTATCCGACAGCACGAAGAGAGCACACATCATAGGAGAACTTGGAGCCAAAAGTTTGAATGACGTGACTGAGGAATACAGGATCAGCTCAAAAAAAAAAAAAACACCACACAAGACTGGAAGACGACGCAATACCAAAATTCATGTTGATTCACTCCGCGATGAGGTGGAAAGATCAATAATTTCAACCAAGAGGGCGTAATAGGCAAATAATGAAGACGAAGACTTGTGAACAGATTTTCGTTCACATAAGCAACGTTCTCACAAAACCAGTGAATCTATCAACGATTCCGTTAAATATATTCACAAGTACACAATGCAACACTTGATATATTAAGAAGTGTAGCACATCCAACGGATTTAACGTTACAGTGAATTGACGTACTTTCATAAATGAACTACGTGACTAACAGGTAACTACATGAAAGATGCCACGAAATTTCACATCGCACTGCCGTTTACCTGCCCTCCCAGTGCTGCGAATATGTTCCAAGAAAACTTCACCACACCGATTTCAATAATTTGAGTGGAAAGTTGTACCTTGCCGAACGTATCAAGAATATGACGGGCTAGGTTAACACTACTTTTACAACGTGGCCACTATCAACTGTAAATTACGAGGTGGGACTTGAGCAGAGAAACATTGAGTCCTAGCTCTTGCCCGCCGGCCGGTGCAAGCGTTGGTAAACACACACACCTGCTGGCTACACCGGACTGCGTCATTCTGCCGGTGTCCCGTGTAAACACAGACGCGGAAAGCGCCACGACCCCCGGCTCCAAGCCACACACAGCCGGGGTCCTCGGTGGTCTAGTGGTCAGAGGGTCTGGAATTTTCAGATTTCTCTACCCTGGCCTCCACCTCTGCCCGGGCATGTGGAGCATGCCGGGAACCCCCGTGGGGTCCGTGCTTCGGATCCCACGTGGCGTTCACACGCAAACTGCAAACCACAGCCTGATTATGCTGTCGCAAATAAGACGTACATTTTACGAAATCAATGCAGGATACTTTTTCTTTAAAATCTCTGTGCGAAATTTAAATACTTATTATATCAAATATAAATTTATTTTTCATCTTATAAGATGAAAAAAATATTTACTCAGTATTATTATAAGATACTCATTAATTTCTTACCGTTAGCACACAATATTAAACAAATTATTTCAGCTACTTCTCTTTCATTGTTATTAGTTTTTATTGTAATTTGAGAGGTAGTGCTTACACTGATTAAAATATTTTAAGCCCTAACCCGAAATGGAATATGCGATCTTATAAAGGTTCAGACAATATATTAAGTCGAAATCGTCACTAATTAGTATAAACCAACACATTATTGGTTCTGTCTTGTTACCTGCCGTCTTTGGATGACAATAATCCACAAACAGCTCCGTCATAAATTATGAAGACTAGTTACATGCATATTGAACGTAATGGGAAGTGGTACAATGTGTGTCGGTACAATATTCAAACATGTTGGTAAAAGACACCCAATTTCCGTGTCATTTCAAGTTGTTCTGTAACATTCGTGTAAATTAAGAAATACATACCAGCAACCAGAAAATTTTGTGTTTCAGTTTTCGTACCGTGTTGAGTTTCCACCACCTGGCTGCCAGATGTCTCTAGTAGTCCCTTATCTACTCAGGTGTCCGTAGTGGTAGTGCGGGGCTTCCCTGCCAGAGGTCTCTAGCAGCGCTGGCGAGCACGCCTCCTGGTGGTGAACCAAGCGAGGTGGCGCAGTGGTTAACACACTGGACTCGCATTCGGGAGGACGACGGTTCAATCCCGTCTCCGGCCATCCTGATTTAGGTTTTCCGTGATTTCCCTAAATCGCTTCAGGCAAATGCCGGGATGGTTCCTTTGAAAGGGCACGGCCGATTTCCTTCCCCATCATTCCCTCGCCCGAGCTTGCGCTCCGTCTCTAATGACCTCGTTGTCGACGGGACGTTAAACACTAATCTCCTCCCCCTGGTGGTGAAGCCCGGTATACGAGGACTATGCCAAAGCGCCGCGTACAAAACCGGGACCCTCTACTCCGGGGCTCATAACTCGAGTTGTACAGCCAAGTGTTTTCAATAGGCCTTGTGCAAGAGACCTTTTGTATACCCAACAAAAATGTCGTCTTACTGTAACTGTCCTGAAGTACAATGTCAAAGCTTGAATGTTACACACTTCAACCACATTAGGCAAATAGTGGAGCAAACCGGTTCGTTCCTTTTTTTCCATGAGATGCGTCTACAGTGCGCCTTAAAGAGCTTATGGAGGCACAACGTAACTCATGGGAAGCGTTTTTCGCTGCCAGCAGCAGGTATCTAAACAACTAACTGCAACAAATTTGAGCAATTTTAACGATGTATTCTTCTAGATGTACCATCTTCCTGTTTTCAAAACTCATCCGCCATCTTGAAGACCTCAGGAAAATGGTTTTTTCAGTACCAAAAAACAGCCGCGAACTCCAACCCGGCTGTGCACTGAAAATGCCTGAGATTTTTAGAATGTATTCGTAAGATCCCGACCGCGAACAACAGTCAAAATTTTGTTGATTTCTTTATTCGTTTCCGAGTAACAGTGGTTCAAATTTACACTTCTTATGCGCACATAAAATACGACGTGAGGCGAAAACGTATTGTTTAAGGTGTCTTAATAAGGAGAATTATGGTTTTTAGTGTCTCTGTTAGCATCAGAAGGGTTCTGGGAACCTCATGTAGTACTGAAGCGGACGCATAATTTCTGTGCAGGTAAAAGACATTCTTCGGTCTAAAATTAGTTTAGCGCTATTTCAGTTTCACGTAGGTAAACTATCAAAATTATACTGACCCATCGAGATCTTTTAGTAGGAATGACATGGGCTGCTGTAGTAGGGAAAAATCAACTGGAGCTCAAAAAAAGGCGAATATGCGCCTCTTTGTTAAAAGACTCTGGCTGACAAGTGGGGTACAGGCTGCCTCATTGCGCCTTTAAAAATTCTGGAGTGTGAACACACTCGAGCTCTTCCTAACAAGCCTCTCCCTGCCAAATGCTGCCCTGACTGTAACTTGCTCACACCGACTAGGCCATCGCTGTAAGTCGCTCGTACCCACCCACTCAGTCAGCCCAACTCACTGTCATTGCCTCCTATGCCACAGGCACAGTCCCTTTGCTCTGTCCTACTACTACACAATCCTCTCTCTCTCTCTCTCTCTCTCTCTCTCTCTCTCTCTCTCTCTCTCTTACTGCTGCTATCTCATTCCTTCCTTCCTACTGCTGCTGTCTCTTCTCACCACCACTATCTCTCTGTTTCTCGCTGTCACTGTCATTGATTCGCTCTTTCACTGTCACTGGCTCTCATGCACTTGCACTTTCTTCTTCCCTTATTCTTCTCCCACCGACTTCCACTTTCTCCTCCTCTCCATTCCTCTCCCACCGGCACTGTCTCCCTAACTCTTTTGCTAGTACTGTTCTGTCATTATCAGCTAACTCCACTGCCAGTCTTTCTGTCGTACTGCTATTCTCTCCTACCCTTTGTTGTACCACGACCACTATCTTCCAGTATTTGCTACCTTTTCGCCTCACGGCCTTCCGTCTCAGCATAAAAAAGCACAAGTATGTTCGCATGCGAAAATTTTTGGAGAAATTTGTAAAAGTACAGAAGAAGGTAGAACGAGGCGGCTGGTGACCCACTTTCCAGTCATACTTTTAAACAGAAGCGTATTCGCCTACTTTGTGCTCCAAAGGAACACTCTTCGGCTGGTCCTGTGAACGGGGATTGCCACGGCCGCTGTTTCGAGTCCATTGCGCTACAGTAGATCTGTTTCCATCAGGGAAGCGAGGTGAAATACCCCGTCTGCTGCTCATATAGAGCACTGGCTTTTAACTGAACGTCAACAATCATCAGCAACAAAAAAACTTATAGAGTTCCCAGAGTCTATTGCGACAAGCAGTTCAAATTGCGACAAGCAGTTCAAATTGCGACTGTTGCCGTAAGCAGCTTCAAATTGATCATTTAGAAGCAGGTAACCCATATTAGGTTGCAAAGTATCATTTTAAGAAGAGAGATCAAAGCTTCACTTAAACAGCCAAATTGTGGAACAACTTTAGTTCACAAAAACTAGCAGTAGACAAGCAATGCTATCACTTATTGCTAGGGACTCTAACGCGTAAATTTAGTAGTGTATATATCAAAGCCGATTCTTGAGTACTGCTCATCGATCTGGGATCCTTACCAGTGAGGAATGATAGAATAGACAGAGAAGATCCAACGAAGAAAGGCGCGTTTAGTGTCGGTATCGTTTATTTGGCGCGAGAGCGCCACAGAAGCAGTCTTTGGAACAAAAGTGACGTACGTCACTAATACGTTTACTATCGGAAGTTCGAGAGAGCACTTTTGGGGGAGAATCTGATACCATACTACTTTCTCTCACATGCATCTCGCGAAATGACCACGACAACAAAATCCGTGAAATTAGAGCTAATACAGAGGCTTACCTATATCATTCTTCCTAAGCGCCATTCGCTCATCAAACAGGGAAGTTGACATCAGTTTCTGGTAACAAAATTACTCTCCGCCACACACCGTTCGGTGGCAGGTGGAGTACGATATAGATGACACATACTGCTGACTGCGTCCGAGTCGAATTGCATGAGGGAGAAGGAAAGATGGCGAGTGGCGAAATGTATTCGGTACTCCGTCTCACTTGGCCGCCAAGAATAAGAAATTGGAGGGACACGGAAACTGTAGAGACGGCACGAACAGCCGAGGAGAAGACTGGCTTTCGTTGAACACTCAGTGCTCAGCATGGAATACGCAACAGCCATGTTTATTATCGAGACAGAACTTTCTATACTATGTCTGTAGTGACACTGCGGCATTCTCGCGGCGGAAACTTTTACTAGAGCACATTACTGCGAAAGCTCTATCCTCCTCAAAGATACCGCACGTGCAACGAACAGTACCACCCGTTCAGGCAACAGACTCAAGGGTGAAGCATTGGCAATATCCTTGTTTGATAATTAACAGCCCACACACGAATATCTCGACTACAGTGTAAATTATGCAGAATCGTGTAATTATTACGATATTTAAGTTCTGAACTATCAGAAAAATATACATTATATTGTACTTAGTACTTGCATGTCAGTAGCTTAGTCTAGCAACGAAACGGCTGCGAAATACCGAGGACTAAAAACGGAACCGTCCCGATTACATTTGCACGTGCTGATATGCTTTACTATGCGTATTTTATTTCTTCGTTGTAACGATACCGGTATATTAAAGGAAAGTAAACGTATCAGGAAAGAATGGAGCAGTCCCCAACCTTGTTGAGTAATTCACAGATACGCCGTATTTGTCTGAGCGCTTCAAGCATCTGTAGAGAAATAAAAATCATCGACGCGTTTTTAATCTAACGTCACATCGTTAGACAACAACTTTGATCAAGAATTTGCTCAAGTTGTGATGGCGCATCCCTGTGGTACAGGATACGAGTATACTGCTGTTTGACGGATCATAAACCTTAAGATGATGTACGTCAATCCGCACAATTCCTTCTCTCTGCTTAGCTCCCAGCAGCAGGAATCCTACGCAACTTCCGTCCCGCACACCACACAACCGCACCATTCATTGCGGAACTTCAGCGCAAACCTCCGGAAACACGTTATGCAGCGTGACGCGAGTTCAGCCACTCGATAAATCGATTTAACGTTAGAATGAATTGACGTACTTTGATAAATGAGCTACGTGACTGACAGGTAACTATATGGAAGATGCTACGACACCTCACACCACACCTTTACCTGCCCTCCCAATGCTGCAAAGATGTTCCAAGAAAGCGTCAGCACATCCATTTCAAAAATTTGAGTGGAAAGTTGTACCTCTCCAAACGTATCAAGAATATGACGGGCTATGTTAACACTACTTTTACAACGTGGCCACTATCAACTGTAAATTACGAGGTGGGACTTGAGCAGAGAAACACTGAGTCGTAGCGCTTGCCCGCAGGCCGGTGCAAGCCCGGTAAACAAGCGGCTGTAAACACCCACCTGCTGGCTACACCGGACTGCGTCACTCTGCCGGTGTCCCGTGTAAACACAGACAGCAGGAAGTGCCACGACCCCCGGCTCCAAGCCACACACGGCCGGGGTCCTCGGTGGTCTAGTGGTCAGAGGGTCTGGAACGTTCCAGCGCCTCGGCTGGGGCTATTCGCCCCAGCCGGGCCGGGGTTCTATCCCCGGCCGGCGCTGGAATTTTCAGATTTCTCTGCACTAGCCTCCACCTCCGCCCGGGCATGTGGAGCATGCCGGGAACCCCAGTGGGGTCCGTGCTTCGGATCCCACGTGGTGTTCACACGCAAACTACAAACCACAGCCTGATTATGCTTTCGCAAATAAGATGTACATTTTTACGAAATCAATGCATGATACTTTTTTCCCTTTAATTCTGCCTGTGCCGAAATTTAAAGATTGAGTGTAATTAATATATATAATGCAAGATGACAAAATATTTAGGGTGCTCAGTATTATTATGAAATACCATACACTCACAATTTGCTTACAGTTAGCCCTCAATATTAAACAAATGTGTGTCGACTATTTCTATTCCATACCATATAATATTTACTTATTATTACTAGGTTTTATAGCAAAATGTTGATATTTCAGTGGCTGTGCTTGCAATGGTAATACATATGAGAAAATATTTGAAGACCTATCCTAAAATGCGATCTTATAAAGATTCAGGCAATATATTAGGTCTAGATGGCCACCAATTAGCATAAACCACCACATTACTAGTTCTGTCTTATTCCCTGCCATCTTTGGTTGTGACAATAATCCACAAAAAACTCCATTATAATATATGAAGACTAGTTACATAAAGACCAGTTACGTGCATACTGAACGTATGAAAAATAGCACAATGTGTGTCGGTACAATATGCAAACATGTCAAGTTGTTCTGTAATATTGGTGTAAATTAAGAAATAGATAACAGCAACTAGAAAATTGAGTCGTTCAGTTTTCGTACCGTGTTGAGTTTCCACCACCTGGCTGCTAGATGTCTCTAGTAGTCCCTTATCTATTCAGGCGTTCGTAGTGCGGGGCTTCTCTGCCAGAGGTCTCTAGCAGCGCTGGTGAGCACGCCCTCTGGTGGTGAAGTCCTGTATACGAGGACTGCCAAAGCGCCGCGCACAAAACCGAGAATTTTTTTCTACCGGGGCTCATAACTCGACTTGAGACGGCGAAAGGGATGTATGGTCAAGATTTTTGAATATCCCTTGGGTTAGGAAGGATTTCTGTACCCAACCGAAAGGTTTTCTTACTGTAACTGTCCTGAAGTACAGGGTCAAACTTTGTAATATTACACACTTCTTGCAGTTTAGGTAAATCGTGGAGCAAATCGATTGGTTCCTTTTGTACGAGATGTGGTCTAATACGCGCGTTAATGGTCTTACGGAGGCACCATCTAGCTCATGGGAAGCAGCGGGTATCTCAACAACTAACTGCAACAAATTGCTCAAATTGCTCAAATTTTTTTGATACATTCTTCTAGAGGCTCTATCGTCCCGTTTTCAAAAATATTTATGCGCCATCACGAAACACCCCAGGAAAATGGTTTTTTCAGTACCAAACAATAGCCGTGGGCCCCAAGTCGGCTATGCACAGCAAATGACTGAAATTTTTACGATGTGTTCCTAAGATCCCGATGGCGAACAACGCCGAAAATTTCCTTGATTTGTTTATTCGTTTCCGAGAAACAGAGGTTGAAAGTTACTCCTCTTGTACACACAAAATACGCACGTGAAATCCATTGCGAGGCGAAAATGCTGCTTATAAAGGGACGTAATACGGAGAAATGTGTTCGAAAGTGTCTCCGTTAGCATCATCAGAAGGGATCTGGGAACCCCTTGTTGTGGTACTGAAGCAGATGGAAAATTTCTGCGCAGGTAAAATCCGGTGTTAAGTGTAAAATTTGTTTTGCGTTATTTCAGTTTCACGTGGGTAATGTATCAAGATTTTATTGACCCATCGAGTTCTTTTCACACGAGTGACACGAGGTGCTGTAGGAGGGAACGGAGTCAGCGGAAGAATGATTTCAAAGTTTAGCAAAAATTGAAAAGTTGTTTTAAATATTCAGAATTGTGAAATTCTACACTTTGAAGAAGTGCAGGAACACAGTTCGGTATATCGGTGAGTCACATTTGTAATCTTTTACGGAACACAAGTACCTCGCTGTGACGATCCGAAATGAAATGATCACACAGATGCAGTTGCGAAAGTTTTGGAAGTTAAGAAGCAATAATGAAATGTATTAGAAGAATTTTAAGTGGCTACACGTTGCACCAAAGATACAGAACTCTCTACCCGTTATTTATTTTAGTCGAAGTTTCAGTATCTTCTGTACATACGGCATATCGCAGACTTATGTTCGTTGGCAGGGTACTGGAAAATGCAATCAGCTTAGGAAATGGATAGTTTTCAGAATACTCGCGTAACCCATGTAGGAATGCTGCTGAAGTGTGTGGATTCTTTGCAAAACGGGACAAATGAGCGACACCGAAGGCAACCGAAGAAAGGCACCACGAATGGCTAGAGGTTTGTTGGACCCACGGGAGAATGCCACGAGGATGCCGAAACAAATCTACTAGAGACGCTTTAAAACAGACAGCAATTAACCCGCAACAGCCTACATACATAGGTATATAAATATATACCGGCAACTGCCAGTGAGGTTGAAGAGCGTGGCAGAGGGTGCTGTTTCTCATACCATACTTTCATTTAAACTCGTTACTGTACAACCTACCACTGTCGTGGGGACTCCGAAGACAAGGCCACGCCAGTCACAGGTCCCACAGAAGAATGCGTGCAGCCGTTCTTGACCAACTCCGTAAGCGAATGGGGAGTGAGGAATCCCTACTTATTGTTTCAGTGGGAAGTGCCCTCAGCCACGGATTTCACTGTAGCGCGTACGCAGAAGACCTATGCCGCAGGCGACAAGATTCAACGGGGACTGCGGGACTAATTCGTGTGTGTTTTCACTGGATTCCAGTAACAGGTATGCGCCTGTGTATTCGCAAGGTGTTGTGTCGTGCTTACAGCTGATTATGTTTCTTCGAGAAGTGTGGAGTGAGTGCTGGCCTTCTGTACGGGTGGTGTCCCACGCACGGCGGGTGAACGTGCGTAACACAGCTGTGCGTATTCCAGAGCGGTACCTCTCGGAAATAATGGAGGCTGGCAGACATTAAAAGTGGACGCGCCATTTCGCCCCGTGGCAGAGCTGCGTTAACTAACTCCGCCGTGCTTCCGCCATCAATGTGTGTGTGTGTGTGTGTGTGTGTGTGTGTGTCGTTCTGGTCGTAATGCGCGAGAATTCATGGATATGAAACTGCGACATATTTCGCTAATAAATGCGAAAGCGCTGTCAAAGGCTCGGTTGGCTATTCAATAATAATCTCTCAGTACGAGACGCGCGGATGTAAAAATTCCGCTAAAATTTTATGAAGCTTCTCTTTTTTGTCATGAGCGGACCGAAGTACCGGTAATTTCGTCTCATCTCTCTGTGTCCGATAATCCCCTAAATATATATCGCCAACTGCCACTCAATGTGAAGAGCGTGGCAGAGGGTGTTTGTTGCTTCTCGTACCATACCTATCTTCCGCTTTCATTTAAACTCGCGACTGAAGCTCGGAAAAAACTGGTTATCTGTATACTTTGCACAAGGAGGGTAATATAGAAAGAAATTACGAGCTGATTCCAGGTGAAGTGGAAATATTGTTATTTGTAAGTATTTCCAAGAGAGCGGTAACTGAATTTTCCGTTCATCGATCCATTACCTGCAAATATGTGCCGCGGTGTGACAGACAAGCTGTAGTGTTATGTTGCTGCATAGTCTTACAGGGCTCCGTTATCCGGGCTTTCTTGCAAACGAGCTTCTAATCGCATCAGAAGGGAGGAACGAATATCAGAGTTTAACCCCCGTCGGCAGGGAGGTCTTTGGAGGCGGTTCACAACCTCGGATTACGAAAGCACGGAGAAGGAAATTGGCCATGTCCTTTCAAAGGAGCCAGCCCGGCATTTGCGTGGAGCGACTTAGGGAAGTCACAGTAAAGCTAAGTGTGGACGGTACTACGGGAATTTGATCAGTCGTCCTCTCCGCGCATGATTTTTTTTTCTTTTTTTGCCAGTGCGGATGGTTGAAAGCCGAATTCTACCGAGAAAAAGTAGTGTTGCCTTCATAAAAAAAGGCAAGATGACGTCGAAAGACCTGCGCGTGGTGCTGACATGACAGTTCAAAATTTTGCACTGAAATCGAAGTGGCAATTTATAAAAATCAATTCTGAACTTGATGATTTTCCTTTGCTTAACGGCATCTGTGAGGTCTACTCGAATGAGCCTCTCCTAAAACACTTGCCGTTCCTCCCGAAAGACGCCCCGCTTACTCGGCGTTCCCGCCGTGTTCTCGTCAGGCAGTGGCTGCGACTGCGCCTCGCACTCTTGGCGTATCATCGGCAGAACTTAACAAGTTGGGAGCTGTCGCACGCTGTCTGAGTTGCCACTGGACAGGAACCAGGTAGAGCGGCTTCGCGGTGGCGACATCTGCACATCCCTGGAGCTCTGGAGCTCCAGACTGCCGACCAGATGCAAACGGCCCAGGACGTGACGTGCGCCGCTTTTCCATTCGGCGCTCACTGGAAACAAGCAGGACCACAAGGCGGCGGTTTTCGCCTCAAAGCTGGTGCATCTAAGTTTTTGCCATCGCCCACTTTTTTGCCAAGTGGAGCACCCACCCATAAAACACCGTCGGATGTCGGCCCAATTCTGTACACGTACGCGCCGTGTAGTGTGTGTGTGTGTACCGGTATGTAAGTGATTGAGACTTGTACTTCTGTGTGACGGGCAGAACGGCCACCAGAATGGCTTAAGCCGTCGGCACACGGACCGTGCATCCGAACGTTGAGCGTGCCGGGTTTCTGACATAGCGTGGAATAGCACGCTCGGGAGTCTTTCCGAACGTGCAGAGCAATATGTGGCATGCCAGATATTCTGAGCGCGCGTCTCAGCGTTGACCAATGAGATGGCACAACGCCACCTACGTCACACGCACGCCGTCTCCCTTCAGTACAGAGTTGTGAGGCGCCATATTGGTATTCATTTCAAGCCTGTATGTATAATGCCGTTTCTGAGCACCAGCAAATTGAGAATCACTGGAAAACCCGTTGTTAGTTGTGTGATTCGTTCCAATGAAATAATGAGAAACATCATATTCGTGGCAAAAGAATTATTGTAACTTGTCTATTATGAGAGTACGCTATTTGAAGGCAGCGACACACTGAAGATCCACCCAAAACCCATTGTTCTTGGTACAGTTTGTTATAATTAAACTTCAATTAGTAACATAATTATCTACGATTAACGTTTTTAGCAAGGCAAGTATAACTTGTCTCTTGTTGGTTTAGCGTATTGAATAGCGTCACTGCCCGATAATGAGTCTTTGGACGGGTGGTGGTTCACGTCTTGACACTCCCCAAATTTTTCCTAAAAGTCGAGTTTTTATTGTGTTCCGATATTTTATTATTAGTTTAAGATAAGTTGTGTATATATAAGTTTACCTTTTTCTTAGGGGTGACTGTTCGATTGGCTTAATCTACAGGACAGCTTGCGCTACTTGTATAAAGATATTTTGCTTCTTTTTCTTTTACGCTTCGTAATTCACATGTTGCAAAGATTCTCCTACTGGGTAGGAACAGTGATCAAGCAAGACTGACCTTGGGGTTTTACTAAAATGTGGGAATGATGAAATAATGTTTACCTTATGCGGAGAAGTATTCCAAATTTGTACCGCACTGTTTCTAATGAAACTTTTATATCCTGTGCCCTTATTGATTGGACATGGTACTTTCCTTTTCGTGGACGATGGAGGAAATGTGTGTTTTATTAGAGCTAACTTGGCAATTTTAAGCGCGCCCCTTGAGTAAACAGTGTAATTTACGAACTAGAAACATCCCTCAACTGTCGCTTGAGTGCGTTACGATCGCGTATTCCACGTTGGGGCCCACGTACCGTAGTCGTGTGAAGTTAGCACCCCTTTTTCGAGAAATATACATTTTTTTCAGAGTTCTTGATAGATATGGCATAGTTCTAGAGTTCTTTATACAAAATTTCAATAGTTCTGCAAAATTTAGCGACGAAAACAATATTCGAAAAAATTTTCATATCGAAGACATTCTTCGTCAATTTTCGCAAATTGTAAATAAGTACAACAGTTCTGAGCACAGTTCTGAACAGAACTCCAAGAGTTCTATCGAAAACCCTATTAACATTTTTTTGTGCAGCTAATAGTTTACGAGATAATTGCAATTTAAGGAGAAAATCTTTTCACTTACTGTGAAGTTGGCACCCTTTTTTTCAGAAATGTATACTTATTTCAGATTTCTTGATAGATATGCCATAGTTCTAGAGTTCTTTGTACAAAATTTCAATAGTTCTGCAAAATTTAGCGACGTAAACAATATTCGAAAAAATTTTCGTATCGAAAACATTCTTCGTCTATTTTCGCAAATTGTAAATAAGTACAACAGTTCTGAGCACAGTTCTGAACAGAACTCCAAGAGTTCTATCGAAAACCTAATTAACATTTTTTTGTGCAGCTAATAGTTTACGAAATAATTGCAATTTAAGGAGAAAATCTTTTCATTTACTGTGAAGTTGGCACCCTTTTCTTCAGAAATGTATATTTCTTTCACAGTTCTTGACAGGTATGCCATAGTTCTAGAGTCCTTTGTACAAAATTTCAATAGTTCTGCAGAATTTAGGGAAGAAAACAACAATACTCGAAAAAATTTTTCTATCGAAATCATTTTTTGTCAATTTTCGCAAAAATTAAACTGGTACAACAGTTCTGAGGACAGTTCTGAACAGAACCCCAAGAGCTCTATCGAAAATCCTAATAACATTTTTCTATGGCGATAATAGTTTGTGATAAATTGATTTAATGTGGGACACACTTTCTCTACAGAAAATATAAATATATTCATACAACAGTTCTGATGACAGTTCTGGACACCACGTGAAGAGTTCTATCGAAATTGCTAGTAGAATTTTTTAGTGCAGGTAATAGTTTAAGAGGTAATCGCAACTTAATTAAGAACCCCATAAGAGCTCCTACTGTGAAGCTGGCACCCTTTTTTTCAGAAATATATATTTTTTTCAGAGTTCTTGATAGATAAGTCATAGTTATAGAGTTCTCGGTACAAAATTTCAATAGTTATGCAGAATTTAGCGAAGAAAACAACATTGTATAACAAAGCTGATTCAGGAACCCTTTCCTTTTGATACAATTCTTCCTGTTGCCACAATAAATCACTTGTGCATAGATTCCAACTGTACTGATCATTACAAAAATACAACCATTGACCAGCGGCGCACATTTCTTGCAGCGTTGTACAAAGCATTCGGCTTATCCGCTGTGAAAATACTACACTTAACGCTATTTTAAAATTTACGGTGGATGGCTTCCGTTTATCTACAATGTCAGCATCTATCGAATTATCATCATGCAAACGTGATGCCTGGATCACTCACTTCCCCTTTTAGGTACGGAGGAAACTAGAGTTCAGTCTTGTGGAAGTCAAAAAAGGAAATGTGGGCAGCCCTTCTTTTACTGATAGCAAACTCTAGAGAAATCTCCACACTTGTTTTTCTTCATCATGCCAACAAAAGAAAAACTCTCCCTTCATAGCTCTATTATCATTCCAGTACTAGTAAACGAGTTGTCCGCTTTCACATTTCGACCTGACTGATATATAGGTTTACACAGTCACAGAACAACATCAAATTGTTTATTGCTCAGTTGGTAAATCCTTCTGGTTGCAACACAGCGTATATTTCCAAATTGTACAGGTAAAATACTTAAGAATCCACACTTAAGAATCCATACTCGTTTGTTTTGATTGATACGTATTGGCGAAAACTGTACCTTCCACAGAATCCTTCCAGCTTCTTGCCTACTGTAACATTTTCTCCAAGGGTGTAAGATTTGTGGTAGTTGCGTACAAACACAGTAAATATTTCCCGAATAGCTGTTAGCTTGTCTAATTGTCTCCTTTCATCACGAATAGCGCGACTGTAAAATCTAAGGCTCTCCAGAATAAATTTGAAACGTTTTATGTTCGTTTGCGAGGTGAAATTTTTCAATGCCATCACCATCAGTTCCACACAGATCTTCCAGGCTTTATCTGTTACTTTTGTTAACAACAATTAAAAACAAGAGACTGATGAAGGCTTTCAATTCAATATCATCTATTGATTTTACCCCCCTCTCACGCTGAAATGAGGCTTTGATGCTCTCAAAATTCTGATTGGAATACAAAACTACAATAGACAAATATCGTTATCTATGAGGTAATTACAGCATCACAAATGCTGCTTTGGCTGCACCTATTGGTACAGGTAAATTTCGAATAATATTATGCTCTTCGAACAATATGCTTCGAATTTCTTCAACATTATCTAGTACTTCCCACTTAAAATAATAAAATTCCTATAAAATAACGCAACCAGGCGCAGTGTATTAATCTGATATTTGACGTTCAGACAGCGGACACTGACTATTAAACAGTTCAAACAGAATTTAAGTGCAGTTTACATTCTGGATTAGCTTTGTACTACTTACTACGTTGATAAACAAATAAACTAATCGCTGAAATGAAATACGAAAGGGCACAGTGGATAAAAACGAGCAATCGGCTCATATCTCATCAAGAGAGCATTAGCGTCGATACTGAATCATACATACAACAATGAAAGGCACACATGAAGTGTATATTTTTAGAATCAGGAAGAACCAGATGAATTTTATCACGTAAAACAGTAATTGTTTTGAACTCTCATGACATCCAGGACCCACTAACAGCTAAAAATATGCCCAGGACCCTCATGGATGAAAGTTATATTGCAACATCACCAGCCGCTAGGATACATAAAAACATGTGCTGTGTGTAACGAACAAATTTGAAATTGATGTCGTTAATATTGTTGCAAACATTTGTTCTAGTTAGAAAGGAAGTGTGGAAGTTTGATGAGTTACACTACAGCGAGAGTAAAAAGTCTTTACAATGTATAGAAATGTAAGTATATTTACTGAATATATCGTACAAACGAACTAAGTAGTATGTTTAAATCCTAATTCAATACATGACTGATAGAGGTGTTATAATGTTGAGGGGATACAGTATTAAAGTTAATAAGAAGTTCGAAATTTGTAAATAAGAACCTCGTTTATTTGGTCCTCAATAATCCTGATTTCCGGTTTATCCGGATTCATATTTTGTGTCCCTTGGTATTTTTGTCTTTTTTTTCTTATTACACGAAGATGTGTAGTCGGTGAGGTACATAGGCTGCTTATCACCAGGCCGGTAATTTAGTCTAGTACTGAGTGATAAGGAACTCGGAGTGTGTGAATGACATTGTTTCTCAAGTATTGTACATTAATATAACGGTGTATTGATGCCCATCAAGTAAGTTGCATAGTAACCACGCCAACAGCACTCCACCACAGCTCATTGTACCTCTGGTGCGATTCTCGACAGGTGTGACACCATCTGGTTAGTGGCGCGTGTGAATGTATCTGCTCTCTCAGCCATCTGTTTGTTTTGCACTGACGAGCCTTCTCTCCTTGAATCATCTAAGCGTGCACATCCCACGCTTCCACCTACAGTTACTACAGTCAGCCTTAAGAAGGTGTACTGGCATTTGTATAGTGCTGAACATTTAGACTTCTTGTATTTAGTAGAATATACATCCGGGTTTTCGATTTTCGGTTTTCCAAAATAAAAGTGAGAATTTACGATCGTACTCATAGCTGTACTTCCAGCAGTACTTCATCTCCTGCGTTCCCAATTTCGTAGAAGTTGTCCTACGAAAATTGCAGAAGAAGCACTCCTGGACGAAAGGATATTGTGACGATATTCTTTGGTCACAGCCTGGGGTTAGAGACCCGGTCCGGCACACAGTTTTTATCTGCCAGTAAGTTTCACATCGGCGCACACCCACTGCAGAGTGAACACACAATCTATTTCATAATCTACTGGCACCATAAAAATGTTATGAGGGTTTTTAAAAGAACTCTTTCGGTGCTATCCAGAACTGGCAGCAAAAGGGTTGTGCCAATTTATTATAATGTAGACCAAGTGGGTCTCTCGAAAATGCTATTATCTCATTAACTGTTATCCCCACAAAAAATGTTATTACAGTCGTCGGTAGAACTCTTAGGGTCGTATTAAGAAATGCCGTCAGATCTTTTGTACGAATTTATTACTTTTACATGACAAAAGTGAGTCCCACATTAATTATCTCATATAATGTCATCGTCACAAATAATGTTATTATAGTTTTTGGTAGAACTCTGTGGGTGATATTCAGAACTGTCATCAGAACTATTCTACGAATTTTGCTATATTAGATAAAGTGAGTATCAGATTAAAACAATTATTGCATAAACTATTATCGCCACAAAAATGTTCTTATCATTTTCAATGCAACTCTTCCGGTGCTATCCAGAACTGCCAACAGAACTGTTATACAAATTTATTTTTTCCAAACTGACAAATAATTTTTTACCATACCAAAATTTTGCCGTGTTATTGTTTTCTTCCCGAAATTCTGTAGAACTATTCGTGTTTTGAGCAGGGAAATCTAGAACTATTGCATATATATCAAGAACTGTGAAAAAAATTTATATTTATCGTAAAAGGGGTTCAAACTTCACGGGAAATGCTCATAAGCATTCCTTAATAATGGCAGTTACTACGTAAACAATTACCTGCACAGAATATGTTACTAGTTTTTTCGATAGAACTCTTACAATGCTATCCAGAGCTGGCATCAGAGCATACGAACAGACATAATTTTTTTTTTTTTTAGTAAGAGTGCCCCACAATTAATCAATTACCATACAAACTATTACAACCGCAAAAAATGTTATTATGATTATAGATAGAAGTCTTGACGTGTTAACCAGAACTGTTCATCAAAACTGTTGAACGATTTTACTTTTTCTGTGGAGAAAGTGGGTCTAACATCAAAGCAATTACCGTATAAACTATCATCGCCACAAAAAGATGTTATTAGGATTTTCGATAGAGCTCTTGGTGCTCTGTTCAGAACTGTTGTACGAATTTGCTTTTTGCAAAAATTGACAAAGAATGTATTCGATACGAAAAATTTTTCGAGTATTGTTGTTTTTTTCGCTAAATTATGCAGGACTAATCAAATTTTGTACAAATAACTCTAGAACTATGACATTTCTATCAAGAACTCTGAAAATATATATATATATATTTCTGAAGAAAAGGATTCCAACTTCACAATAAGTGAAGAGGTTCCCTAATTAAATTGCAATTATATCGTAACGTGTTAGCTGCACAAAAAATTGTAATTAGGATATTCTATAGAACTCTTGGAGTTCTGTTCAGAACTGTGCTCAGAACTGTTGTACTTATTTACAATTTGCGAAAATTGACGAAGAATATTTTCGATACGAAAATTTTTTCGAATATTGTTTTCGTCGCTAAATTCTGTAGAACTACTGAAATTTTGTACAAAGGACTCTAGAACTATGGCATATCTATCAAGAAATCTGAAAAAAGTATACATTTGTGAAAAAAAGGGTGCCAACTTCACAGTAAGTGAAAAGATTTTCTCCTTAAATTGCAATTATCTCGTAAACTATTAGCTGCGCAAAAAAATGTTACTTGGGTTTTCGATAGAACTCTTGGAGTTCTGTTCAGAACTGTGCTCAGAACTCTTGTACTTATTTACATTTTGCGGAAATTGACAAAGAACATTTTCGATACGAAAATTTTTTCGAATACTGTTTTCGTCGCTAAATTCTGCAGAACTATTGAAATTTTGTACAAAGAACTCTAGAACTATGCCATATCTATCAAGAACTCTGAAAAAAGTATACATTTGTGAAAAAAGGGTGCCAGCTTCACAGTAGGAGCTCTTATGGAATTCTTAATTAAGTTGCAATTACCTCTTAAACTATTACCTGCACAAAAAAATTTCACTAGGATTTTCGATAGAACTCTTCACGTGGTGTCCAGAACTGTCATCAGAACTGTTGTACGAATATATTTACATTTTCCGTAAAGAAAGTGTGTCCCATATTAAATCAATTTATCTCAAACCATTATCGCCATAGAAAAATGTTGTTGGGATTTTCGATAGAGCTCTTGGGGTTCTGTTCCGAACTGTCCTCAGAACTGTTGTACAAGTTTAATTTTTACGAAAATTGACAAAAAATGTTTTCGATACGAAAATTTTTTCGAATTTTGTTGTTTTCTTCGCTAAATTCTGCAGAACTATTGAAATTTTGTACAAAGAACTCTAGAACTATGCCATATCTATCAAGAACTCTGAAAAAAATGTATATTTCTCGAAAAAGGGGTGCTAACTTCACACGACTACGTACCGTATGCACAAGTCGCATCGTTCCTGAGCGTTCAGCAGCACGTTGAACTCGGCACGTTCAACGTTAACGTTCGACAGCACGGTCCGTGTGCCGACGGCTCTAGCGTTGTCACCAGGACCGGTAGGGCATATAAGGGGCGAGAACAGCGACAGGCGTCGGGTGATCGCCGTGTAGGGCACTCGTGTGGGGCAGCGTTATCAGCACCTCACAGTGTTTGAAAGAGACTTCACTGTGTGTGTGTGTGTGTGTGTGTGTGTGTGTGTGTGTGTGTGTGTGTGACAGTGGCCGGGTGTTGGGTGTCGGGTGTCGGACTGCACGGGAGAGCCCGAGGCGAGGGCAGCCTCGCTGGTCATCCAGGATCCGGTGCGCGTCACGTCGGAGGACAACGTTCCAGAGTTTGGCAACAGCCGGAACAGGGAGCGGGCGGCAGCACGTGTCAGGACAACACGCGTGGCTGCGTCTGGAGCAGTACCGCGCCCGGGAGGCACGGACTGCTGCTGAATCGCGTCGCACCGTGTTCGGTGACGAGTGGCGGTTCTGCGAGCGCCGCGTGGCAGCGGCCTGAGGCGGAGCGCAGTGCAGTGCAGCACGTGCAGCGCCGTTCCAGCCGCCACGGTGTGGGGAGCCGACCGCCGGTGGTCGCCGAGCGGACTCTGGGTGACAGCGCAGCGGCACGTCACCGACGCTCTGGCTTCTCTCGTGCGACAGAACCGCGATGCCATTTTCCAATAGCACACTACCCGTCCACATACGACACGTGTGACTGTACGAACTGTGTGCGTGACGCCGCGGTGCTCCCGTGGTCGGCAGCATCGCCACATCTGCCCGTGGTGGAACAAGAGCAGCAGTAGCCGTGGCGTCGAGGACCAGAGGGAAACTGACTGCCGTACTAGACACCGGGACGTTTGCCTTTCGCGGGCGACTGCTGTACAGCCTGAGCAACCCGACTCACGAGCCGTCATTGCAGCTTCGCTTCCGCCACTGCCTCCTCTACATCTACATGGATACTCTGCAAATCGCATTTTAGTGCCTGGCAGAGGGTTCGTCGAACCACCTTCACAATTTCCTATTATTCCAATCTCGTATAGCGCGCAGAAAGAATGAACACCTGTATCTTTCCGTACGAGCTCTGATTTCCCTAATTTTATCGTGGTGATCGTTCCTCCCTTTGTAGGTCGGTGTCAACAAAATGTTTTCGCATTCGGAGGAGAAAGTTGGTGATTGGAATTTCGTGAGAACGTTCCGTCGCAACGAAAAACGCCTTTCTTTTAATGATTTCCAGCCCAAATCCTGTATCATTTCTGTGACAGTCTCTCCGACATTTCGCGATAATAAAAAACGTGCTTCCATTCTTTGGACTTTTTCGGTGTACTCCGTCAGTCCTATCCGGTAAGAATTCCACACCGCGCAGCAGTATTGTAAAAGAGGACGGACAAGTGTAGTGTTGGGAGTCTCGTTAGTAGGTCTGTTACATTTTCTAAGTGTGCTGCCAATAAAACGCAGTGTTTGGTTAGCCTTCCCCACAACATTTTCTGTGTCTTCCTTGCAATTTAAGTTGTTCGTAATCGTAATACCTAGGTATATAGTTGAATTTACGGCTTTTAGATTAGACTGATTTATCGTGTAAAGCACTCATGTGGATGACCTCACACTTTTCGTTATTTAGGGTCAGCTGCCACGTTTCGCACCATCCAGATATTTTTTGTAAATCGTTTTGCGTTCTGTTTTGATCTTCTGATGACTTTATTAGTCGACAAACGACAGCGTCATCTGCAAACAAGCGGAGACGGCTGCTCAGATTGTCTCCCAAATCGTTTATATAGATAAGGAACAGGAAAGGGCCTATAACAGTACCTTGGGGAACGCCTGAAATCACTTCTGTTTTACTCGATGACTTTCCGTCAATTACTACGAACTGTGACCTCTCTGACAGGAAATCACAAATCCAGTCTCATAACTGAGACGGTATTCCATAAGCAGGGAAGCACCCTCTTACCTTCGAGACTTCACAGAGTGCCACGAAACTTTCAGGTCCGGCATTCCTGGAAGAAAGGATACGGCGGAGCCCGGGGAGTGTTTCCAGGACGTGCCCGGAAGTTTCTGGGACAGAGCTGCCGCCGCACGTGTCCCACTCTGGTGTCGAGGGCCAGCCGGCCTGCTTCAGCAGAGGGCACCACTGCTCGCCAACACAATCAGAGGGCAGAGGCTGCCGCTGTCGCGTTCTCTCTGCATTTGAGCCGATTCCGTAATCAGTGAGGCATCATCGCGCGCCCTCTCAACACGCCAAATCTTATTTCGTTCGCTCCTCCCCCTCGCGTCTGCTTAGCTTTTTTATCTGGCGGTGTACTTGCTGCACAGTGTGCGGAGGAGGGAAGTGTTAAATTTCGAGACTGAAAAGTGTTTTGCTGACATGCTCGAAGGAGAGATGTGATGAAGTCTTGTGATTTACTGTGTATTCCAAAAGTAAATCTTTAAATAAACGAACAATTTTTTTGCAATTTGCAACTCAACCGGTGCCAGTGTTCCATCCTAATGTCGCAGCACGAGCGACACGATGGCTTCGTGGAAGGGTTTGCGGTGTGCCTTTTAGTAGCGGGAAGGAAGCGGTTACTGTCAGTCGCTGTCAAACGATGATAAGTCGAAAGTCGCGCGTCAAGATGCGGGTGTCAGAGCCGTATGCGACGTGGAGTCTGGACGCGAGCAGCAGGGGCGTGTTGGGTGCGGCGCCTCGAGAACTGCGGCGGGGCGGCCGCCGCTGTATAAGGGCGGCCCGGCCGGCCGGCTGGCTGCTGCGCGGCGGTGGCTGCCTTTGACGGCCCGGCTCTGAGGGCTGAGGGCTAAGGGCCAGCCAGCCAGGGGGCCCGTTTTTAATCCCGGCTACACAGGGCGGCGCTGAATATTTCAGGCGCGCCGATTATCTGCCGAGCCAGAGTGGAGTGGAGTGGAGGCGGCGTGGCTGCCCTGGGGAGGGGGGAGGCCGCGCTGAGCTCCCGAGGACTCCGCCCGGCCCCAAAGCCAGGCGTCCTGGCAAACACTGTGCGCTATATACACAGGGGCTCTTTCCTTGTAGTAAGGAATTTATATTTTCTCACTGTGGAATAAACATTTATGCTCATGTGCAATTAACCGGAACAAACTTTTAATTACTTGTTCTTCTGCCTTCAATGCATATCGTTCGTATTTTTTTTTTTTTGCGGTATTTGGAATTTGAATATAGGGGACGAAAAGGTATTTACAGTTTGTACAGGAACCATACGATATATATAAAAGGGCATAAAAGAACACCAGTAGTTAAGAAAGGAGTGAGACAGGGTTGTAGGCTATACAAGGTGTTATTCAACGTTTGCATTGAACAAGACCTGAAGAAAACGAAAGAAAAATGTGGAGTATGAGTTAAAGTTCAGGGAGAAGAAATAGAAACTTAAAGGTTTGCTGATGATATCGTAGTTCTGTCAGAGACGGTAAGGGACTTGGAAGAGCAGTTGGCCAGAAGGGATGGCGCTGTTGCAACGGAAAAAGAAATCCAGGGTGAACATAAAATCTTGGTGTGGGTGTCTCCCTGGTGAGCGCGAAGCGAGAGTCGAGACAGGCGCGAATGCGGCGGCGCAGTCCAGTCGGAAGGCAGCTCTGCCGGAGTGTCGCGCTGCACCGTGACGTCACTGGCAGCGCGCCGAGTCGTCGTAGCGGCGAGCGTGCGGGGCTGCACTGAAGGACACCGCAGTCGAGGAGAGCAGTGTTTAACGACCCGTCGACAACGAGATCTTTAGAGACGGAGCACAAGCCCGGATTAAGGGAAGCATTGGGAAGGAAATCGCCTGTGTCCTTCGAAAGGAACCATCCCGGCATTTGCATGAAACGATTTAGGGAAATCACGGAATACCTGGATTAGGATGGCTCGAGACGGGTCTGAACCGACGTCCTCCCGAATGCGAGTCCAGCGTGGCGACCACTGGGCCACCTCGCTCGGTAGGCCGCAGTGCGATGTGAGGTGCTGACAAGCTTAGAAAACGGGGCTGAGTTCGCTCGTCGCCACAGATCGATAAAACGAAAATGAAAACACCCGCAGCATTTACTTTGTTAACGCAACTAGTTCCCATGTTTCATTACACCATCGTCAGGGCTATCGACAACGTAAATCGGGAAGAATCAAATCTCGAGTGCACTCGTAACAGGAGCCAATAGTAAATACCTGGTGTGGACAGATCTCCGGCTTACAGGACACTATTGCTCCGTTCACCTCCCGACAAGTGTGTCGTTTATGAACGGAGTAATAGTGGCTCCCGTTATGACCGCACACGAGATTGACGTCGTCCCAGGTTACGTTGCTCAAGGGGCCTGAAGATGGTGCAATGCAACACCGAAAGTGTTAGCGTGAATAAATGAAATGCAAAAGAGGACGCTCCCGGTACTTTAAATTTCGCCTCATACCGAATAGCCAAAGCTTATCTACAACGAGGATAGACATGCAAAGCCAGGTCGATAACGTCGTCGGTGCGAGCCGACCCGCACGAGTACCAGGCAGGACTTGTGGGGCACACATTCTGTTCCGTTTTATCCAGTACGAAGCATTCAGACAGTGTGCCAGACTTGTACCTTACAGCGGATCCATGTTTCTACTGCCGCATGAAGAGATGTCTGATATTCCTGTGGTGACTTGAACTGACGCCGGTACCGCCCACTTTGCTGCCACTGGCTGAGCATCCCGCTGGGGGCCAATGGCGGGTGAGCCGCGAGCTGCCGGTCACGCACGCCGTGCGCTGCCGGCGCACACTTGCTGCCCTGGCGCGCTCTACTCGTCCACGGCTACCGCCAGTCGGCGCCGGCTGCCCCGAACAACGCCTGCAGACCCCCGTGTCGGCATCCCGCACGACGCCGCACCAGCTGCAGGCGCAGAGGAGAGGCCCTCCCCCGAATCCGCCAAACGACCAACGGAGAGGCTATTTTCATTGTACGAATCCTCAAAATAAACGCATTTACAGGCAACGCTACATCGCTGACGCGATTGAGCGTACAACCTAACCGCACTCCCACGTCCCGACCTCGGCATCATGCACCTACAGAGACCACAGCTTCCTGCGCCCTCACAGCGTACTGAAAAAGAAGATACAACGCGAATATCGACGAGAACAAGACGAGCGGAAATAGCCGAATTAAATCACGCAGTGCAGAGGGAATTAGCTTGGCAGATGAGAGACTGGAAGAAGATGACAAGGTTTCTTACTTGGGCAGCAAAATAACTGATGATGGCTGAAGTAGAGAGGATATATATATCATAATAGGAAGACAAGCATTTCTGAGAAAGATAAGCCTCTTAACATCGGATATAGATTTAAGTGTTAGGAAGACTTCTGTGACGGTAATCATACGGAAGGTAGCCCCGTATGGAAGGGAAATGCCAACTATAAGCAGTTCAAACCAGAAGATGATGATGACGATGGTTTGCGTGGCACTCAACATCGAGGTCATCAGAGTCCATACAAGTTCCCCATCTCCAAGTTTCCAATCTCACCACTTTCCGAATGATGATGAGATGATGACAATACAGCCCCCGGGCAGAGAAAATCCCCGACACGGCCGGGAATCGAACTTGGGACCCCATAATGCACAGGTACCCAAATGAGAATGGAATAGAAGCATTTCAGATGTGGTAACACAGGAGACTGCTGAAGATGAAGCGGACAGCCCAGTAACTAATGAAAAGGAGCTGAATCGAACTAGTGAAAAAAGAAATTTCTGGAAGAACTTGACTTATAGGACGGATCACTTGACAGGACACGTCCTGAGGCATCAAGGAATTGAGTGTGAATGTATATGTATGTATGTATGTGTGTGTGTGTGGGGGGGGGGGGGTGGGGGGGGGGGGGGTAATTGCAGGGTAGCAGACCACAGCGCTTGATGCCGGTAAGCAGGTCCGGGAGGTTCAAATGGTTCTGAGCACTATGGGACTTAACTTCTGAGGTCATCAGTCCCCTAGAACTTGGAACAACTTAAACCTAACTAAACTAAGGACATCACACGCATCCACGCCCGAGGCAGGATTCGAACCTGCTACCGTACAGGTCCGGGACGGCTGCGGTATAGTTTGCAGAGGCGAAGAGACTTGCACAGCATAGCACAGCACGGCACAGCACTGACAGCGTGGGCAGGCGTCCAGGCCGGTCTCCGGACTCGAGTCCGCAACGACAGAGACCAGTAGCGGTGTCTCCACAAGAAACGGGTCAACTTTCTGACACACTACGCTACGAGTAGGGATACAGATGCGCTCAGATGAATACGAAAATATTTTTGTCGTGAAATCTTCCACCTGTTTGACATATCACAGGGTCCAAAGCTTCACCTGAAATAGCGCCTTCGAAAACGGCCATCACAGTGGTAACTGGGCAGCCATCTGATTCTACTGGATCAGTTTCGACTTTTATTTCTTTTATAATACACGTCTTTATCATAGAGTTGACACGTCTCACGCGTAAGATGTTGTTGTAATTCTCTCACTTTGCTTATGACGCGCTCAACAATTTTAGAATTAGTTTTATCGCTTTTAATCTAGTTGTTGCTACTGTCAGGTAGCGCGGCTCACAATTGGTCCTGAGCTGTTGTTGCAGATCAGTTGTTTCTTTTCAGTATTTCCAGAATCGCAGCACAGATGGAATGCCTCAGACACAGGAAGTAGAGCGTTTCAAATTGTTCCTCGTGTAAACGAAAGGCTTCAGACAACACATTTGGACACAAAAGGGGCGGGGGTGTGTCGACTAATCCGGACGTTGTCCATAACCCACGAGTACATATCTGAATAGAATTGATTAAGAGTGCAAAGACCAATTGTGAGTGTAGCAAAATCGGCACACCGATACACGTGATATGATATCGTCCTCCAGCTGAAGATGTAGCATGGACTGCTAGGCAGACTTTGAGGGGGAAAACTGTTAAACACATTTTGGATAGAATAATTTTGGGCATTGAGCCATGTCATTGTAACTACTGCAACAGCTAAAGTGCTGACGTTTCCACCGACTTGCTGCTGTCCTCTTCAGAGCAATTCACCCGGTCCTGAAGAGAACCACAGCAAGTCGGTCGAAACGTCGGCAATTTAGCTGTTTTAGCAGTTACGATGACACGGTTCAGTATCCAAAACTATTTTATCTTATCCAAAACTATTTTATCTAAAACTGTTTTATCCAAAAGTATTTTATCCAAAAGTACACCGGCCGTCGAGGCCTACAAATTCATTTTTACCACATAGTTATAATAAAAGAGGACGGATATCTCAAATCTTGTAGCCAATGTACCAGAAAACGTAAGGCATAAGTGTAATCAATAGGCACCACAGCAGTTACGAGTTGAGGCCTCTACACGTCCCCAGGAAACGATGCCGAAGTCCAATAGGTCTACGAAAGAGTGGAGGAAGATGACGCAAGAGTAGCTAGGGCGAACGGGAAAAATCTGTGATGTCCAAAGCACTCTGACTCAACAAGATATTATTGAACTATTGTGCAGCGGACAGTGACTGAGGGTTGTGACGTGTGATCGTAGAAGTACTAGAAAAAGTAGCACAACTTTCGGTTGGAGCAGCATTTCCTGAAGGAAAATGAAGGTCGGTGTAGTAAATACAGATCTTCTACAGTAACAATTATATTGTCTGTTATTGTAGCCGCAGCAGCAGCAGTAGTAGTACATGCTGCCGTAGCAGTACTAATAGCACTAGGTATAAACTTAAGTGTACAATTAGTAAAGATATCTGAAATAACGAAAACCAAAGGTTATTTTTGTGCAACAATAAAGGAAGATCCGAGAGTTGTTGGAGAATGATTCTATAAGTAAAGTACTTTGTGGTTGTAAGTAAAATGCACATACTCATGGAGGTCCTCTGTGGACTGTAATTACCGCATGGCAGCGATAATTTGTAGATTTGGGAAAGCGGTAATGCGGAAAATATTTACTCTGGAAAAAAAATATATTAGTTGCAATTTTGGCCACCAGGTGCAAATCTGGCGCCGTACAGCACCTCGTCGACGTGTCCGGCGCTCATACGGAACGACTGAGTAAGCGACGGTTAATAACAAAAAGAAGCTTTGTGCCTTTTTCACTTGGTTCACCTTTCCTGCCGACATCTTGTTCCTAATCCATTCCATATACGGAAACATTTCTACGCGTATTTCTTGCATTCACAGCGCCAGATTTGCACGTAGTGGCCAAGATAGGAACTAATTTTTTATCCAGAATAAATTGGTCCCGCATTGACGCATTAGAATATCTACCGAGTTCCGCTGCCACACCATAATTACGGCCCAAGACTGGACCTGTGTAAGTAGCCGCACTTTAATTACAGCCACACCAGTTCATGTAGAGTAACACATAAGTACGCATCTGAATGTTGTAGCAGTAGAAAGAAATGAAGGTAAGAAAAAAAAATATTATTACAGATACTGTGAACTTGCCGTGCACAACAAGAGAAGAAAATTTAAGGTAAAAAAGGAAAAATAAATACAATACTGGCCATTAAAATTACTTCACCAAGAAGAAATGCAAATGATAAACGGGTATTCATCGGACAAATATATTATACTAGAACTGACATGTGATTACATTTTACTGCAATTTGGGTGCATAGATCCTGGGAAACCAGTACCCACAACAACCACCTCTGGCCGTAATAACGGCCTTGATACGCCAGGGTATTGAGTCAGAGCTCGGATGGCGTGTACAGGTACAGCTGCCCGTGCAGTTTCAACACGATACCACAGTTCATCAAGAGTAGTGACTGGCGTATTGGTACGAGCCAGTTGCTCGGCCACCATTGACTAGACGTTTTCAATCGGTTAGAGATCTGGAGAATGTGCTGGGCAGGGCAGCAGTCGAACCTGGAATCACCCGAAAAAAATGACGTTTTGCCATACGTGCACCCAGGTTCGTCGTTGAGTACACCATCGCAGGCGCTCTGTGATGCAGCATCAAGGGTAAACGCAGCCACGGTCTCCAAGCTAATGGTCCGTGCTGCTGCAAACGTCGTCGAACTGTTCGTGGACATGGTTGTTGTCTTGCAAACATCTCCATCTGTTGATTCAGGGATCGAGACGTGGCTGCACGATCCGTTACAGCCATGCTGATAAGATGCCTGTCATCTCGACTGCTAGTGATACGAGGCCGTTGGGATCGAGCACGGAGTTCCGTATTACCCTCCTGAACCCACCGATTGCACATTCTGCTAACAGTCACTGGATCTCGACCAATGCGAGCAGCAATGTCGCGATACGATGAACCGCAATCGTGATAGGCTACAATCCGACCTTTATCAAAGTCGGAAACGAGATGGTACGCATTTATCCTCCTTACACGAGGCATCACAACAACGTTTCACCAGGCAACGCCGGTCAACTGCTGTTTTTGTATGAGAAATCGGTTGGAAGCTTTCCTCATGTGAGCACGTTGTAGGTGTCGCCACCGGCGCCAACGTTGTGTGAATGCTCTGAAAAGCTAATCATTTGCGTATCACAGCACCTTCTTCCTGACGGTCAAATTTCGCGTCTGTAGCACGTCATCTTCGTGGTGTAGCAATTGTAATGGCGAGTAGTGTAGAGTGTCGTGAAAAGTCACGTACATGTAATTCTGTATGTTGCATTGTTGTCATGAAGAAAGTGGTTTATGAGGACGAATAAAATGAAGCTACTCGTGGAGGGTGCGGCAGAGGGTTGAGAGACGGTGTACTGTGGGCGAGCCGCGGCTGGCTAGCAGGCGGCAGAGGCAGGCAGTGTAGGGCGGACTTGGCGGTCGGGTTCCCTTCTGGAGGCCAGTCCAGGCCAGTCCAGGCCAGCGCAGCCTGCCTGCCTGCCTGCCTGCCTGCTGGGTCGATATCCAATTCCGCTGCCGGCTATGAGGATCGTGAAAGGCGCGCCCGCCGCCAGCCGTCTGCCGTCTGCCGTCTGGCTTTAATTTTGCGAGCATTTAAATCCGCAGCCGCCGCGAGGAGTCGGCTCCGTCAGCCGGGGCGGGGTGGAGCGCCCGCTGCCTGCCTCGACTGACTGACTGACTGACTGACTGGTCGGTCGATCGGTGCCGCTTGCGGCTGTCCCACATTCGCCGGAGACTGTGGCGTAGCAGCTAGCTGCCCGCGAACGAGTGAGCGAGCGACTACAACTCTACAGCCGGCCGGAGTGGCCGAGCGGTTCTAGGCGCTGCAGTCTGGAACGGCGCGACCGCTGCGGTCGCAGGTTCGAATCCTGCCTCGGGCATGGGTGTGTGTGATGTCCTTAGGTTAGTTAGGTTTAAGTAGTTCTAAGTTCTAGGCGACTGATGACGTCACAAGTTAAGTCCCATAGTGCTCAGAGCCATTTGAACCATTTCTGAACAGCTCTACAGCCACACGCGTGTCGCGGAAATACTTCGCTTCATCTGAGCCGCCGCAAGATTCAGTGAAACTATTTGCCGCTCCCGAGTTCTCAGATTCTCTTACTGAACCCATCAGCAGCCCCGCGACGTACAAGACTCCCTTGGGCAGTAGGCCTCATACGACACACTCACTTCTGAGTGCTGCGACAAAGAGCGCGTGAAGAATTTTTCTGGGCCGGTACTGTCCACTGCATCTGGTGAGCAAATTTCTTGCTGTGTCGTCCGAACAAGACACAGCCGGGGCAAAAGCACCACAGGCTGGAAGATGCGAGCTGGTACTGGTGGTCCAGTGCCGTAGAGAGACTCGCCACTTGCGCAGGTTCCACCAGCGCCACGGGCGGTGCTCAGGATGAAGATATCGACTTCCTCTCGGCCAATCGCTGGCACTTGCGCAGGTTCCACCAGCGCCACGGGCCGTGCTGAGGATGAAGATACCGACTTCGTCTCGGCCAATCGCTGGCCGAGTACAATCCGCCAATCTAACTTCAATAGTGGGTTACGGATCGGGAATCTGGGCGCACAGTCTCACGAGGGTGGTGCATGCCATGGCAGTGGGACGAGTACAGAGGAAGATGCTGTTTACTTCTGTCGGGGCTTACAGAACATCCCCAGGAAGTGCCCTATTAGTGATATATCAAAATACGGGAACAACCAGCATGGTACTCGGCTAAAAAAGGGAATGACATGAAAATAGAGAATATACTGGGAGCTTTGGCAAGGGACAAGGGACAGTTACGGAGAAGGGGTGAGGACTTATGGCAGGAATCTTGGGAAATGGATGAATCTGGCAGAAGAACCTTCGGATTCTTACCAAATGTTAAAGAAAGGTTAGGCACGAGGTATTTCGAACCAAACCGGGGTCTAACACACTTTCTCACTGGTCATGGGCCCTACCCGACATGTCTATGTCGGTTTGGGAAAAGGGCTACACCTCAGTGTAGGGTACTCCCGACCACGTGGTTTACGAGTGCCCCCTTTTCGATGATGTAGCAGCTACATTAAGACGACAACTTCCAAACAACAACACATACGACTTATTAAGACGCGAAGACACTTTCGAAACTCTGAACAACATCGCAAATGAGGTCTCACGAAAAGTTCTGACTGCATACCTGAGGGACTTTCGCGACTAGAACCAACCACGGAACGTGTCCTAGTACCCCAATCCTGTACCGCCTGCGCGTGGACAGGTCGACTTTTAGTTGCAATCCGCCACGTGCAGGGCTAGGGGGACCAGGCTACAGCTATTCTGGACTAAGCACCGGATTTGACGTAGGTTAGTTAGTAGCAGTAGAAGTAGACATTAAACTAGGAACCTGCAGCGACAAGCAATTTTGGCCTGCCCAGTGTCAGGGACACGCTCATCGGGATTAGCTCGATGAGGAAAGCACTGCAGTAGGTTTGTATCCACACTGACACACCTGTGGCAGTTGAAAGAAAATGTTCAGATGTGTGTGAAATTTTATGGGACTTAACCGTGCAGGCAGTTGAGATTAGCTATAAATAGGTATTAGTGTCTATAGCTTAACATAGAACTTAAGTTTGCCCGTTAACCTGTACTGTGTGGAGTTCAGAAGTAAAAATTTAATAGCTGTGAATAACAACATTGTAACACTTAGGACCCACTAATCATTAAGGTGGTGGGTTACATTTGTATAATTATAATGTATTGTGAATACAGATTTTTTTTTAAATCCGCCAGTGACTCGGAAGATAGATCAGCTCTCGCCCGCATGGATATACATCATTTCCAGGGTTGACTTAAACAGGGAACGTCGTTTAGTGAACTCTTAGAAGTGAACAGACAGTAGTTCTGATTGCATTTGCTATGTGCTGTGAAGTTTACCTACGATTATTTAGACTTAGGCATTGAGGGCCTTTTATGATGTCTTACATGCAGTGTTGCAGACTTCACTATTCGACAAGTCACGAAGATAAGTCAACCCTTTTCACTCATATGTGTGACTTTGTTACTAAATTGTTGGAGTGTTGTAGAAGCTTCGCTCTCCTATCCTGTTACCTCACCCTGGGGCATAGCTGTGTAATAGTGGCAGGGAGAAATTGTCTTAGCCGTCTGCTGCACCAGAAGCCGTTTCACGATCTCACAAACTCGGTCTCCACGGCAGTGGCGACGAGGCCTTTACAAAACTGCCGACGAGGTTTTGTAAAATTACTGTGTCGCACGAAGTCGTCCGTCTGAGGATGGTGCAGCCGTATACAGCAGAGTTGGAACGTTAGAAAATCCTAGCGACCTGTACGAGCACCTGCAGAGGATGTGTGACTGCTACAGGGACGGGTAACTGACTCTCAACGTAAAAAAATGTAGAACGCTGTCCACAAACAGCGGAAGGTATGCTTTAATGTTCTAAAATACCTAGCAGTAGCCGTCCGGAGCGACCTAAAGTAGAATGACCTACGTACCAACAGGTGTATCAGAAACTGGTATAAGGCTGAGACTCAATCCGGAGAATCTTAAGGCAACGTAGTTCACCCAAGGAAGAAGTGAGTTCGAAACACTTGTTCGACCAATATATGAATACTGCTGGTCAGTCTCGCATCCGAACCACGTGGGATCGACAGAGAAAACAGAAGAGATCCAAAGGAGGACAGCGCATTTCGTTACAGGTTCATTTAATCAGCGCGGAAGCTTTACGGAAATGCTCAGCTAACTGCAGTGGCAGGCGCTGCATCACGGTACTGCCTGCTGTTAAAATTTCTAGAGCAGTCGCTCCTAGAAGTCTTTCCTCGTTCGAACATCTCGCGGAAACATCGCCAAGATAACATTAGACAGATCCAGAGCCCACAAGGAGGCTTTCTTCCCGGAACAGGAAGTGGGAGAAGCCACAGTGGTAGACAAAGTACTCTCCGCCACATACCGCAAGGTGCCATGCGGAACGTAGATGTAGTCGTAGAAGTAGCACGATGCTACAGAAGAATGCTGCACCTTAGATGGGTAGGTAGGGTAATTAATGAAGAGGTACGTAATTGGGTTGAGGAGGAAAGAGCTTTAGGGCGAAACATTACAGCCACCTGTCTGTCTTGAGCCACAACTTTCAGTATCTCACGTGCGAAAAGTGCGAATTTGGTTTAAGACGATCGGTGTTTTCGGAATCCATGCCTCTTGCCGTGGCGGACGTCATTCCGTTAGAGATGTGTGTGTTGTTGCTTTTAACGCACTTGACGGCCTACGTGGAACGAGCTACATTTCATAGGTTCCTATAGTCTGATACACGGGCGCAGTAGCGGCTCGCAAGTATACATTCTGGGCGTTCACAAATTTGTAAATTCAGATAAATATCAGAATCCGAGGTTAATAGCATCCGCTATATAACACTTATGTTCAACAACATATTTATACAACTTCAGCCACTGTCAATAATAATAATAATAATAATAATAATAATAATAATAACAATAATAATAATTATTATTATTATTATCATAACTTGTCTAAAAAAGGAAGAATTGTTTTTATGGAACTTTGTTGTTTTTTATGTCATTAAGTACATTTTATGGCAAGAACGAAATAATGTTTAAGCTTTCCTTACTGTCCGTTTCGTATTTTGGTCTAAGTAGGAGTTTCCGTGCGTTTTTTTATTTTTCGGACAAATGTACAAGATTATGTATTAGCTAAATAACTAGCTTCTGGGATGAAAATCAGATATTCTTACTGTGGTGTCACCGCCAGACACCACACTTGCTAGGTGGTAGCTTTTAAATCGGCCGCGGTCCGGTAGTATACGACGGACTCGCATGTCGCCACTGTCAGTAATTGCATACCGAGCGCCACCACACGGCAGATCTAGAGAGACGTACTAGCACTCGCCCCAGTTGTACGGACGACTTAGCTAGCGATGCAACGCTGTCGAAGCCTCGCTCCTGTGCAGAGCAGATAGTTAGAATAGCCTTCAGCTAAGTCAATGGCTACGACCTAGCAAGGCGCCATTAGCATTACATTGCATGTATCTACAGAGTCTCACTTGTATCGTCAAGAGCGATGTATACAAATGATGGATTAAAGTTAAGTATTCCAGCAGCTACGTACTTTTCTTTATAGCATTCATTCCGTATCCTGTTTCAGACCTCACGCCAGCCTGCTTGAGTTTAACGCGTGCATTTCGGCCTTCTCTAGCTATACAACACTTACTTTGTACCCACATAATAACTTTCGCTATTATTCACTTCTTTGTTAAATGTTCGCTTGTAGTCACGCTTATTTGATTTCGTCAGTTTCTCGGAAACCGGATCTGGCCTGGAGTGTCCTTGCGGCTAACTTTTCCTGGTAATTCTTTTTTTTCTGTTACCGCTTAATGCAGATTCAACAGAGTTCATGTTGACACCCCACAGGAAAGCCGATTCCTGCACAGTAAAAAAATGGTTCACATGGCTCTGAGCACTATGGGACTTAACATCTGAGGTCATCAGTCCCCTAGACTTAGAACTACTTAAACCTAACTAACCTAAGGACATCACACACATCCATGCCCGAGGCAGTATTCGAACCTGCGACCGTAGCGGTCGCGCGGTTCCAGACTGTAGCGCCTAGAATCGCTCGGCCACCCCAGCCGGCTAACCGGCTGCAATTAACACCGATCTTATGATAGTTATTCGGAGAAACTGAAGTTATACGTACACGGAAGGTTGCAAAAAGAAGACACAGAGAGAGAGAGAGAGAGAGAGAGAGAGAGAGAGAGAGAGAGAGAGAGAGAGAGAGAGATGAGATTTGCAGAGGTCGAGGCTAGGACGCTAGACATGAGAAGGGCGTCGCAGGTATTACCAGTTCATACGATGCAGGGAACTCGCGAAGTGAACTTGAAACTCAAACATGGAAAAAGAATTCTAACCAGACAAAAGGGAAAACGTACAACGCGTCCGCACATAAACTACTCTGACTAAGTGAGACGAGACATGGTTGGACGAAGCACTCTACCGTCGTTAAGTGGGGATAGCAGAAAAAGAGAACCCCGTTAAATAACAGAAATATTTACGGGCAAGGTCGCACCCCCTAACTCAAATAGTTACTTCGGTATGATTTGCCATAGTTCTACGGAACATATTAGCACCTCAGATTCAAGCAACTCCTTACGCGTTCCAGCTGGCTGACTTACATTACCGAAGATGACCAAAGACACGTCCTCACCTTACGAAGACTAGGCGGACGGCGCCGCTCCACGCTCCCTGACACACATGTTCACAGGCAGCGGCGGAGACGGGCACAGAAGACGCGCTCCGGCCAGCTGAGCCAACGTACGCAACTGCTGACAAGGGCACACGTAATGTCTGTCTGGCCCAGCGCAGTACTATACACAGATCGGTTACTGCTGCTACAACGGCAGGTCATCAAGATTTAAGTGAGTTTCAACGTGCTGTTGTAGTCGGCGCATAAGCGATGTGACACGGCATCTCCGAGATAATGATGAAGTGGGGATTTTCCGTACGACCATTTCGAGAGTGAACCGTGAGTATCAGCAATCCGGTAAGACATCAAATCACCGACACGGCTGCAGCCGGAAAAAGATCCTGCAAGAACGGGATGACAGAAGTGCGACCCTTCCGCAAACTGCTGCAGATTTCGGTGCTGGGCCATCAACAAGTGTCAGCGTGTGAACCATTCAACGAAGCATCATCGATATGGGCTTTCACAAGCCGAAAGTCCACTCGTGTACCCTCGATGACTGCACGACATAAAGCTTTACGCCTTGCCTGGGCCCGTCAACATATTGCTGATGATTGGAAACATGTTGCCTGGTCGAACGAGTCTCATTTCAAATTGTATCGAGCGGATGAAGTGTACGGGTATGGAGACAACCTCATTAACCCGTGGGCGCTGCGTGTCAGCGAGGGGCTGTTGAACCTCGTGGAGGCTCTGCCATGGTGCGGGGCGAGTGCAGTGGAGTGATACGTCTAGGCACCAGTCTGACAGTCTACACGTACGGAACCGTCCTGTCTGATCAGCTGCATCCATTCGTGTCTATTCTGCATTCCGATAGAGTTGGGCAATTCCGGCAGGACAATGCGACATCCCAAACGTCTAGAATTGCTCCAGAGTGACTCCACGAACACTCTTCTGAGTTGAAACACTTCCGCTGGCCACCAAAATCCGCAGACATCAGCATTATTGAGCATATCTGGGATTCGTGGCAACGTGCTGTTCAGAAGAGATCTCCACCCCCTCGTACTCTTACGGATTTATGGACAGCCCTGCAGGATTCATTGTGTCAGTTCGCTCCAGCACTGCTTCAGACAAGAGTCGAGTCCGTTGCGGCACTTCAGCGTGGTTTGGGGGGTCCTACACGATTTTAGGCAGGTGTAGCATTTTCTTTGGCTCTTCAGTGTGGAATGGGCACAAAAATAAAGCATGGATATGAAATAAACACGGTGATAGGAACACACACAAACTTTTTATACCAACAGATGTGTCAATCGTGAAATACGCTGATAGGTTTAGAAAATACGATTTCTGTACACTGAAGCGCCGCTGTGGCTATGCAATGAAACACACTACAGTTCATCCTTCGCTTCAGAATCTAAAGCAGAGCTCCACTGACTCGTACGTAGGCCTATGCTCTTTGCGTGAATGCGCCTCCGTCGCCGTTTTGTGCGTCGACCCAGTGTTACAGTGTGAGCGCGTGCTGCTGTTCTGCGCAGGCGTGTCACCAGCGCTCTCTCGTTTCCCCCTCCTGTTCTCTACCGCTCGCTGTTGCCGGCGTTTTTCTCCAGTCCTGACGCATGTCTGTTGGCAGCAAATTTAAAATTCCAGCTCCTTCGCTTGGCCTGGTTTTTGGTCCTCACTTTCCTGTGACGGCAGGCCAGGATGGGAGCACAGAGTGTCAGCTGTATCGTCGTCCCCTCCTCGTCATTACAGATAATGTGATGATGTACTACCCTGGCGAAACGAGTCGTTCTCTGAGCTAATGAAGAATACTGCGCAACCTACGACTGTTTGCAACATCATGTGCGCAGGGAGTCATAAGGAACGGGACACAGTGGTGGAGCTGGTGTCTGTGGTGGTGGAAAACAGCGACGCCCCCGGACAGGGGGCAGCCGTTCCCGCACACACAGACGCTGACACACCTCCCCCAAAGTGTCCTCAGGCAGGAGGATGGGCATCAACGAACGCCAAACAGGAGTCTGCATAATCTCCTACCAGAAAGTGTGCCTCATCTGGGACGTACCTTTGTAGCACACTTTTTCCTGTTTTGACCAATACGATCTCCAGTCGTAATATGGGTCAGATTTCTGTAATCACCGCGCGCCCCTACCGCCGGTTCGAGTCCTTCCTCGGGCGCGCGCGTCGGTGTGCGTGTGCGTGTTCTTAGCATAAGTTAGTTTAAGTAGTGTGTAAGTCTAGGGACCGATGACCTCAGCAGTTTGGTCCCTTAGGAATTCACACACATTTGAACGTAGCATCACTGACAGAACAAGTCCGTATTCGTCATTTCCAACGTGGGGGGGGGGTATTTGGAGCGGCATTGAGAATGAAAACATGGTCCGTGTAGGCTGTAATCTGTTTATTGTCGGCGAAATTGACGAATTTCAATCGTGGTCCATTTTCAAGCACACGCTTTAAGCTTGACGCTTCATTTCACATTCTAATACACCGGTCAGGTGTCTGAAAGTGACCCACGGTTGAAGTTGGCCAGTTTCACCGATAATGGATAAATTACAGCCTACTTCGACCGTGTTTTCACTCTCAAAACTCTCTGAGACTGCGGTGCGGACCCCAACAGAATAAAATTTTACAGTTATTTATAGGGGGCTGAGCGGATTGGGAGGAGGGGAGGGTCGGGGGAGAGAGAACGATACCGCCTCACGGTAAGCACCCTCTGCCACACACTGCTCGCGCGGCGCCGACGTGGGAGAGGAGCAGAGGAGGCAGGCGGGGGGGTGACGTCAGCAGCGGTGGCCGGAAGCGAGCGATGCGAGCCGTCAATGGCGGCTTTGTGCCGACCACTGGAGAGGATAGCAGTGTGCTGTGGTGCGGCGCGCGCCGTGTCGCAACAGCCCGCTGGAGCTGGAGGAGCTGCGGCCCGCCCCGACGGCACGCGCGTCACCAGCGCCTTTATAAAAGGCCGCTTCGTGGCGCTACTTATTCGAGCCTCGTCACTTGTTGTAGGCAATGGCAACTCAGAAACTGACAGAGCAGTAACTCCAAGGTGAGCGTTCAAAGAAGCAGTGCTCCTGGCGCAAAAAAAAAAAAAAAACACAATCTCTGCATAAATAATCGGCAAGAAGCCGCCGTGCCGTGTGCGGCGCGGTTAACCTGGACCACTACTCGTCTCTCCTGTTTCCTCGCAAACAGAGCGACGGAACAACGAGACCGTGTATACGCCTCCATATGACCTCCAATTGCTCGTATCTTCGTGATGGTTACAAGAAACGTGCAGTAGAGTCTTTCTGCAGTCAGCTTCAAAATCGCCGGTTCTCTTACCTTTATCAGTCTTCTTCCCACCAGGGGTTTCCATTTCAGTTCCGGAAGCATTTCCACAATGCTTGCCCGTCGATCGACACTACCGCTAACAAATGTAGCGGCCTGTCCCTGAATTGCTTCGATATCTCCCTTCAGTCAGGTCTGGTCCGGATCCCAAACGCTTGAGCAGTACTCAAGAATAGATCGCACCAGCGTCCAATATGCCGACACACCTTTACAGGTGAATCACTCTTTCCTAAAATTCTCCCACTGAACCGAGGTGTACCATGTACCATTCACCTTGCGCCTACATTTCTCACACGCTCGCTCATATCGCCTCGCCACGTTACGCCCAGATATTTAAGTGATGTGGCAGTGACAAGCACGGCTCTACTGACACCGCTATCCGAAAATTAAGAGTCGGTTTCTCCTACTCATTCGCATTAACGTATATTTTTCTACATTTACAGCCAGGTACCATTCATCAAACCGACTACAAATTTTGTCCAAGTCACCTTGTATCCTCCTAAAGTCACTCAAGTTCGACACTTTACCGTACACCACAGCATCATCGGGTAAACAAACACAGGTTGCCGCCAAATCATTTACGTATACAGAGAACCGCAGCGGTCCCGTCACACTTCCCTGGGCTCTTCTGACGAACACTCGCCGTCGGGGAAAACGTGCTGGGTTCTGTTACTTAACTAGTCTTCGAGACAATCACATATCGGGGAACCAGTTTACTCCTACACCGTTTAACAGCCTGAAATGCCGCACCGTGTGAAATGCTTTCCGGAAATCTAGAAATATGGAAACTGCCTGTTGCCCTTCATTCATAGTTCTCAGTATATCGTGTGAGAAAAGGGGGCAAGCTGTGTTTCGCTCCAGTGATGCTTTCTAAAACCGTGCAGATTCGTGGTCACAAGCTTTTCGGTCTCCAGGAAATTTATTCTGAGGAAATCTTCAACAACGCTGCAGCAAACCGATGGTGAGGACACTGGCCTGTAATTCGGCGCGTCCGTTCTTTTGACCTTCTCATACAGACGAGTCGCCTGCGCTTTTCTCCAGTCGCCTGGCACTTTGCCCCGGGCGAGGGATTCGCGATAAACGCAACCCAGATGAGGGGCCGATGACGTGGAGTACTCTTTCTAAAATAGAACTGGGATTCCATCCGGACCTGATGATTTACGTGTTTTCAAAACTTTCCGTTGTTTCTCCATGCTAGGGATGCATATATGGCTACCTATTCCATACGGGAATGTGTGCGACAGTTAAACGACGGTATGTTTGTACAATTGTCCTGTGTGAACAATTTCCTAGGCGCAAAATTTAAAACCTTTACTTTCCTTTCAGTGTCTCCTACTGCCACACCAGATTCGTCAACGACTGACTGCGTAGAAGCATTAGACTCGCTTAGCGATTTTACGTAGCACCAGCATTTTCTCGGCAACATCTTTTGCTACGGATCACGGTGATATAGTTTCTGTATGCTTCGCGCATCTGTGTTTTTACAGCTGCACGAATCTATACAAAGCTCTGCTTTCCGTCGTTTGTGTTTGAACCGGCAGTGCAACAGCTTTTGCTTCCTGAGCATTTTCCTAATTTCGTTGTTAAACCACGGCGCATCTTTTCCGTCCTCAATCCACTTACCCGGCACATAGTTCAGGTGAACGTTTTCGTGCGATGATGTTTTAACGGATTTGGGAAAAGCTTAACACGAATCGCTAAATTTTGTACATGGCTGCACGTTCAGAGACCGTGAATAGTTACAATTGAAAGAAAACAGCCCTCGATCACTTTTTTTAACGAATTAAAACCGGTTTTCAACACTGCTAGGAGTGTCTTCCTCAGAATTTATATCACAGAATGGTCTTTAACATGGTCACAGAATCATGAATAAAAACATATGATACAGACTATAAGCACAGAATCATCGTGAAAGAGTGGCAGTACTTATATGTAATTTATAAAATAATAAATATGCCAAAAGGGCATTAGTCACAAAGATATTTAAGATAAAAAATTGTTATGGCGAGACACTAAGGGCTGCTCGTTACTTACGCGGTTACAGTCCGTTTGCAACGAATGCGCCAACAGCTTCGTTCAACTTTTCGTCGTCACTCAGTTTCGGTGAAACAAACGCTTGTGGCCGGTTTGCAGAGTTTTTGTCGCGGTCGTGCCTCCGTCGGCGGTGGATTTCGTGAAGGTCGACCAAAGGCTACTGTCAGCCCGAAACCATCGACGCAATGCGGGACCCGATCGAAGGGCACCGGCGAGAGACTGAGTCGCGGTTCAGCTCAGGTCGCGAGGTCACGGGGGACCGGAAAGGCGTATGGCGCTCCATCCAGCACTACACACAATTTCTGTAGTCACCTACGACGAAGCAATCAAACTGACCACCGCCTGTGTTTTTCCTGCACACTTTTGAAAATATGCGCTGTGTTCCGCCGAACGCTGAAGTACATGTATGTCTCGCTATACGCGATGATTGTCTTCCACCGAATCACCGCGCGTACCGAATTCCCGTAAATTGAGAGTCATTTTATGTGTAAAATATGGGGTTAGGTTCTAGTTTTCTTAGCATTATTACCGAAACATCCTCATCTTAATGAAACGCATTTTAACGCAAAATTTAGACTCAAAAACATAGCACAAACACACAATAACAAAGTAAAACATCATTAAATCTCCAATAAACTCCCAGTGTGCTAATATAGCTACTCCTCAGTGCCCTGCGCTTTTGAGAACTGTAGATTTTGATTTGCAATCCCCTGCAGCATTTCCTCCGAAAGGAATCGTACGTCGGTCCTTGGAAGCCTTAAATCCCAGCGCTCTTTTTTCTTCAGTGGAAATGAACACGCGGCTCTGCATTGTTTTCCAAGATAAGCTCGTTTCATCCACGTTGGAAACGCGCTTCGCAGAGTAGCCTTTGTGTACCACAGTTCTCCGTAGGCCGCAGCTTCCTACCTCGACACTATAATGTTGTGAAAGCCTGGAGCCATCAAACCGGTCTGAGGTGGGCGAGAACGGCCCTCTTCTTTCGTTAAATCTGCACGCGAGCTCTCGGCTTTAGCTCGAACAATAACTCCACAGAGAGGCATGCGCTGTCGCTTGTTGCACTCAATACAACGCCTTAGCACATTCTCCATTCTCTCCATTGCGTCCGAGCGAGATCTGATCACTAGTCAGTTGAAGAGTGAGAACTTTTTCATACGATTCCGCGTCGTTACGAACAGTTCTCACGGTGGATTCAAAAAGTCTCAAAGTATACTGAATGTGAACATAAGCTCACTTTTCTGACACCGATCCAGAGTTCTCCGTTTCTAAGAAATACGACCTTCATACGTGCTTCTTCTCCTCTCCTTCAACCTGACATTTTAAATACAGCTCTACTCATATCAACCGACGGTTCACGTCTCGACATTCGCGACACAAGATCTGCGCGTTAAGTTGCGCTGACGCTTTACAGCTTTCGTGTACTTTTAACACCTGGCAGCACATAATTAAAAACAAAATCGCGTATACAGGAAAACGCGGATAACGAATCCGCGCACAAATGGTTCAAATGGCTCTGAGCATTATGGGACTTAACATCTTGAGGAAATGCGAAATCCGTATGCAACATCCTAACAAGAGGCCACATTTGTGTATATTCGTACTATCCGGCAACTACAGAACAGTCATCTGAGTTGCAGAGCCTCTTCAACTATGTTGGAACAGCACCTCAGCGGCGACCGAATGGGGAATCCTGTCTGAAACCGAGGCGTAACTGGCTTAATAACAGATGTCTGAGATCTGAAAAGATCTGTAGAACCATATAGTTTCATGTAATATCAGATTAATTACAGCGGGCACAGAGATGCTCATCTAGTCATTCTTTATACATCAGTGAGACTGGAAGCAGCCGTAATACCTGGTAGAATGGGAACTACTTGCAGTCACCGTAGTTTTCCGGCTACGGATAGAAAATGGTACTGTAGTCATAGGCGTTCTGCGTTTAATGACGTGCACAATTTTTATATTTCTTAACATTTAAAGAGCGAGGCGGCAATCTCGGCACTGTTTTCAGATAGAATCGAGATCTGTCTAGATATTTGTGTAGAAACAGCGAATAACTGTTATTCGTGACAAGAACGATGAAAGTCGGGGACAATCTTTTCTTCTCATCATTATGTAGATTTTGTGCAAGGAATATCTGCACGAGAGTGCCAATTTTAAACTTTTTTTACGATACTAGCGACGGCGCCGCCTTGTGGGTCCCTGCGTTACCGAGAATGCGGTCAGAGGGAGCGGCGGCCGCTGATAGGATCTGCCCGGGGAATTACTACGGCCGCATAAGCCGGCCGGCCCCTCGCGTGCAGGCAGCCGACACGCCACGGCGGTTCCGCGGGTCAGTATAGCCGGCAGGCGCCCGCACGCCACGCTCCGCGGCGCACGAAACGGCGGCGGACAAACCCGGCGGGCTTATCGGCAGTTTCCACACCGCGGGATCCGAAGGCGGGCCGCTATCGCGCAGTGCGCATCGCCCGGCGCTCGCAGCGGAAAGCGAAAGCAAGCACTAACTCCCGCAGCACATTCGGCCGTCGCAATGCGAGGTACAATCGCCGTACCCTATGTTGTCCCATCAGCACGAAATTTAGCCTGTGTGCAGAACAGTTAATTTACGTATCGTTGCGCGTGACGTGGCTTCTCGAGGGTCAAACGAGGGCACTATGAGTAACTACCGTAGTGGAACTGGAAACACATTGTGGCGATTCGAAACGGCGATAGTAAATAATTAGACTTCACGTCCGAAATGAAACTGCACAACTTCACTGTTTTAGGGAGTCGAGACTAACCTACTTCTACGAATCATTTTCATACATCAAAGAGACTTTTTTTGCATATAATTCAGATAAAAGAAAAGATGGGGGGGGGGGGGGGGGGGAAGAAAGCAACTGAAACATTAGGACAAAACAAGCTGAGAGGATCAAAGACAGACTACACTGGTCGATCCGGAGCGTTTATCGGGTGATTATATAGAATATCGATCCAACGGCCTCGGCAGAGGTGTAAATGCAGCAGCAAGGGTACTTGCATTCAAAGAAGTGCAGAAACGAGGCAGCCGTGCACAATGAGATACTACCTGTCAATGGCAAAAGTATGCATCTTTATGAAAGTGAACCACTGGAAGTCTTGGAAGTTGAAGAAGAGTACATGGAGGATAGATCAAATAAGAAACTATGTAAATGCTGAAATCATGGAAGAGAACAGTAAACGTACAAAATTGCTGGAAATGTAGAAAAACGAAGTAAGGATGGATGAGGAAACCATGGGGTTAGGTGGGTACCGCATGCTGACTAGCGAGCGCTCACTCTAGGGAGCCCACACCAACAGAAGCACAATGGTCACAGACTACACAGGGGAGTGGCTAAGGGAGAAAATAAGTCGTGAGGGTCGAAATGGTAATAGCGCTCAGAAGAAATTAGGAGAATTAAGAACAATATGTATGTAAGAATTTTAACAAAGCTACGCACTAATGTGAAGGGAGGGTTACAAATGGAAAGGTGATGATCCATACAGGGTCATGAATGAAGTTTATGGCACCGGACGAGTTCCACCAGATCATGGAACGACTATAAGTGTTACGTTTTCGAACACAGCAAGAGTGAAAAAGTCCTGAAACTTGCTGTACAGTCAGTCTAGTATCATGACACACGACCCGAACACACACGATTACAGGGTGTTCCACAAGAACTATCTGACAAAACAGAGTAGGATCACGTGGCGGTGTCTCTCTGGCGCAAGCAGCTGCACGTGTCGGAGATCTGGTTGTTTCCACAACTGGGAAAACGAGCCGAAAGTTTCATTTCTCAACAGGACGGAGGGCTACTGCAACTGAGAGTGTTTCCTAACAGTGAACTGGTTGAGCGATCGACCGATCGCAGTGCGCCACTGGTCTCCTGGTAGGAAATTCCTGAAAGACTCCACCTACCTGCTTTCCCTGGAAACAGCTTTGGCTGAACTGCGACGCTGCACAGCAAGCACAGTAAAAGCACTGAAACTCCAGACTCGCTCGGAAATGTTGTGGATGAGTCTGATTCAGTGCGCGCCATAGCGCACTAAATTCGAACACATTGGTACATAACGCTATTTGGGACACCATTCATACGAGGAGCTTTCAGTAAGTAGCGCAACGGTTTTTTATGAAAGGTTTTTTTTCAGACTTCCAATACACCACACTTTTTCCCACTCTTTTGGCTAAGAAACTCTATTTTCCAACATGATCTCCTTCAATGCGACGGAACTGCGTCACCTTCTGGGAGTGCCCGCATGCCCGAATGGTATCACTACACCGGTCACGTCGGAGCCAACGTCTTTCTGCATAAATAAGTGTCCCATCATCCACGTAGTGCTTCTGCTGGAGTGCATCCTTCACTGCACAGATAGTCCTTCCTTACTCTTTATGGTCTTGTGTTACGCGGCGAGGAATCCTGCGCGCGTAAACCTGTAAGTGGTGAACGAGTGGGTCAGCTGTACCAACAGAGACGTCAAGTAGAGCAGCGAGGTGTTTGTCTGTGATCCGTCCATCACCTGAAATGAGTGTGTCCGCACGTTCCAACACCGCAGGAGTCACAGCTGTGTGTGGTCAGCCGTCGACCTCGTTGCGATGTTGACAGACCCGTCGCTCAACGAATCGCCGAGCTTTTGTTCGCTGTCAGCATTCCGTATACATTCTGGAAGCGCCTACGATCTGTGACGCACTTGGAACTCCCCTCCGTTACAGACGCCATTTTGAAGTGTACGTATAGCTCCGCCACCAATCGGAGCTTAATGAAACTACAGAGGCTGAAGCGAGAATATTCCATGATTTCCCTCAACAAATTCCACATTTCTCGACCGGAAAGGGCCAACAACGAAATGTGTTGCATTACTTACTGAAGGCTCCCCTATATGATTTGAAAACGTCCATATTCGCTATTATATTTCTATGAAACATAGCTGTAGCACAATCAATGCAAACTTCACTACTCTTTATTGGCCCCATTTCGATCTTTTGTACGCTGGTGACTCTCGACATACAGATACTTGAGCTGAACAATATGCATTTCTGGCCCCCTAGGTGAAATATTCCAAGCAATTACGTCTGGCCCCATATAGTTCAGTTTCACCGCGGAGACGATAGCGATTCTATACACATTCAAAATTGGTCGTGATATGGGACTCCAGAACTTGATGGTAGTATAAGACTCAAAAAGCGTACTGCATTCTATTGAAAATTCCAAGTGGAAGAATAAAATGAACATTCAAATACCGTACAGGAGGTCATACGAAATAAAGGAAGAGGTCTGTGTACTGGACTACTATGAGAAGTTCGATCATCTTGTGGGGGCAGCCAGAGTTTCTGGCCCTGTAACCAACGTCAGTCTGCCATTCCCAGACTCCCAGTTATGGATGAGGAAGAATGAGCAGAGGATCACCCCCTTTCACATATAAAGGTCAACACCAAACTGCGATCCTGCCAGTAACGACACAGGTTCCGAAAACTTCAAGCGAGCAGCAAGGTGGTAACCACATTGGTAGGAATGTGTGCCAGCCATGGTGCAGCTCCTTGCCACTTGCGTCGTCTAGGCATTAAGGGTAAAAATGTCTGCGGCTGTCAGAACAAAGAAGCAGATATCAACCACTTGCTGTTCTCCTGCAGTTTCTTCGAATTGCAGCAAAGCCGCTTACTGCAAAACGTTGTAACATGAACGTGTCGCTTCCGACAAGTGCTCCTGTTTATTATGTCATGAACTTCGTCTTTGGTTTTCTACGAGAATGTTACGTGCGCGTATGAAATTTTGTGTTGTGTCTGTGTCTGTGCCTGTGCCTGTGCCTGTGCCTGCTTAACGCAGATACGCCCAAGCGGTCGAAAACGACCTTGGTGCGACCTGACACAAGCTGACCCGCACAACACGTGTGCCAGTCGGGTAGTACTGGGCATAGGGCAGGTTTCCAGAAACGCAAAAACTCAGCTAGGGCCACAGCGGCAAATGAAAACGCCTAACTTGCTACTGTAAGAAAACATTTAGTTGAACTTATTATTCTCACTGGTCAGCTCATAAAAAGATGGGCACTTCGTAAAAATAAAGCTGTCAAATAGTGCGGCAAATGTAACGTGTATTTGCATGACGAATTCTTTGCACAGTTTCAAGCATTATTACATTATGATTACTTGTTTATAACTTTCAATAATGAAGCTTGATTATCGAATGATTAGCTTAAACTATGTTTCACTTTGATCTTTCCTCTTCCATGGTAGTGTAGGACCCTATCTGCCCTAGGGATCATTGTTGGCCCAGTGTAAAAACCTCCCATCAGAACTGACAACTACAAATTACTGTTACGGTTATCTGTGGTCACTAATAAGAGATATGTGTGAAAATAGTACTACTCCGTAACAAAGGAGGTTCTGGTCATATATCGGATAATCACTCTTAATCTGTAGCTGTAGGCTTCTCTCGAGTTGTCTTTTTAATATTCTACTTTGTGCTCAATTGGTAGGTCAAGATTTACAAGTACTAAACAAATATGGAAATTGTATAATAATTTAAATCATTGTTCAAACTATTTACATTGTGATTTCCCTGTGTACATAGCTTTATAATTGTACTGAGTTGTAGACAGTATGAATCAATGAACGTAAGCGAATTAAAAATGTTATAGTGTGGATACTTGTCACAGGTCCGGAGCAGGGTCTGATAAAAACATCTGTCGAAACTAAATGAAATCTTTGCTTCTATACGTCATTGTAAAGAGTAAACAAAAACGAAAATAAAATTAAAATACGTTCTTGCAAAATACGATACAAACTTTGTAGATACATTTGTAAGTTAAAATGCAGCCCGAGAGTTAATTTTCATTCGTGTAGCAGGTGGAGTGTTGTGAGTCTTTCTGAATCAGCCTGCAGGTTAGGACAGGAAGACTTTTCAGTCGGCAGAAACATCGGCGGCGTTCCTTAAACCACTTCAGGCACTGCGGTTATTAACAGACAGGGGTGAGACTTGCAGGCAAGGCGCAGAATCTGGAGACGCACTGTACTGTGGCAATGCGCAGCATCGACTACAGGGATGAAAGGGTAACTCACATTCTCATTACGCGAAGTAAACTGGCTGGAGTAGCGGCAGGGGTGGAGGGGGGGGGGGGGAGAGGGGGGCAGGGCTGCCCATCTCACCACCCACGTTTAATGTGGGAGACGCAGCGAGGGGTTTCAGCCCCCTCTGTATGTGGCAATGGTGTGGCAGCAGGGTAAGAAACTCTCGAAGAGGTTGACATGTTGTCTGGGAAGTAGAAAACATAAAGAAGGAACGTACAAGAAAGCCTGCAAAGATCAAAAGTGATTTCTCCAAAAATAAAAACACGTTTACTTTCAAAAATATTAATTCGAACACCGGAATAAGACTACTGGTAAATTACGTTTGCGTTTCTTAAACTTATCTTCCAAGATAAGTCGTAGAGTCAGTAATGCCTCCCGTGTTCTTACATTTCCTACAAACCCAAACTGATTCCCGAAATCGCCTTTTACCAGTTTGTCCATCATTCTGTAAAAATTCCAGTCAGTTTTTTTTTTTACAATCATGACTTATTGAACTGATGGTTCGGTAATATTCACACCTGTCAGCAACTGCTTTCTTTGGAAACACAGTTAATACTTTCTTACTGAAGTCGAGGGTATTTCGCCTGTCTCACACTTCTTGCACAGTGCTGTCACGACTTGCTCTCCCGAGGATCTCAAAAGTTCTCAGGAAGCGTCGCCTCCCAGAAAGGAGTTCCAGTCGGTTTCCTCCCTGTGTAGTCCTTCCACAGCTCACCTTTCCCTTCTTCGTTCAGTACTTGCTTGTCATCAGAGCCCGTAAATCCTCACAGCTTCTTCTCTTTTCTCCAAAGGTCCCTGAATTACCCCCCCCCCCCACCTCCCCCCCCCCCCCCCCAGTCGTGCACGATGCCACAGCCTCGCATTTATCGTCCGTCCATTCCTGGTCTGCCATTTTGCACTTACTGTCAGTCTCGTATTTAGTAGCCTGCATTCTCTTTTACGTACTTCAGTTACCGCACTTTTTATTATGTTTTCTCATTTCCTCGATTACACCTATCAGGCGTTGCCTCATAACGATCGGTTTCTTTGCGTATGCGATCACCGTCTTACTAGTCCCCCCTAAAAGCCGGAAGCGGTGAACCGTCTGGAAAATGAGTGAGGACATATGAAGGGCTGCATCATCTACGGATCACTTCTGTTCTACGTAGTTACCCCCCCTGTCTGATACTTTATAGTAAACAGTATTATAGCAAAATTGAAACTCTAGAGAGTTTAATTCAGGTTTCGTTCGAAAATTTTTGATTTGTAGCTTGAAACAGAGGCGAAAACAATACAGATTTATCATACAGCGAGTTCCTCAACAAAAAGTTTCAAAAGATCACAATGAACCTCGCTTGAATACTTCGTCGAATTTTTATAAAACATATTTCTGTTATTTATACACAACTTTCGGACTTCTTAGTTGTAATAGGTAGCTCTTGCGCTTGATCATGATGAAGAACGTTCTATTGAGTACAAAATAACAGCAATTATGTATATACATTATGTTTGTGCATGTAGACTGTAATTACATCAAAACTAATTGCTTTGTCTGCATAAAAGCACAGAAGTTACAGGTTGAACTAGTTTTATTAGTTATAAAATACACTTTATGTTCCGTAAATATATAAGATATCCAGTGAACTAACACTGAATGATGTTCGGCTCTACTTGCGTGCAGAAGAAAGAGAGAGAATTCTTCGGCTTGAGGTTTCTCCGTCACACATCCGTTTGTGTTTCTTTCTCTACCACGTTATTTATGTAGTGTACCGAGAGTACGTGACCGTAGCTTTGGTAGAGCGCAACTCTGTTTCAAACAGATTACGGTATCGTAAGACAGATTTCGAGACCAAATTTCAAACTGCAAAGCACTTCCGGGTGCAGCGTGTAATGTGACCACAACTTGTCGCTTATTAAATGCAGATTAAAAGTGAAGCTACACTAGGTACACGTGTCGCGGGAACCACCTCAGCTGGTCAAAGCTGCCAGGAAGAACTACCTCGGTCTACACTTACTTACGAAACATTCCACAGTCTCCAGGTCTCTTCCTAGTATGCAACCTCCTTTCGTGGTCCATAAAGCAAATTCTTCCAATGAGTAAATCATGCTCTGTGCGGAAGTCTGCCGGGCGGCTTCGCCTCCCATTGCTTCCGCCCAGCCGAGGTCCTCCTATTATGCTCCCCCTATATTATGGTATGTAGCTGATTATAAATTGAGTAATTACTACAGTTAGAATATATTACCGTCGCTCTTTTCCACCTCGGTAGACCGAATGCGACAGAATGTCAATCCTAAGGGCTCGGGTTCGATTCCCGGCTGGGTCGGAGATTTTCTCCTCTCAGGGACTGGGTGTTGCGTTGTCCTAATCATCATCATTTCATCCCCATCGACGCGCAAGTCGCCGAAGTGGCGTTAAATAGAAAGACCTGCACCAGGCGAACGGTCTGCCCGACGGGAGGCCCTAGTCACACGACATTTACATTTACATCTACATTTACATTTACCGTCGCTGTTAACGTAAAATTATAAATTTGTCCAGCCTTCGACTCGTAGCTGGCGTGCACGGGAACACATCGGTCTGGAGAAGGACGGAACGGCGGAAGGTGTCCACATTGCTCCAGCTCAGTAGTCTGTTGCTTCTCATTTTTTAAAGCTGCTGAGATTTAGAAATGAACCCCGACCTTTTTACTAAGAAATTCGTATTTTTACAATATGAAATTACACATGTCTAGAATCTGAAACTTATTTGATACTCCGTATTTTTAATGAGGTTTAACAATATTGCAGCTTTAAATACTTACAGACTTGAAACATTAACGAAACGGAAAATCTTAAAAGTAACGATTGAAGTATAGAAGACAGGAATTCAAGACGACAGAGAAGAGGTTATGACATAACTTTATGACATATTACAAATTAGGATTTTTTTTAGAATGGCAATATTCTTGCATTTAAGAGGGAGAAATAAAAGATAAGGGGAAAGTACATAGATTTGTATTAGAGATTCCTCCGCTTAGCTACCTCGGTCGTGAGGGCTCGGAAAATAATCGACTCTGTCACATTCGAGGTAGCATACAAAATATATATTTAATAGTATGTGTGTACAGACCTGTATTTGTATCTCACTTATATTAAATACGTTGTGGGTGTTGTGTGCTTAATACAGGGCATAGTGAGTACATTATTTGTGCTTTCTTATTTCTGTGTGTTTGTGTTGTCTGCAAGGCAAAAATTTATCTAAGCTTAATTAGCAATTACATCATTTTCATTACAGCTGTTACTTTGCCTAAGCTTAGTAAAAAGAATGGTTCAAAAGGCTCTGAGCACCATGGGACTTAACAGCTGAGGTCATCAGTCCCCTAAACTTAGAACTACTTCAACCTAACTAACCTAAGGACATCACACACATCCACGCCCGAGGCAGGATTCGAACCTGCGGCTGTAGCGGTCGCGCGGTTCCAGAATGTAGCGCCTAGAACCGCTCGGCCACTCTGGCCGGCCTAAGCTTAGTACAGAATTATATCATAAATATTACACAAGACGTTTCTACGTATACCAAAATATTTTCGCAGTCAGCCTGTTGCGCGTTACGCTGACGTCACTCGCAGCAGCGGAGGGACAGGATTTGCGTCCAATCAGTCGGGGCTTTGGGACGCCCGTCGGCAGGGATTGCCGAATGGCGGGCGACGCCGCGCGCCCGCCTGACCTTTGGTTTGACCCGCGCCAACAACCCGTGCTCTGTACAGATTGGGTCTGTCAGCTACACCAAGTACCTGTCCGAGCTAATGGGATAGCCGGCGTTCTGTCGGACAATCCTCCTACGAGCTTCGACGTCAGTCAGAGAGAAACACTTTGCGGCTCTGAGGCCGACACGTGCCGCATAAACCGACAGAGGGCGCCAGGTGTCGCCAGTGAGGCAGAAGTCCGCCATACTGTGGTCGGGCGAGAATTTCAGGCACTTCTGTCTCCACGCGACACACTAGTTGATTCTGTGCCGGTTACCCACCTCCTGTCAGCGACTGCAGCAGTGTCTGAAGAGCGCAGCACGAGCAGGGAGTAATCCGGCGACTCATTCACATAAGCTGAGAACTTCACAGTCTCGCTGGTTTCCTGCAAATGCTTCGACGAAATTTTGCGCTGCAGGCAAATTTCGTCCGACTTTCGCTTTCACTGTGTTCGTATTGAGGGAAATAGAGAAACATCTGCAGCACTATTACGGAAGCCCGTAGTGGAAGGTGTCAGCAGCAGATTCTATAAGGATGATGCGGAAGAACTTGCTCCCCTTCTAGCAGTAATTTATTGTAGATCGCTTGGGCAACGAAAGGTACCCAACGACTGGAAAAAAGCGCAGCTCATTCCCGTTTTTAAGAGGCGAAACCACATTTCGAGGTTAAAAAAATCGATTTCATATTGCATTAATCGTTAGCTTAATTATCCAAGAATACGCTGTCAAAATTTCAAAGCGAAATTCGCATTCCTTTAGATTTTATGACCATCTGGTTTTAAAAAGCAAATGTATAGGACACGACGAGAAGAGAATGGGGAGACTCGACTCCGAAAAATTCGGAAAATTAAAAAGCTTGGTGGAAAAGGCGAACACACAGAGTCATTAGTGACAAAGCATAGCACTTATTACGGACTAGCGATTCGAAGACACACAGTGTGCAAGACATGAAAAAAGCAATTATGGCGACATACTATCATATGATCTCCACGGATGAAAGACGTCGACACGAGTATGGCCCAGAGGGGGAAGACAGCTGGTGCGAGCGGCAGAAACGAACAGCCCTCGGAATGGGGTATGAACGGCACCCTACTGCATTGCACCCCAACGTTCAGAAGGGAAAGTCTTCCAATATACGAAAATTTATCAAGGAATGGATTACTGGAGAGATGTTTAGGTGGCCACACACAAAATACGAATGAAAGTTTTAATTCCACTATTTGACGATTAGTACCCAAACACCCGCACTCTGGACTGAAACTCGTCGAGTTAGCGCGTATTTAGCAGCGCGGTTATTCAGTGAAGAAAATTCATCCCTTCTGATGGTCACGAACGAGGTACCAATTTCAGTATCCACGCAAAACTTCAACTATGCCGAACAAATGGATAAAGAGCGCGTGAACAGGCAGAATCGACGTAGTTCATTGGAATCGAAGGAAGGTCGGAAAGCCCGGAAACCACTGCTGTAATCGCAAAACGAAATCTGTAAGGTTCAAATGGTTCAAATGACTCTGAGTACTATGGGACTTAACATCTAGAACTCAGAACTACTTAAATCTAACTAACCTAAGGACATCACACACATTCATGCCCGAGGCAGCATTCGAATCTGCGACCGTAGCGGTCTCGCGCGGTTCCAGACTGAAGCGCCTAGAACCGCTCGGCCACTCCGGCCGGCGAACGAAGGATTACTATATATGGTGCTGCAATCGCAGATTAGTCGGTAGGCACTTTACATTAGTGTTTACTTCGTTGAATTTGTATAGTTTCCGAGAATTTATTTTTCAAACGCGTTTATCTCGAAATGACTTATCACATTTGCGTACAGCCTATCTCAAAAAGTATAGAACAGATAATTATGAAAATTGATAGTATGATTCTTTATAAAATTACGAATTATATGAACCAACTTGTCAGATGATATAATATTTTAAGGCTTTTTTTTGCATAATTAGAGAAAAAATCGTGAAAATCGAAGTAAATTGTTCCAACGCCTGAAAATTTTTTAATTTTCATTATTTTCGCCTGTATTGAGGTTCATATTCTACAAAGTAAGTTATTAACGTAAAATCAAAACCTTTTTGTTTTCAGATGACAATCGGAATGGTTACACTGCACGCAATTGGAGAACTGTACTCAGAACCTTCAGCGGACATCACAGGGTAACTTTGTTATTTTTGCCAGAAATTATTCATAAAAATTCATAAAAACTGTTCGAAATATGAATGAAATGATGTAACAATTTGATTAAATTCTAATTAATTCTTCCCACCCAAAATAATCCCAAGAGACCAGTGTCAAACAGCCTTGTACTAATGTGGTTCCCCCCCTTACGATAAACTGTAAGACAGATCCACACAATTACAGACGTATATCGGTGACCTCATCTGTTATAGAATTATGGAACACGTATTATGCTCAAGAATTATGACGTTTCTGGAAAATGAGCATCTCCTCTATAAAAATCAGCATGGATTCCTCAAACAGAGATCCTGCGAAACTCAGCTGGCTCTGTTCCTCCAGGAGACCCACAGCACAGTGGACAACGGCGGTCAGGCTGGTGCCGTCGTCTTCCTTGACTCCAGGCAGGCGTCTGACACCGTTCCGCACTGCCGTTTAGCGAAAGAAAATACCAGGTTAACCAGAATCGGAGCAGACTTGCGACTGGATTAAAGACTTTCTTGCAGACAAAACTCGACACGTCGCTCTTAACCGAACAAAACCGTCAGATGTAAAGGTAATACCCGCAGTACCACAGGGAAGTGTGACAGGACTGTTTACAATATATGTAAATGATGTAGTAGAAAGCGTCGCATGCTCTTTAAGGCTAGTCGGAGATGATGCAGATGTCTATACCAAATCAGGAACGCCAGAAGACAGTAAGAATTGGGAGGCAGAACGACCTGCAGAGAAGTGAAGAATGGTGCAGACTCTGGCATTTGACCCTGAACGTAAATAAATGCACATGCATAGGAAAAGAAATCCACTACTGTGCAGCTGCGCTATTGATGACAAATATCTGGAAACTGCATCTGCCGTAAAATATCTCGGGTAACCTTAAGTGAAATGACCACATAAAACAGACAGTGAGAAAAGCAGACACCAGACTCCGATTCATCGGAAGAATCTTAAGGAAATGTAACTCATCCACGAAAGAAGTGGCTTATAAGGCGCTTGAACGTTCCATTCTTGTGTACTGTTCGTCTATCTGAGTAGGAATGTTGTAGAAGATAGAGAAGATCCGAGGAAGAACGGCGCGTTTCGTCACGGGATCGTTTAGCTGGCGAGAGAGCGTCGCGGAGACGGTGAACAAACTCCCCTGGCAGACATTACAAGAGAGACTTTATGCATCACGGAGAGAGTTACTACTGGTATTTCGGGACAGCACTTTCCAGGAGTCTGACAACATCCATCTCGCGTATTGACCACAAGGAGAAAATTCGAGGAATTAGAGCCATTACACAGCGTTACCGACAACCATTCTCGCCACGCACTATTCGCGAGTGGAACAGGGTTGGAGGGATCACATCGTGGTACCGAAGTACCCTCCGCCACACACGATTGGATGGCTTGCGGAGTGTGGTGTGGATGTCGATGTATCTGTGCCCTTCTGACAAACATCTGCGAGGGGATTACAAACTTGTACGCTATTGCGGCAGAGCAACTGACTTTTATTGAACGCTGCACTACAGTTTAAAATGACACGGATACATGACACACGGTTACCAAAGCCCTGTTGGGGCGTTCTACAAGTCGTTCAACTTCTAGACAATACGAATCGACCAGCTGGTCACGGAGCCGTCGGAGAAGAGCTGTCGTGCTCCTGGACTGCCTGGACTGTATCACTGTGGTGGACGCCCGCCGCCTTGCTTCCCGGTCACTACCAGCCACGCCTTCGCGAGACCGCCGGCACCGCCTCAGTACGGCCGCACGTCACACTGTGTTCGGTCCCTATGCCGCCGGAATTGGGCCGCAGTTTGGACGTTCGGCCCACGAGAACCGCACTGCGACGCGTGCCTCAGCTCTGCAGTACGGCTGCCTCCAGCGGCCGCGCTGCCGCGCACCTGTTGTTGACCGTGCCGCACCACGAGTGTTGCTGCGCAGAGCTCGCAGCGTGTACACACACACACACACACACACACACACACACACACACACACACACACACACACACACCAGGCATCTGCCCTTCCACTGAGAGAGGTGGATAGCCTCGTACCTGCTGCAAGCACCACTGTGGCAGTGAGTGATGTGTCTACCATGTCTCCTTGAAATCGATCCATTTGTTTAGGAGGAGTTGTGGAACACATACATATATACAAACATACATACACACATGCATACGTACAGCTGTTTTATAGTATGGAGGGATATTAAAGACTGCACCTAGATTAAATGTGTCTCAATGTTCATGAGAGTATTGTGTAAAAACTCCAAGTAAATCGGTCAAGTACATTTCCAGATTTTAAACAACAACGTTAAACAATGATTTGTCTTTATGTAGTATATTCACTGCTTCGTTTGTGTTTAATTTTGTGTTGTTTTAACGGTGTTTTTCAGTGAAGGCAAAGAAATAAGAACCCTGACCATTAGTTAGGATGAATTTGTTGCTCGCACATTTTCAAAAATGGTTCAAATGGCTCTGAGCACTATGGGACTTAACTTCTGAGGTCATCAGTCCCCTAGAACTTAGAACTACTTAAACGTAACTAACCTAAGGACATCACACACATCCATGCCCGAGGCAGGATTCGAACCTGCGACCGTAGCGGTCGTGCGGTTCCAGACTGAAGCGCCTAGAACCGCACGGCCACACCGGCCGGCGCTCGCACATTTATCGGTAGCCGCACAAGTGGAAATTTTCCAGGTCAGGTCGGAATTTTTCCAGAGCCGCCACTCAATCCGCTGCGAGTAGGGTGCAGAAATAGGAAAGCCACACACCACGTTATATTTTCATTAATAAACAATTACACTCAGTTTTTTGCGACATCAACCTTATAAGTAGGCTGTTTACGTTTTTATGTTGGTTGCTGGTTGGTTGTTTGTTTTGGGGAAGGAGACCAGACAGCGAGGTCATCGGTCTCATCGGATTAGGGACGGGGAAGGAATTCGGCCGTGCCCTTTGAAAGGAACCATCCCGGCATTTGCCTGGAGCGATTTAGGGAAATCACGGAAAACCTAAATCAGGATGGCCGGACGCGGTATTGAACCGTCGTCCTCCCGAATGAGAGTCCAGAGTCTAACCACTGCGCCACCTCGCTCGGTTTTATGTTGGTAACGCCACGTAGCGCTCTATATGAAAATCACTCACTGTGCTGTGTGAAGGCTGTGGTTGGTCTGCATTGTTGCAATATTGCTATTGTAGTGTTGGGCAGCTGGATGTTAACAGCGCGTAGCGTTGCGCAGTTGGAGGTGAGCCGCCAGCAGTGGTGGATGTGGGGAGAGAGATGGCGGAATTTTGAGAGCGGACGATCTGGACGTGTGTCCATCAGAAAGAGTAAGTTTGTAATACTGGATATCATGAACTGGAAATATATATATATATATATATATATATATATATATATATATATATATATAATGAATTTTGAACATTATCAAGGAAAATATATTGTTTGTGCTCCATCAAAATCTTTCATTTGCTAACTGTGCCTTCAGTAGTTAGAATCTTTTATTTAGCTGGCAGTAGTTGCGCTCGCTGTATTGCAGTAGTTCGAGTAACGAAGATTTTTGTGAGGTAACCGATTTGTGAAATGTATAGTTAATGTTAGTCAGGGCCATTCTCTTGTAGGGATTATTGAAAGTCAGATTGCGTTGCGCTAAAAATACTGGCTGTCAGTTTAGTGTTGATCAGAATAGGTAAAGAGCGAAATGTCTGAGTACGTTCAGCTCTGCTCAGCTGTTTGAAAATCAAATAATGTAGGAGGTTTATCAGCACAGTAATTCATTAATTTGTCTAAGGGGACGTTTCAACCTTAAACGTGCTGATACTAAAAATAATGAAGTAAACACACTTGAATTAGCAAATTATCACAGCAACTAAGTGTTGAGTGTTGTTAATTGCTCACTCTTCTTCCCAAGATCATTTTGTGCGAAAATAAATTGAAAAAAATGCAAAATTTAGCTTTAGTTCGATTTTCAGATATGAATTTAAGTGTAAATAAAGCAAATGCAGCGTAAGAAAGACTCCAGAAAGGCAAAAGCTACTGTCTATAAGTGAGACGATGTCTTTAGACGTCAGAATTTGCTAAGAAAGAGGGAAGAAACAGTGTTTTGGAGATTGTGTGGAATAGCCAGAATTACGAACACTGCTGTTTTTAACCTAAAACAAAAATGTACGAACATGTGTGCCCAATTCCCAAAATAACCACAAAGATGCTTTGTAAATAAAAGGGAAACGCGTCTGCTGTAAAACTCTCTTTAACTAAATTGCAGTAAGCTTAAGACGGAGATACAAATTTAAGTGACTCCAACAGCTGCTGCGGTATATGGGCACGCAAATGTTTCTCATCGAACAAATAATTCTCGATGGGGACAGCTGAAATTGTGTGCCCCGACCGGGACTCGAACCCGGGACCTCCTGCTTATATGGCAGACGCTCTATCCACCTGCGCCACCGAGGACACAGATGAATAGCGTGACTGCAGAGACTTGCACGTTTTCCGTGAGACGCACATTGCCAACTGTTGACAATTCTACATATGTAATGTACCTAACAGAAATTTGCCCATCCACTCGTTACTCCCCATCGAGGTATATCAACACCACCTGTCGGCAGCTGAGGGTTTCAATTAAACAACTAATTATCTGCTCTGAGGGGGCGTGAAAGAGAAGGATATACAAGACCTTCAATCATCTGAAGTGGGCTCATAAAGAAATACTAATAATCTGTAGTTAGGTATTAGGCTTCCGATTTCAACCCGCTCCACCAGGAACGTTATTTTCGTTGGAAACCATTTCGTGGAACTCTTGCCGGCATAATTTTGTCCACTGGATGTTTAAGGAAGAGAACAGCGTTTCAGCATTGACATTACGAGTTGGAACTGCAAAGTAACAATCTGCCAATTTAAGTAACTCCTAATACACTTCTTACTTACGCTGTGATTTGAAATAAGCTGTCCAGCGTAGGGCGAGCATGGAGAGGGGAGGGGAGGGGAGGGGAGGGGAGGGGAGGGGAGGGGAGGACGCACCGCAGACACTGCAGTACTGCTCCTCGCTCGCTCTGAGCCTACCGTGTTTTGTCACACACCGCGTCTTCCGCTCGTTCCGCCAACGAGTAAACACGCGGGAGGCAGACTCCCCGGATAGCACTGGCTGCTATACGTCTTTACGGTGCGCCTCTTTATTCCTGCTTACTCTCCTAGCCCGAGCGGTTTCGCGACGTTAGCTCAGAAGGCGCCTCAGTTGTGGTGGGAAGCCGGACAAGAGCGGGGGAGGGCGGACTCGGCTGCTGCCTTTGCTCGGACGCCGCCGTCGGAAGCCCGGCGTGTCCGGCTGAAGCCGCAGTCCTGCCTCGTGCAGCTCTCAGCTCCCACGGACGAAATGAGCGACAGCAGCGCGCGCACACAGCACGTAGCACGGCGTCTCACGCGTCGACTCGCAGAGTTAATCCAGAAACAGGTTACCCCTCTCTCTGCTGCTGCGGTCTCCAGTGAGAACACGAGCTCAGTGTGTGGCAGTACAGCTGCCGCCTCACCGACTACACACTGGCGGCACTTCTGACATAAACATGCTGCGGTTGGTACACGGGAAGACGTTTCAACTTGTGTCTACACGCTGGTTTCATTTTGTAACAATTTATTTGCGCACTGTTTTAGCACCCCTTCCCTTTCTCCTCGAACATATCATCTGATGACGACTTGGTAAGAAGTCAAAGCCGACAACGACGTCACTTGTGTGATTGGCGCTCAAATGCATAATGTAAAAAAAACGAAGAAAAAGTATTTCCCTTTGCACACGAAGAGCAATATTTGCTGCTTGGTAGACCCACGTGGATGAGTTGTAGACATGCGTCATAAGCTTGAAAATGAATCAAACGCCTAGTTGGATGTTGGGTGTCAAGGGAGAGAGGAGACAGCTACTGGAACACCTGCTCTCTCTCTCTCTCTCTCTCTCTCTCTCTCTCTCTCTCTCTCTCTCTCTGTGTGTGTGTGTGTGTGTGAACGCCCGCCCCCGCTAACGACCCGGCAGCGTAACCCCGCTGGGTGTGGGGGCGGGACCGCGCCCTTTTTTTCCGCGGCAGTCAGAGAGCAACGACCCAGGCGGCGGGTCACGTCAAAGCGCAGAGCGGACCACGCTACACTACACTACACTACACAACGTGTGCACCCCCCTCCCCCACATACACACACACACTGCGATTTGCCAGCTGCGCGGGCACATTACGCCGCGCACAAAGGCCTCGCACGCACGCACACACACACACTTCACGCGACACCTGTCTCTCTCACCTGGCTGCTCGCTCTCTGCGGCCAAACCCCACCGCACGTGCCTCCCTGTCTCGGCAGCTGTCAGTCTTGCCACCCTAACAGCGCCTGTCTCAGAGATCGTTGCACGCTGGACGCCAAATACTCCAACAGCACTCTGGAATCGGTCGCGCCGGCGTCTCGTAGATAATTTCTGTTCGGGCATGCGTCGCTTCTGCGCGGCAACCCTTCCAACAAATCCGTGTCTCCCATTCGCCTTTCCCAGTGGCCATTCAACAACCTATCGCTTCCTGTAGTCCGGTTACAACTGCTCGGTAGGCGACACATCAGCCGTTCGAGCTGGTTTACTCCAGCCAGAGCGCTCGAACCGTTCGCAGACTGTCGCAGTAATCGGCCTAATTCCTTGTACGGTATTCTTTCTCGATGTTTATAAAAGACATCATATTTACGCCAGTGACTGTAACACTTTCTTTATTTCACGATTGCAATTTCGGCCTTAGGCCATTATCGAGTGAAGATGTTATGGCTATTGGGCCATGTCAACCTAAAACGAGCTGACACATTTATATTGCAGCTCATTTACGGTTGACATCGCCTAATAGCCTTAAGATCTTCATTTGATAATGGCGTAAGGCCGAAATTGTAATCGTGAAGTAAAGAAAGTGTTACAGTCACTGCCGTAAATATGTCTTTTATGAAGTTCTACACGACTCTGAATCCCAGGTATAAAAAGCTTTCTCGGTGTGTTTCGATGTCGAGTTGTGAGTATTGGTGGCACTTTAAAATACTATTCCATCAGACATGATAATTATAGCAAAAACTACAAGCCCACACAACGTCGCTACTGAATTATACAAGTTCCACATGCAGCGCCATCCAACCACTACTGCACACTCGCCGCGCGGGCTAGCTGCGTGGTCTAGGGCGCCTTAGCACGGTTCGCGCGGCTTACATCGAAACTGTGGAAGGAGGTTTTCTGAATTTTTCTGCACAATTTTTCTTTCGTTACTTGAAACAAACTCAAGTCATCATCAACTGTTCTCACATAGTGCAAATAATTCGCGCCGGACGGATGTTCTGGCTGTAGAGAACTATCACACCCACCCGCTTGTTCAGAGAAGGTATTAAAAAAGAAGAAAAAAACAAAAAAAAGAAACGGGAATAGCTTTAACAAGAAAGAGGAAAGCCTCAAGGTAAACGGATCCTGCCTTCCCGTGCTGCAGGTAGAAAGAGGAGAACCGCACCGGACATGACCGCGGAGAAGCATCCCGGACGTTGGCGCGCCAGCTACATAGAGTGTGCGGCCCGCGAGCTCGGCTGCAGTCCAATACCAGCAATGGAGGGTGAAGCTTCGACAATGCCAGCCACTCGTGCTGGCGAAACGTCACGAAAATCATCAGACGAGCGTAGGCCGAAGAACCCGACACAGAAGCCAACAAGCAGTTTGTCAACAAGTGGCCACGAAAGCCTTAACTATTTTGCAAATAATCAAATGTTTGTAATTTACTTCTTCCATCAAATCTACCTTAATTTCGCATAATACTGAGACGCATTAACATGTTGCGCTTTTCAGTGTGATAAGCACTGCAATTCGTGCGTCTATATATATTCCAGAGAGCTGTTGACATTCTCATGGATTTTGTACTGCACATTATTTACGTCGTATGTGAAACGCAAACGATGAAGTGTCCTAGAACAGACTTAGTGTCGCTTCGTTGGAGCTTTCGGTAACAGCACAGGTGCAAGCGGAGCAGCAATGAAACTTGCTGGTAGATTAAAACCGTGTGCGGGACCGCCACTCGAACCTGGGACCTCAGCCCTTCGCTGGCAAGTGCTGAAGCGCCTCAGCTGTCCAGACGCGACTCCCGACTCGTCCTACTTCGCTTCCGCCAGTGCCTCGCCTCCTCTGAATGTGGAGATGAGGTATTGGCGAAGTTGCAACTGCAAGCTCTTTTATGTATCTCTCGATTAACAGGGGACCAAAAATAGAACCTTGTGGTACAGCGTATCCAATTTCTCCATATTCCGAGGGCCCATAGTTATACGATCCACATCAACATATGCGGTTGGTTGTATCTCATAGAGATGAGATGAATGCCTCGAACCGTGACGCTATTGCCTACTTACACGGCGCCTGTAAACAAACTCTGACGGTCAGGAAGTTTGTGTCGACAGACACTGCAGGTCAGCAGACGGCAGGGCGCCGGGTTTACACAGGGCGCAGGGCAGGCCCACACGTGTCGGCGGAAGGGCGGGAAGGGTCGGGACCGGAAGGGTTGGTCGGTGGCGGAGGGTGGTGTGCGCGCAGCTGGAAAATCCGCCGCCGGCGGCCAAAGTGGCGATCCAATTTTCCTAATGGAAATTCACGGCCCTATCTGGCCAATCGCGAGCAGTTGTCCTCGCTCCCTCTTTACACCTCCCCAGGCGGCCGCCCTCCCGCCACTGCAGTTAACTCGCCCCGGCTGGCGACGCGCGCCTCATGCATAATGCGCGACACTCCTGTACTGTCGCCAGAACAACTTGTCCGCGTTTAACGACGTACTCTTCCCACTGAGCGAAAGGCTCATTTAGACGCAGAAGTGCATATATTCGCAAAGAAAACTAAAGAGATTCGTGTCAATATCGCACTGACAGACGACCAAAAGCAGAAACGCATAATCGACTGTAATATTTTTGGTTTTACAGCCATCACATTCGGCTACAACAAGTAGAGAAGGCAGCATTGGGAAGAGGACGTTATGTGGTGTGAGATACCGATGACAGATGGTTTGTTCGGGACGGGTTTAGGGAGAAAGACCGCCTAAACTGTGCTCCTTTTCCGCGATTGGCTGCTGCGTTCCGTAGTTGCGCGCCAAAATGGTAATCTTCTGTTACAAATATCAGTGTATTTACTTGCGTTTCGAATTAAAACATCTCTCAATTTCGGTTTCACGACCTACGTGTTGTTTTATGCACAGGGGACAACAATTGTAGAAGACTGCAGGCTGGCGAACATTTGTTAAAACTTAATCATTCCACTCAGGGCAGTGAAGCAAACAGGCACCTCGCATGTACTGCAGCCTCAGTACAAATGACGTAACTGACACATCACCTGTAGTAATACAGAGAAGGTATGAAGGAGAGAAATTTCCGAGTTTATCGTACGCACGTATACATATCGCCCCCCTCTCTGTCATCTCTCTGTTTCCAACTTGCCGTACAACACACGTAGAAGAAACGTGAGGCGTGCACCAGTGAAGTGTGTTGGGACCAACGCCGGTCATCTTGTACTCTAGTGGCCTTGCAGACGCTGCAGCTATATATGACGACGTATTATTTGACGAAAGCTCCACAATTGCTCGACCAGATTTTGATAGGATTTCAAAGTGCTGCATCAGTTGTGAACTTACGTTAAACGTCCGGAAATGTAGACTTGTGCATTTCACAAAATGAAGAAACGTAGTATCCTCTGGCTACAATATCAGTGAGACAAAATTGGAATCGGTCAAATCGTACAAAAACTAGGCTGTCACGACTGGTTGATGAACGCAAAGAATCAGTTTTAAGTAAAGCAGCTGCCAGACTTCCATTTGTTGGTAGCGCACTGGGCAAGGACAGCCAGTCTACAAAACATTCGCGCGGCACGTTGTAGAATCTTACTGAAGTTTGTGGAAGCCGTCCCAAGTAAGACTGACAGCGGTTTTTGAACGTAAAGAAAGAATGTGAGCACGAATGATCACAGGTTTGTTTTACTTACGGGAGGCTGTCACAGAGATCCTAAAAAACGTGATGTGGGAAACGCCTAAAGGCAGACACGCAAACTATCCCGGCAAAGCCTATTGACAAACTTTGAAGAACCGATATTTAGTGAGGGATACAGGAATATACAACAACACCCAACAGATCACTCTCATGTCGTCGTCGTCGTCGTCGTCGTCGTCGTTGTTGTTGTTGTTGTCGCGATCATAACTCCAGACTGGAATGGAATTTCCACTCTGCAGCGGAGTGTGCGCTGATATGAAACTTCCTGGCAGATTAAGACTGTGTGTGGGACCGAGACTCGAACTCGGGACCTTCGCCTTCCGCGGGCAAGTGGCCTACCAGCTGAGCTACCCGTGCACGACTCACGACCCGTCCTCACTGCTTGACTTCCGCCAGTACCTCGTCTGCTGCTGGCTGTGAGGACGGGTCGTGAGTCGTGCACGGGTAGCTCAGCTGGTAGGCCACTTGCCCGCGGAAGGCGAAGGTCCCGAGTTCGAGTCTCGGTCCCACACACAGTCTTAATCTGCCAGGAAGTTTTAGTCCAGAGGCTGGTCTGATGCAGCTCTAGACGCTGCTCTATCCTGGGCGAGCCGCTCCATCTCCGAGCACCTACTGCAATCTACAACAGTTTCACCTGGTTGCCCTCTAAAACTTTACCCCCACACTTCTGTCCATTATCTTTTTCAAGATCGATTGATGCCTCAGAATGTGTCCTATCAAGCAATCCCTTCCTTTAGTCAAGCTATGCCACAAATTTCGTTTCTCCCCACCTCTGTTCAGTAGCTTCTCATTCGTCACGTGACACACACACCCGATCTTTAGCGTTCTTCCAACCACCACATTTCAAAAGCCTATGTTCTCTTCTTTTCTAAACTGTTCATAGTCCACGTTGCACAAGCCTACACTCCAGACAAATACGTTCACAAAAATACTTTCCGATACCTAAATTTTTATTGAATGTTACAAATTTCACTTTTCAGTGACTCTTTGCTTCCTGAATTTGATATTCTCCCTCCTCTGAGTGTCATCATTTATTTTGCTGTCCAAATAGCGAAACTTATAGTGTAATTTCCTAATGTAATCGCTTCACAATGGTCTGATTTAATTGGATTACCTTCCATTACCCTGGTTTTGCTTTTACTGGTACTCACCTTATGCTGGACTCGCGTTTGGGAGGCCGACGGTTCAAACCCGCGCCTGGCCACCCTGATTTAGGTTTTCCGTCATTTCCCTGATTCGCTTGAGATAAATGTCGCGATCGCTGCTTCCCTAACCGAGCACGTGCTCCGTCTCTAATGACGTCGTTATCGACGGTACGTTAAACAATCACCCTTCTTGCAGCGGTGTAACGGAGGTCTCTAGAAGAGCGTAGTGTTCCAAAGGATTGGAAAAGGGCACAGGTCATCCCCATTTCCAAGAAGGGACGTCGAACAGATGTGCAGAACTATAGACCTATATCTCTAACGTCGATCAGTTGTAGAATTTTGGAACGCGTATTATGTTCGCGTGTAATGACTTTTATGGAGACTAGAAATATACTCTATAGGAATCAGGATGAGTTTCGAAAAAGACGATCGTGTGAAACCCAGCTCGCGCTATTCGTCCACGAGACTCAGAGGGCCACAGACACGGGTTCCCAGGTAGATGTCGTGTTTCTTGACTTCCGCAAGGCGTTCGACACAGTTCGCCGCAGTCGTTTAATGAACAAAGTAAGAGCATATGGACTATCAGACCAATTGTGTGATAGGATTGAAGAGTTCCTAGATAACAGAGCGCAGCATGTCATTCTCAATGGAGAGAAGCCTTCCGAAGTAAGAGTGATTTCAGGTGTGCCGCAAGCGAGTGTCGTAGGACCGTTGCTATTCACAATATACATAAATGACCTTGTGGATAACATCGGATGTTCACCGAGGCTTTTTGCGGATAATGCTCTAGTATATCGAGAGGTTGTAACAATGGAAAATTGTACTGAAATGCAGGAGGATCTGCAACGAATTGACACATGGTGCAGGGAATAGCAATTGAATCTCAATGTAGACAAGTGTCATGTGCTGCGAATACGTAGAAAGGAAGATCCTTTATCATTTAGCTGCAATATAGCAGGTCAGCAACTGGAAGCAGTTAATTCCATAAATTATCTGGGAGCAGGCATTAGGAGTGATTTAAAATGGAATTACCATATAAAATTAATCGTCAGTAAAGCAGATGCCAGACTGAGATCCATTGGAAGAATCCTAAGGAAATGCAGTCCGAAAACAAAGGAAGTAGGTTACAGTACACTTGTTCGCCCACTGCTTGAATACTTCTCACCGGTGTGGGATCCGTACCAGACAGGGTTGATAGAAGAGATAGAGTAGATCCAAAGGAGAGCAGTGTGCTTCGTTACAGGATCATTTAGTAATCGCGAAAGCGTTACGGAGATGATAGATAAACTCCAGTGGAAGACTCTGCAAGAGAGACGCTCAGTAGCTCGGTACGGGCTTTTGTCAAAGTTTCGAGAACATACCTTCACCGAGGAGCCAAGCAGTATATTGCTCCCTCCTACGTATATCTCGCGAAGAGACCATGAGGATAAAATCAGAGAGATTAGAGCCCCCACAGAGGCATACCGACAATCTTTCTTTCAACGAACAATACGAGACTGGAATAGAAGGGAGAACCGATAGAGGTACTCGAAGTACCCTCCGCCACGCACCGTCAGGTGGCTTGCGGAGTATTGATGTAGATGTAGAATCTCCTCCTACTGCTGCTCCAAGTCCTTTGCTGTTTCTTACAGAGAAACAATGTCACTGGCAAACCTCAAAGTTTTATTATTTCTTCACGCTGAACCTTAATTCCTACTCCAAATTTTTCTTTGGTTTCCTCTTCAGCTTTCTCACTGTACAGACTGAATAACATCGGGATAGGCTACAGCCGTGCCTCACTCCCTTCTCACCCGCTGCTTCCCTTTCGAGCTCGGCACCCTGATAACTGCCGTCTGGTTTCTCTACGTGTTGTGAATAAGCTTCTGCTACGTGTATTTTATCCCTGCTACCTTCAGAATTTAACAGAGTCCCAGTCAAAATTGTCTAAAGCTTTCTATAAATTATTTAAGCTATAAAGGTATGTTAGCGTTTTTTAACGCATTTTCTAAGGCAAGTCACAGGGTCAATATTGCCTCGCGTTCTCCGAAATCCAAACTGATCTTCCACGAGGCTGGCTTCTAGAAGTTTTTCGATCCTTCTCTAAAAAACTCGTCTCAGTTTTTTTGCATCCGTGAATAATGAAGTGATAGTAGGCTAATATTCACATCGGTCAGTACATGCCTTGTTTTTAATTGCAATTACTACATTCTTCTTGAATGTCTGAGGATATTTCGCCTGTCTCATACATCTCACATAGCAGATGGAAGAGTTTTGTCAGTGCTACTCCTCCCAAGGATGTCAATAGTCGTGACGGAATGTCGTCTACTAAAAGTGGCTAGGTCCGACTTTAATCTTTCAGTGCTCTGTCAAATTCTTCTCGCAGTATCGTACCTACTTCATCTTCGTGTAGTTCCTCTTCGATTTCTATGATGTTGGCCTGAAGTTCACTTCTCTCGATTTCTCAATTCGCTGTTACAGGCTAGGTTAACTAGAGCGGGCACAGAAGCGTTTAGGCACATAACTGTTCCCGCGCTGCGTACGTGAATGGAACGACAAGAAGCGTTAATAACTGGTGTAGTGGGACGTGCCCTCTGCCACGCACTTCACAGTGGTTTGCTGAGAACGGATGAGGCCATTTGGTTGTTACGGGACGAAAGGTTACTGGAAGAAGGCAGAGCTAGGAAGGGCTGGAACGCAGGAACTGGAGAGAGCGCTGACTGAGGACGACAGGTACTGTACGTCGTATAGCCTAGACCTCTGGGCCAGAACGTGTGTGTACAGTACTAGGGGTGCTTAAGGAGGGCGGATTAACTGCACGACTGCATCTGCATTTATTTTAGTTGCAAATGTTGCTAAAAGCTGCTGTACGTCCCGCGCTGGATGCAGACGGTTCTTTTAAGGAGGGCTAAGCGACACCTGGAGAGGCGGTTCACTCCGTCAGCAAGCGTTCCCAGTAGGTGCAGAGCGTGTATTTTGAGCGTGCGATCTCTAACAACCCAAGCGTCCAGTGCAGCTGTCAAACGTATAAATTAAAAAAAGGGGGGCGAGAGAGCTGAGCTCTGTGCTTTAGGTTCAAATGGTTCAAATGGCTCTGAGCACTATGGGACTCAACTGCTGAGGTCATTAGTCCCCTAGAACTTAGAACTAGTTAAACCCAACTAACCTAAGGACATCACAAACATCCATGCCCGAGGCAGGATTCGAACCTGCGACCGTAGCGGTCTTGCGGTTCCAGACTGCAGCGCCTTTAACCGCACGGCCACTTCGGCCGGCGGTGCTTTAGGTTCTCTTGTGGTGGACGGGGCAGGGCAAGGTGAAAGGTGAAAGGTGAACGACCTCTGCCCGTAGACTATTGCCGGAAACCGATCCTGGAGGCCAGAAAAGTGGCGGCAGAGGTAGTCACCGAGTGCCTGGCACACTCAGCGTGTGTTGTCACTCAACAATTTCAGCAATTTTTGAGTTAATCTCGTTTACCAGTCTTGGTAATGAAGATTTCGACACTGGAGCATAGAAGGTCTTTTGATTAATTAAGCAGAGAAAAAAAGGAAAATGTAAGATTACATTTCAGATTTTTATTGATCCTTTCTGCAACACCGTGCTGAGCATGCATATTATTTTTTAATACATGATCATAATAATGGGTGAAACAGATCGCCAAACTGCAATGGTGTCGCTTATGTGTCATGTCGGAGAAACCGTTACTGCGCCTTGTTAGTGACGAGGACCTGCGAGAATTAATTTATATCTCTGCATCGTCTTGTGAAGACAGGTGAACGTCCAGAGAGCAATAAAACTCATTCTAATTTTGTCGATCTCGACTTTTCCAACGCCGGAGGTGGCGAAATAACGAGACGCTACAAACGTTTCTCCGAGCGAGTACAGTCGTACAGCAACAACTGTAAACATTGTAATTAGAGTTCCTGAGACGGAAACACAACCCTCAGTTCAGCACAAGGCTGGCGGACGTGGCAAAACAGAGTGTTAATAGAGAGATGAGAAGGCCCGTAGAGGCTGCCTTCAGAGAAAATATGTTTGGGTTCCCGAGAAACGTAGCAAGAAGTGAGGCTTATCTTACAAGATGGGCTGGAGAAAGACAAATATACGTTTATAGAATTTTTAGATTTACAGAACGCTTGTGACAATGTTGATTGTAACACACACACTTGGGAATTCCGGAGGCTGCAGGGATAAAGCCGAGCGAACCAAACGTATTTGGAAACCAGACAGCGTTATAAGATTCGAAGGACATGACAGGAAAGCAGTCGTTGAGAAGGGAGCGACAGAGGATTTATCCCTATTTACGGTGTTACTAGATCCGTACACTGAGAAAGCACTGAAGGAAATTAAAAACAAATCTGGAAAGGCAATTAACGTTCAAGGAGAAGAAATAAAAACTGAGTTTCGAGGATGAAAACGTAATTCTGGCAGAGGTGGCGAAAGACTTGAAACAGCAGCCGAACCGAATGGATACTGTATTGGAAAGAGGTTATACAGCCGGCCAGAGTGGCCGTGCGGTTCTAGGAGTTTTAGTCTGGAACCGCGTGACCGCTACGGTCGCAGGTTCGAATCCTACCTCGGGCATGGATGTGTCTGATGTCTTTATGTTAGTTGGGTTACAAGTAATTGAACCTAACATAAAGACATCACACACATCCATGCCCGAGGCAGTTCTGGGCGACTGATGACCTCAGAAGTTAAGTCGCATAGTGCTCAGAGCCATTTTTGAGGTTATACACTGTGTCGCTGCAGAAGTTCATAGTGCTTTCCATAAAAAACAACAATATCAGAAATTGAGTCCGCCTTGATGCAAAACACCTTGTTATTTGTTTACTTATTTATTTTCCCAAACTAGTTTCGCAGACAAATATCACCATCATCAGTTGGCTTTTTTTTAAATATAAAACATGCAGACAATAGCATAATTATGCTATTTGCTGCATGATGGTGATTTTTGTCGCGGAAACTAGTGTGGGGAAAATAAATAAGTACACAAATAACAAGGTGCTTTGCATCAAGGCGGATTCAATTTCTGATGTTGTTGTTGTTTTTCTATGCAAACACGGACCAAATGGAAGAATTTCAAGATAAAATTATTAATTTTAACGGAAAGAACAGATACACGTAACAGACACTTCTATTCATCAAGAACATATTCTCCTTCACTATTTACTACAGTCTGCCAACATTGGAGTAACTTTTCGATTCCGCGACTGTGAAAGTCACGTGGTTCTGAGGCGAAGAATTCGTCGAGCCATGTCCGGAGTGCATTTTCATCAGGAAACGAAATTCCTTAGAGGTTGCTCGATAGAGAGCAGAAAAGATGAAAATCTGAGGGCGCGAGATGAGGCGAATCAGGTGCGGGCGGAATGACGTCTCAAAGCAACTGCTGTGTAATGCTTTTTGTGAGTGTAGCAGAATGCGGTCGGGGCTTATTGTAGAGTACTATCGCTTCACGCAGTCTCCCTGGTCGTTGTTCTTGGACTGCTGAGTTGTTGACAATAAACGCCCGCAGTGACGGTTATGCCTCCGGGAAGCAATTCGCAGTACGACACACCACCGCTGTTGCACCACGCACTTAAACGTTATCCTTCGTGGATGCGCGCAGGCCTGTCAGTACGGGGAGCTGCCGCTTTGTTTTGGGCTCAACCATTCCTCTCCTTTCCTTACGTCAGCATGACACCACTTCTGGTTACCAACAACCATACAGAATAGGAATGATGCGTGTTGTTCAGAAGCGCGAAGGTGAAATGGTCACAGTTCGTCACACCTGCCAGTTCTCGAGTGCACAAACTTGGATTGTTGTGGATTAATGCGTTTAAACGATACGTGGAGAGTCATTAACGTCAAAACCATCCTCCTCAAAACGAGAAAACTACTTCCTTGGCAGGCTCTCTGCCCAGTGGCGTTATCCCCACGCACTGCGCAAATATTTCCGACTGCCTCCGCTGCTCTCACCCCTCTACTCAATTCAAACATAAGAATATGTCGGAAATGTTCCGATTTCTGCACCTGGAAGTCCATACTCTGGGGTCCACAGCTCCATCTACTGTCTGCAAATGGCAGTACGTAAACTCATAGCAACCGGAATAATAACCTACGAAACGTAAACGCTACAAACTTATGCACCAACCTAATAGGATGAACGTCAACAAAACCAAGTGGAGGGTGGCGGAATGTAGTGGAATTAAACGGAGACCTGGTGGGCTGCAGGTGAGGTGAATGAACAGAAGGGCTGGCACCGCGTTTCACTGGAACCCGCCTCTGCGCCAGTGGTTGTGACCCCCGCATACACTCCAGCTAAACTTGTGAGAGTATCACGGACGGTCCTACTGCGACAGGTTTGTGTTACTGAGGGTAACGCACTATACGTGCTGATGTTTATGGTACAGTCCCCAAGTCACGTTAAAAACACCAGTAACGTGTGACTAACCAAAACGAACGCAACAAATTACTGGCTGACTAGAGACAGCGAGTGACTGTCAACGTGACTGCCTAATTCTCGACGTGCTCGTCGTGTGTGTCGCACGTTGTGCACAGCACGGACCGGCGCACGCGGATTGATACGCGGTGCTCATTCGGGCAGCGGTCTTTCCTACCAGGCCACACTACGGCTCTGGGGACTCGCCGAACTGTTTGCAGCGGACCCGCGGTGTCTGCAGAGCACCCCAGCCATCAGCAGTCAACCAATCGCACCCCAGCTGTGGGGTGGAGACGCTCGCCCGGCAGCCAATGAGGAGCGAGGCCCGCGACCCCGGAGCCCGCTACTGGCCGATCGTCGATTACTCGATCAGGGGAACCCCCCCGGACTAGGGGACGCCAGCAGGCACGCGGCGCGCGTCGACGGGAGACGGTGACCTCGCCGCTTTCTCCCTCCTCCGTCACGCCTCTGCACAGTTTCGACCTTTGTGGATGTCTCTTAACTTTCGTGGTCGAGTTCCGAGAGGTGAGGACCGGTTGAACGTTGTGGGGTGGCGGGTACGATTACAGTAATAGTTCGCCGTCTTTTTTACGAGCCTGGAAATTTTTTTATGGTCAGCCACAAAGCGATGGAGAACATATTGACCATAGTTCCCAGCCTGCAAGTCCACATTCTCGTCCACCCTACTGAAAGAAATGTTTCTATTCTCTATGTGCCTAAAGGGATCAGGACTATGATTATACATGAAGATCTAGAGTTCGAATTGACACATATATTTCGAACAGTTTCACACGAACAATAAAGTGAAATTCATTATGTTCATATTGCACTTCGAGCAGTTCAGAGGCGACCTCTACGGTAAGTGCCTACCAAATTGTCTTTCGCCCCGATTACTAATACTCAAATTAAATACTCGTCACAAAAGTGGAAAATAACTGTCACCACTTGTCACGCGGATTTGTAAATACCACTGACAGCACACTAACAATTACTTTAGCGAAAAACTAAGCGATCCAAACAGTGTACAGTCCTCGCGAGTTCTCTATCAGTTTACTGAAAATCAGAGTTTTGCAACAGCCCGTCTCTCATGTCATCCGAGGCAACGTGCAATCCGGCGTTTGGCAGACGCGGATCTTACAGTCTCTGGGTGCGAAGTGGAGGCTCGGCTTGCCCCTCGGGCTGTATTTTATAGTGTATGTGGCGCAGCGGACGGCCAAGGGAACGCCTGCTATCATCCGCCTTACGCACACGGCAGAAGCCTCTAAACGGCCGCTTTCTAGGACACACAATCTTCAATAACCAAGTTATGAATTAATTTAGAATACTCTTAATTTTTACATGCATGTAGCCGGTCGGAGTGGCCAAGCGGTTCTAGACGCTTCACTCTGAAACCGCGCGACCGCTAAGGTCGCAGGTTCGAATCCATCCTCGGGCATGGATGTGTGTGATGTCCTTAGGTTACTTAGGTTTAAGTAGTTCTAAGTTCTAGGCGACTTATGGCCTCAGATGTTAAGTCCCATAGTGCTCAGAACCATTTGAACAAGTTGAACATGCATGTAGAATGGTTGGTTGAAATCACAGAAAAAGTTTCAGCTCGCTTGCTTCGTTATTAACACTACGGTTCTAAAATTTGCTATAGCTCTATTATTTAATCGGTTTCATCATGTGTTGTAACCAAAATTTTATAGTATTAAAATTACAGACACTACTACAAAATGGGATGTTTCAGTTCCAAATTTAGTTTTCATTAAATTAGTCTAAAACTATTGGAGGTTGCTTAATTAGGTTCAACTGAAGCATCATACAAATTTTTACATTTCTAAGTCTAATATTCAGCGCCCTCAATTTTTCTTCTGACCACAATTTTTATTTTATCATGTTGAAACTTGCACCACTTAATTTTAACATACATCTGCACATCAAGACCAATTTCTGGTTTTCTAGCTTTATTGTTTAGCACCACTTATTTTTTTCTTGAAACGATGTAGGCCTACTTTGGAAAACTATTGGTTTAGTAACTGTAAAACTTGACATTTAAAACACTATAACATTAAAGTATATGTTGACAAAGTTTGAATAAACAATTTTAACTTTTAATTTTATTCTTAATTACGGTGCAATACTTGTGCGCTACGCGCTGGCGCTTTATGGTGACGAGTCGCTTCCAGCAGTGAACTGGGGGTGAGTCCCAGCACACTCGCCCGCCCCTGTACCTCTCAAACGACACAGCGCTTGTCTCGCTACAACGTCTCCCGTCGAAGGAAGGTTTCGTTCACTTTGCAGTTGGCACGACGATCGTGATGACACGACACGACCACCTGTGCAACGTTTTTCTAACAGTTTACCGGCTTGTACCTAACAAAAGATGAAAGTAGAACGGCTGATTGCGTCTGGTATACTTGCTGCCCCGACTGTTCGACGAGTCTTGGAAAGAATGTGATTCGTTGCTGTTTACAGTACCCAATTACTTTCATGTAAAGTTTTTCAGTAGGTCGCGTCTGGCAGAGCTCAAATATCGAAGAAAAGGCGTTTTTGAACCCAGAATGAGATTTTCACTCTGCAGAGGAATGTGCGCTGCTGTGAAACATCCTGGCATATTAAAACCGTCTTCCAGACCGGGACTCGAATTCGAGACCTTTGGCTTTCGCGGGAAAGTGCTCTACCGACTGAGCTATCGTCCTCACAGCTTCAGTTCCGCCAGTACCTCGTCTCCTTACGCCCAAACTTCACAAAAGTTCTCCTGCGAAACTTGCAAAAGTAGCATTCTTCGAAGGATGGATACTGTGGAGAAATGGCTCAGGCACAGCCTAGGGGGACGTTTCCAGAGGTGCTGGTCTTGCAAGATTCGCAGGAGAACTTCCGTGAAGTTTGGAACGTAGGAGATGAGGTCTGGCGGAAGTGAAGCTGTGCGGACGGGTCGTCAATTGTGCTCTCGAAAAGGAAAGGTCTCCGTCCTGAACACAATCTACCAGGAATTTGCATTTTTGAATGCTTAACATCAAAGCTGCTGTTTATTTAGTGGCCGAGTAATTTGGAGCTTGGTCTGTTTTTGGAAGGTACGTATTTGTATTTAAGATACGGTTAGGGCGGACGCCGCACGACGCCGCAACGCAGAGGTGGCCTCCAGGTTTACCCGTCTCCGCGTGGGGCTCTGATGGGTCGCCGACCTCGCCCACCCCGCCTCGTGTGCTGACCTGCCTACACAACCTATGGGTGGCAGACGGAGAGGCACTGCCACCTGCACGACCGAAAGTCCATCATTTCCGATCAAACAGACCGCCGCCCTTGCAACTTGCACTGCATTAACATGCCGCACTGCGTGTGCCTTGCTACGGTCGCAGGTTCGAATCCTGCCTCGGGCATGGATGTGTGTGATGCCCTTAGGTTAGTTAGGTTTAATTAGTTCTAAGTTCTAAGCGACTGATGACCTCAGTAGTTAAGTTGCATAGTGCTCAGAGCCATTTGAACCATTTTTTGCGTGTGCCTGGTCCAAGACAGCGTCCACAAATGACAACCGCCTTCTGTGTACCTCAGCAGAAAGCGCCGGGACACCGGTACTCACTTCCTCCTGAGAGCCTCACCTGACACTGCGCTGCACAACACGGCCAATAAATGGCGAATGGTTTTAATTGTTGCCTACGTTGAAAGAGAAGATCTAAATCTGCGCAATAGCCACTACAGGGACCGCCCGTATCAAAATATATTTAACCTATCGCAACAGCGTATAAACAGAAAAGGAACAATCGGACGCCAGAGAATTACGATCGACGTAAGAAAATGAACCAAATATGCTAGGTACAGAAAGGGCAAGACGTACAAACGAGACGCCTTCACTCATTACTCTGATGCTCTGTCGAACGAAGGAAAGTAGGCATCAGCTAGAAAATCTGTCTGACCATTGAGACTACTCTTGCTGTTTTTTTCGGGTTTCTACATTTCCAGCTATCCCGACAAATCTAGAGCAGGGTCCTTTTGCGCTTACCATTCTCAGTGCTCCCTGTAACCTTGCCGCTTTGGCCGACAGAATACTTAGCACAATTATTATGATCAATCCTGAACACCACAGAGCCATCAAATTTGCGATATGCACTTCACAGCTTCTCTTCCACAAGACGCTGTAGGCTGCTGTTAACTTCAAAATCACACCTCACCTCAGGATGTCTGAAACATCTCTCTATTAGCCGTTCAAATGTCACTGAATACTTTCACTCTATCTGCATTAGTTCTGTTTCCCGGGTGAGTGTGCGTTTGCATGCTCTTTATTTTTTTGTTTCTTCAACATATTGCACAGCTGCATACCATGATTAACGAAAATAAAACGACTTTTGCAGTTCGCTTTAAAATACTGGCTTCCTCGCGTATTTCACTCTGAACCTAAGGCCAACGAGAGAGGCGGTGACCCCCTGACCTGCACGACGTGAGCTGGTGCTCATGACAGTAACTGTACATCCAGGTTCTCTCACAATCTAAAATGTTTGTTTGTCACTTTCCTCAGTGGTAAGGTCTAGGTAATTAATGAAGTTAAGCATTAACCTCTTTGATGTCAGCGTCTATCACTGTACTAACTTAGCCCGTAATGAGTCCACTATAGATTTTATCAGTTACATTCTTCACTTTATTGATTCTGTTCAATTCCATAGCTGACGAATATGTGTAGACTTGCAGTAGCAACGTCTAATGGCTATTGTACCACAGCACAGCAGCCTTGTTAACAAGGTGAGTCCGCCAGCACTGTCACCTAGTCGACACCACATTTTAAACATGTGCGATGATGCTAAGATCATTTCCTGTCTATTTTTTCACCTCGCCTCTATGGCAAGAGACAAAGAAACTGGTGCAGCTGCCTAATATCGTGCAGGGCCCCGCGAGCACGCAGGAGTGCCGCAACACGACGTGGCGTGGACTCGACATGTGTCTGAAATAGTCCTGGAGGGAACTGACGCCTTCAATCCAGCACCACAGTCCATAAATTCGTAACAATACGAGGGTAGGGAGATCTCTTCTGAACAGCACGTTGCGAGGCATCCCATATATGCTCAGCAATGTTCATGTCTTGTTCCTGCAGCCACTCTGTAGCAATTCTGGACGCGCGGAGCGTCGCATTGTCCTGCTGGAATTGCCCAAGTCCATGGGAATGCACAGTGGACACGAATGGGTGCAGGTGATGAGAGAGAATGCTTACGTTCGTGACACTTCATAGAGTCGTATCTAGACGTATCAGGAGTCCCACATCATTCAAAACACCCATGTCCCACACCATTACAGAGCCTCCACCAGCTTGAACAGTCCCCCGCTGATATGCAGAGTCCACGCATTCATGAGGTTGTCTCCATACCAGTAAATTTCCATCCACTAGATACAATTTGAAACGAGACTCGTCCGACCAGGAAACATGTTTCCATTCATAGGCGATGCGTAAACCTTTGTGCAGTGCAGTCATCCAGGGTACACGAGTGGGCCTTCGGCTCCGAAAGCCCATACCGATAATGTTTCGCTGAATGGTTCGCACCATGACACGTGTTGATGGCCCAGCACTCAAATCTGCAGCAATTTGCGGAAGGGGTGCACTTCTCTCACGCTGAACGATTCTCTTCAGTCGTCGTCGGTCCCGTTCTTGCAAGACTTTTTTCCGGCCGCAGACGATGTCGGAGATTTGATGTTTTAGCGGATTCTAGATATTCACGGTACATTCGTGAAATGGTAGTACGGGAAAATCCCCACTTCATAATTACCTCAGAGAAGCTGTGTCCCATCAGTCGCGCGCCCACTGTAAGAGCACGTTCAAACTCACTCGAATCTTGATAGCCTGCATTGTAGCAGCAGTAAGCGATCTAACAAATGGGACAGACACCTGTTGTCTTATACAAGCATTGGCGACCGCAGCGCCGTATTCTGCCTGTCTACCTATCTCTGTACTTGAATACACACGCCTATACCACTTTCTTCGGCGCTTCAGTGTATATTATGAAATGTTTTAAAACAGGTACGGCTCGTCATATTATGAGCGCATGTTTTCCACACGTACGGAAATAGTACTTTTCATTTGGCACATTTAATTGTTTTAAGATGTAGAATGTTCTGTAGTTGTTTTCTGTTCCCACGTTTTGCTGCAGATCTGGAGATGCACACTGCTGCCCGAAACTGTTCGTACGGTGATGGAAATAAAAGAAACGTTAAGGTTGGCTTTAGGAAAGGTAAGCCACCAGAGAGGCAATTCTGACGTTTCGCTTGATACTAGAAGCAAGACTTACGCAAAATTAAGACACCTTCATAGGATTTGCCCACCTGGAAAAAGCACTCCACAAAGTAAAATGGTCGGAGGCGTTTAAAATTCACCCAGAAATAGGACTAAGCTATATGGAAAAACGGTTAATACACAATATGCATGAAGAAAAAGGAGAAACATAAGAATGGAATATCGAGAACGAAGTGTCAGGTAAAGAATGGCTCTAAAATGCAAACTTTTCATCAGAGGAGGCGCGCTGCACAGCAGGGAGGACGAACAAGTGCTCGTAGCGCTTAGTGCAAGGCAGCGTTTACTGGACTTTCTCGCTCCGAACGATCGTGGCTGACACGAATGTTGACCGCTGGTCCTGTGAAATCCTGCATAAGATAAGGTGTTACCAATTTGATCTACCCACACCCGAGTTTGCCACTAGTCCGGCAATCAATACATACTTGACACGTGTTGTTTACGGCTTCATACACAATGGTAGGGAGAGATGTTGTACAGACTGTTGTGGCAGCTGTCACCACAGGAAAGCACGGAGCTCTGAGCGGCAGAGGGCGCCCCTGCCACGGAGCCGCCGGCGTCGTGGGTCAGCGCGCGCGCTCCACTGGCTCCCACACACCACACGTCACACGTCACACCCCTGCCGACGTCCAGTGGAGGCTTGCCGTTCCGTCACCAGTGCAACGCTACCTGTGGGGCAGCATCGACACGCGACACCACAACGTACTGAGTGGCAGCGACACTGTAGTACACGTTAGCGTCATGCGCAGGTCAGCGGTCACATCCTTGTGAACCCTCTCGCCATCTTCCACTGGGTCTCAAGCTTACAAGTCCAAGATGTGCACTCATTTAACTCGTATGCAGGTATAAATGTAATCGACATTTTCCACTTTTAGTGTCTTATTATTATTATTATTATTATTATTATTATCATCATTATTATTATCGAAGGAAAGGCAAACCTACGTTTCTAGCATATGTACACTTAGAGAAAGCTTTTGACAATGTTGACTGAAATACTCTCTTTCAAATTCTAAAGGTGGCAGGGGTAAAATACAGGGAGCGAAAGGCTATTTACAATTTGCACAGAAACCAGATGGCAGTTATAAGAGTCCAGGGGCATGAAGGAGAAGCAGTGGTTGGGAAGGGAGTGTGAGAGGGTTGTAGCCTATCCCCGATGTTATTTAATCTGTATATTGAGCAAGCAGTAAAGAAAACAAAAGAAAAATTTGGGGTAGGTATTAAAATCCATGGCGAAGAAATAAAAACTTTGAGGTTCGCCGATGACATTGTAATTCTGTCAGAGACAGCAAAGGACTTGGAAGAGCAGTTGAACGGAATGGAAACTGTCTTGAAAGGAGGATATAAGATGAACATCAACAAAAGCAAAACGAAGATATGGAATGTGGTCTAACTAAATCAGACGATGGTTAGGGAATCAGATTAGGAAACGAGACACTTAAAGTAGTAAAGGAGTTTTACTATTTGGGGAGCAAAATAACTGATGATGGACGAAGTAGAGAGCATATAAAATGTAGACTGGCAATGGCAAGGAAAGCGTTTCTGAAGAAGAGAAATTTGTTAACATCGACTATATATTTAAGTGTCAGGAAGTCGTTTCTGAAAGTATTTGTATGGAAGTGAAACGTGGACGATAAATAGTTTAGACACGAAGAGAATAGAAGCTTTCGAAATGTGGTGCTACAGAAGAATGCTGAAGATTAGATGGCTAGATTACACAACTAATGAGGAGGTACTGAATAGAATTGGGGAGAAGAGGAGCTTTGTGGCACAACTTTACTAGAAGAAGGGATAGGTTGGTAGGACATGTTCTACGCATCAAGGGATCACAAATTTAGCATTGGAGGCCAGCGTGGAGGGTAAAAACCGTAGAGGGAGGCCAAGATGAATACAGTAAGCAGATTCAGAAGGATGTAGGTTGCAGTAGGTACTGGGAGGCGAAGAAGCTTGCACAGGATAGACTAGCTTGGAGAGCGGCATCAAAACAGTCTCAGGACTGAAGACCACAACAAGAACATTATTATTATTATTAAGGTTTACATTAGGCTATTTTTTTCTACGGTCGCTGAACTGCTAGTGTAAAGCATCCAAAGGACTTCAACGAGTTTCACTATCTCGGAAGGCACTGCTTTTATTTTGTGGAGGAAGAGGCTTACGTAGGCTTAGACCAGATCTGTAGCATACGTAGGCTTAGACCAGATCTGTAGCACGGTGAAATCCCCTGTATTATCATTTCAAACACATTAACTGCATTAAAAGATTTTATTTTTCTATTTTGGAAAGTTACAACTTTTTTCATTTTTTCAGTTTTCGTCTTTTCTCAGTTTGCTTACTAACACTGCATTTTTTTTTTTGCTTCTTGATAGTTTTCCTTCTGAAGAAAGTGTGTGTCGTTATGAAACACATTAGAGCGAAGTTCTGAACAAAGATAACGCTTTGTAAAATAGGCAACATAGATCGCAACCTTTGCAATATTTTCAGATGACCACCTGTTGTTACCGTGCGATTGCTACGGTCGCAGGTTCGAATCCTGCCTCGGGCATGGATGTGTGTGATGTCCTTAGGTTAGTTAGGTTTAGGTAGTTCTAAGTTCTGGGGGACTGATGACCACAGTAGTTGAGTCCCATAGTGCTCAGAGCCATTTGAACCACCTGTTGTTCACAATCAGAAAAAGAGCCCTCAATCACTTTTTCAAAATGTTTTAATTTTAGTGAGTCAGCAGTACCTCAAGAAAGACGATATTGTAAGCCAGCAGTCTTTCATTTCCATGTTCATAATTTGTAACTGTTGGCATAACCACGCATTCTCGCACTTTGTTTTCACAGTTCACGTTTTCTCTACTAGTAATACCTTCATTATTTTCTAATATATTCTGTTTCTTTGCGATAGCTTCATTTTTGTGCCCGAATATATCAGTATTAGACTCATTACTACGGCCGAAATCAGCACCGAAGGTTCGTAGGTTCAGAGTTGGAACAGCATCACTCTTAATTTGCGTTTCAGTGGAATATTCAACAGTTCACTTTTCAAATCTCTTTCTTAATCGGAAGTAGTAAAATGTATTGAGGAGAGAGAAGTTTTTCCAATTGAAAACGAATTTGCAAGTTTACAAGCATTTGCAGCTTTTCTTTTCGTCTCACTGTTTGTAGGACGCGCAGCAAACCATTATTTTTCACTTACAAACTCGGTCTGAAACATCTCTGAATGCATTCATAGTTATGGTGTAACTCTGTACTCAATCGCCAGTGATGAGTAAAAAGTTCACACTGTCATAAGTATCCCCATCTTCAAAACTTCCTGGCAGATTGAAAGTGTGTGCCGGACAGAGACTCGAACTCGGGACCTTTGCCTTTCGCGGGCAAGTGCTCTACCAACTCAGCTACCCAAGCACGACTCATGCCCCGTCCTCACAGCTTTAATTCCGCCAGTACCTCGTCTCCTACCTTCCAAACTTCACAGAAATTCTCCTGCGAACCTTGCAGAACTAGGACTCCTGAAAGAAAGGATATTGCGGAGACATGGCTTAGCCACAGCCTGGGGGATGTTTCTAGATTGAAATTTTCACTCCCCGCTGCAGAGTGAAAATTTAATTGTAGTAACCCCATCTTCGTTCGTTAACGCAGTGAACACACAATACGGTATCGGCAATTGGGAGCAACTGAGCGCCTGTGGGTTCACTGTGACGTCAGCAGCGCGGCTTGCTGCTTACTGTGCACACACCCAGGGATCTCTACCGTGTATCCTACTATACGTGCTGGCTGGCAGCTCACGTTTCTACATAGCAACTGACACAACCGGCATTGTAGCACATGCACAAGGCAGTCACAGATAACCTAAGACTGGCCGGGTTCCGCGGTCTGGCACTTCACCACCGCCACGTCTCCCCCTGCACGCGTGTCCGTGACAAGACGCCGGCCTGCGGCTGCGGCCGTGGGCGTGTGACGTCAGCGGCGTGTCTGTCACAACACGAGGCGGGCGGGCGGCACGTGGGGCCGCCTTAATCCCGGGCACGGCAAGGCACGCACAAAGCCGGCGCGGCACAGCCACGGGCGCACGCGGGCCATTAGATTACAGCCCCGGGGTCAGCTCCCCTCCCCCCGGCACTGTACAATGCGCTACGCGACACGGCCGGCCGCGCACGCCGGGGTTTTTATCCGCCTGATTAGCATCACACACGGCCCGGAGGGTAAACACAGCAGCAGCAGCAGCAGCAGCAGAGGAGGAGGATGAAAGGGCAAGTAGCGGCTGTAACACGGGGGCGGCGGCGCACGCTCTGACGTCACGGCCACCGGTTCTGCCGCCGTCCGCGCAGTCGGCAGAGGACAGTAGCTGCCAGCACGGAATTCCCACAAGCGTGGAAGACGTCAACTCCGGCGTTTCGTACCAACTTCGTATTGGCAAGCTCCGTGACGGAACACGCGCTCTCTCTCACACACACTGGCGAGACTAAAACCACGGGATAGCGATATACACATATACATATCGCATACACAGGGAATAGAGGGGCAGTGCATTGGCGGAGCTGTGATTTGTTCTCAAGTGATTCACTTGCGACGCCGTCATAGTCGCACGACGAGGATTAATTAACTTTGAATGTGGAATAGTACTTGGAATTAGACGTATGGGAGATCCCATTTCCGAAGGCGTTGGGGGATTCAACATTCCGAGATCCACTGTGTGAAGAGAGTGCCGAGAATACCAAATTTCAGGCACCGGCGGAGGTTCGAGTCCTCCCTCGGACGTGTGTGTGTGTGTGTGTGTGTGTGTGTGTGTGTGTGTGTTTCTCCTTAGGATAATTTAAGTAGTGTGTATGCTTAGGGACTGATGACCTTAGGAGTTAAGCCCCATAAGATTTCACACACATTTGAACATTTTTCGATAGCAGCGGCGTTTGCGTAGAGCTACGGCAGCAGAAGATCGACGCGGGTGCCTTCGCTAAACCACGGCATCACCTGCAGTCTAGACGACTGAAAAACCGTGGCCTCGTCAGACGAGTCCCGATTTCGGTTGGTAAGAGCTGATGGCACAGTTAGAGTGTGGCGCACATCCCACGAAGCCGTGGAACCCCAAGTTGTCAGCGAGGCACTGTGCAAGCTGCCGGTGCTTCCATAATAGTATGGCCTCTGTTTACATGGAATGGACTGGGTCCTCTCGTCCAACCCAACAGGTCATTGACTGGAAATGATAATGTTCGGCTACTTCGAGACCATTTGCAGCCATTCACAGATTTCAACTATATTACAGAAGACCATAGAGGTAGGATGGCTCAGTATTTCTGCAGGGGACTTGCAAAGACTTGTTGGGTCCATGTCGTGTCGAGTTGCTGCCGTACGCCGGGCAGGAGTAGCAGTAGGTCCTACACCACATTAGGAGGTACAGCACGGCTTCAGTCGCCTCTGTGTACAGCCGGCAGTCTTTCGCGAACGCGTTGCTCCACGACCGTTCTGCATAGTAGCTGTTTGTTCAGTTATGACAGTCGACACACGCGGAAGGAAATCTCTAAGCCTTTCTGTAGTGCAGTCATCGAGGGTACACGAGTGGGCCTTCGGCTCCGAAAGCCCATATCGATAATGTTTCGCTGAAACGATGGCATTTGTTGATGGCCCTGCACTGAAATCTGCAGCAGTTTGCGGAAGGGATATACTTCTACCACGTTGAACGATTTTCAGTCGTCGTTGGTCCCGTTCTTACAAGATTTTTTCCGGCCGCAGACGATGTCGGAGATTTCTAAGTTTTACCGGCTTCCTGATATTCACGGTACATTCGTGAAATGGTAGTACGGGAAAATCCCCACTTCATCGCTACCTCGGAGATGTTGTGTCCCATCGCTCGTGCGCCCACAATAAGACCACGTTCAAACTCAGCCAAATCTTGATAACCCGCCATTGAGGCAGCAGTAACCGATCTAACAAATGTGTTGTACAGGCGTTGCCGACCGCAGCGCCGTATTCTGCCTCTCTACGTATCTCTGTATTTGAATACACACGCCTATACCACTTTCTTTTCCTCTTCAGTGTATATTATGAAATGTCTTAAAACAGGTACGGCTAGTCATATTATCAGCGCATGTTTTCCACATGTACTATGCTCTGTGCATAGTGCAAGTGGTTGGTAAAAGCGACTAGAAATGAGTAAATGGAATTAAGATTGAACTGTGAGTAATAAAGAACTCTGAGGTCCGCTGCTGACATTGTAGTTCAGTAAAAGGCAGCAAAACAATCTGGAAGATCAGCTGAACGGAATGAATAGTGTCTCGGAAAGAAGTCGTCACAATAATATCAACGAACGTAAAACGTCGCTTATGGATTGGAGTCGAATTAAATCAGGCGATGCTGAGGAAATAGATAAGAAATTAGACACCGAAAGCAGCAAATGCCTCTCGACACACCGGCACTAAACTGACGATGGCAGAAGTAAAGAAGACAGAAAATGCTGAGTGACAACAAGAAAGCTTTCCTGCAAGAGAGAAATTTGTGGACGTCGGATGTAAATAAATTTATTAGCAAATATTTTCGGCAAGTAAAGTAAAGGGCTGCGTATTTGTTATAGATTTACATTTACAACATTTTTTAAGTAATATGGCCGGCCAGTGTGGCCGAGCGGTTCTAGGCGCTGCAGTCTGGAACCGCGCGACCGCTACGGTCGCAGGTTCGAATCCTGCCTCGGGCACGGATGTGTGTGATGTCCTTAGGTTAGTTAGGTTTAAGCAGTTCTACGTCGAGGGGACTGATGACCACAGAAGTTAAGTTCCATAGTGCTCAGAGCCATTTGAACCATTTTTTAAGTAATACGAAAACACTGCATCCAGCTACTCACATTAGTGGCATCAAGTGCAGATAGCAATGTAGCAATTTTTATGTCGTAAGTATATGTGGAATTTCGATTGCTGCTCAAGTAGTGCAGACATTGGTAAGTAATTTCGTGATATGAGTACGCAGTTTCTTGACAAGTGTAACGTCATTTCATGATAGCTGCACCTACGTCAATAACAACGATGTCCCATGAGACTACATGCCGACGTGTCGTGTTGCCCCTCAACATGTGTGGTCGCAGTAGATTAAGAAAAAAACATCACGAAATTACTTCCTATGGGTGATTTGTTTATAGTGTTGTCATATACGCAAGTATATATAGTAGTTCTGAGAAGCAGAGAGTAAAAGTTTTTGAAATGTGATGCTATTAGAAGAATGCTGAAGACTACATGTGGAGATAGCGTAGCTAGTGAGGTGGTTTGTAGGGATTCGGCCTGTGGAGGAGAATCATGTGTGGCACAACTTGACTGAGAGGAGCCGGAAGCTGAGGAGACCCTTTCTGGACTACCAAGAGAAAAATCTCCTCCCCTGAACGGGAAGTACACGACGTGTGTACGGGTGGAGGCTGTGACGTGTCAGGGTCTGGCTCTGGCCGTGAGACGTGCGCGGATGGCCGAAGCGGTTTAAGGCGGGAACTCCGGGTTCAACTCCCGGCCCGGCAGTGATTTTCAGTGTCGTCATTGCCTTCTACAGCTCTCGGTTGTTCGTATTTGCAACTGCGTACACATTTTGTGTAAATATTACAGAGACAGACCGAGGTACGACTACAGTAAAGTGGTCCAGTTCGGTGCAGGACGCAGTACGTTTGCTGATTTCAGTACCGGTATACGGACACGGACACGTGGCGCTGGCGGTAGCGGAGCCGGGCGCACAGGTGGCGCGAGTCGTGGGCGGGCAGCTCTCAGCTCAGCTCAGCTCAGCTCGGTGTGCCACGCAGCCTCAACTCCGCCGCAGGCTTACAGCTCCGCCGTAAGTACCAGAGACACAGTGCCTCCGGGTGCGACACATTTACAGCACGGTGCGCACGCACTAGGTAAAACGCCAACACACAAGTCTGCCACTCACCACCTGTGGCGGCAGCCATCAGCGCTGGAGCCAGCAGCCTCCAGAGCAGCGGAGCTCACCTGGAACAGAGAGGAGAACACAGTCGAGCTGACACGCACACGCCACGATAGCGCGTCTGCACACGTAACCCGCAGGTCACTGAGCAGCGTACAGCCGAGGTCGCTTTGAACCCCTACTACCGATTTCCTGTCCTCTTCCATTTGCACGCATGGAGCGAAACAGAAGCGGCTGTCTACGTGCCTGTGTACTTGCCGTAATCTGACTCTCACGTGACGCATACGAGGGCGGCAGCCTAACCGACGCCACAGCCCTCTTCCGTCGAAAGAGTTGCCTCAGACTGCCCAACGGGATTTCGCGCCCTTCTTGCGAGGGTTCGCGCAGAAAGTCAGCCACATCGTTCTGCTACGATCCCAGCAGCGAGCCTGTGAATTCGTTCGACGCCTGCTGCGATGCTTACTCCCTGATAAGGACCGCAAACACTGCAGACTTCCACACTTGCCTCGTCTCCCGCAGACGGAGCCACTTGTGGTGAAAGTTTTGCCGCGTATGGTAGCGGGTGAAGTAACGTTCCTGCCACGGTTACAGTTACCTCCTTCTGCGCCTACTACCGTATTTCGTAGTCTGGAGTTCATTATACAGGGTTTTGTCAAAAACAATCATCCAATTTAAAAAAAATCGTAACTATTATGTTATTTGAGATATGTGCGTGAACAAGGTACTGTCGGAAAGAGCAAACTCACGAGTTTTACGTGGTTCCCGCTAGATAGTAGCAGTGTGCGTCCACTGCAGTTCTGGTAAGACTGCTGTCATACAACAGAAAGTGTTTTGTGTACTAAATTTTGTGCAGTGTTCGGTGTGACTTTCGTACAGGTATGGTGTAGACCCTCCCACAGCACAGGGCATTAGACGATGGCACGAACAATTCCGAGAAACAGGTTACTGGTGTAAAGGCAAATTGCCGGGCCGTCCCGGAGTGTCTGACACGCATCCGCCACAGTTTGACAAGGAGTCCGCAGAAATCCGTTCGCCGTGCAGCGTGGCCCTCAATGTCCGTCTGGCGTGTGTAGTGTCGACCTTCACACACGAAACCATCCGAAATTCTGCTACCGCAAGCTCCTCGTGAAAGTGACAAACAACGATGTGTGGAGTTGTGTAATTTCGTCCTTGGCAAGATGACGCTTCGTTTTTAGTGACCAGACAACATTGGATTTAAACGGAAAGGTGAACCATCATAATGTCAGTACATGGGGTACGGAACAACCACATGAAGTTGTACAACATGATACGTACCCTCCAAAATTTAATGTGTTTTATGCAGTTTCACGGGAAGAGGTTTATGGTCAATTTTTCTTTGCCGAGAACACTGTTACAAGAAAGCACATATCTCGATACGCCTCAGAACTTTGTTTTCCCACAGCTGGGGACTGATTCGAACGACTTCATTTGCCAACAAGATGGGGCACCGCCACACTGGAATATCTGGAAGTGCGGAAATTTTTAAATCAAAAGATTACTGAAAGATATAGATCGGTCGCACTGGACCAAATGTTCAACATTACATTACTGGCCTCTAACGTCGCCGGATCTGACTGTGTCTGACTATTTCTTGTGGGGTTTTATAAGAGGCTGTGCTCATGTGCCTCTATTACCAACAGCAATGAATGAAGTGAGTCACCGGATAACGGCATCTCGGAAGCTGTAACTCAAGACACGCTCGCTGCAGCGTGGGAACGATCTGAATACCGCACTGATATATGCCGTCCACCTCAAGGGGGCCATTTTTAACTCCTATGAAAAGGTATGAATAAAAAACTTTTTGAGTTTCCCGTTCATCAAAAAACAAAATTCATTGTATATGTTTATCAGTTTCAGAAATACAGACGTGCCAAATCGCATGATTCTTTTTGGTACACCCTGAGGACGGCAACGCGGCGCCACACTACGAACGCTGTTATTACTGGCGGAAGCGGTGGGGAACGGTGGAAGCGGGGCGGGCCGCGCACATTCTTCCAGACTACCGTCGCACCTTCAGCACACTATCCGCCCGAGAGCGCGCACTGGTGTGTCGTCCGTCCAAGAAACTGGCGAGCAGTAGCGATGGCCTAAAAGGTGTTCTCGGTATTGTCAGTACGTACTGACCGTGTGAGGTCGAGAACTGGCGGTCTGACTGTTTGCGCCATTCAGATGTTGAGAGAGAGAGAGAGAGAGAGAGAGCCTCAAGGACCACCCACACGCCGGTCGAGTCCACTGTTTACATTACGTCTGTGTGCCTAACAGCCAGCAGTTTGAGTTTTCCAAGAAGTCTGAACACAAAACAATTTTAATACGCCTATGCAGCGGTGGTCGTTATATTTATTTTAAAGTGGCCAATTGAGGAATCACAGTCGTATTGCCTGCTTTACTCATTTAAAAACGCAGTACGCCCCGCCATATACACTCAATAACTCCCAAATACATGTCAGCCATACCAAATTATCACAAAACTTTAAAAGAATTACGGTATTACCAGAGCATACAACTGCAGGTCAGATATAATTTCTTCAGAAGTTCCAACAGCAGATTTTGTAATTGGGTTTGCCGACGTTGGAGCACTGTTGATCTCAAAATTACACCCAATCTCTTGTCTCCGACTGTCTGCTCCATTGACGTATTTTCCCCCCCTCTGCATTTTATGTCCTATCGATAGTAAAATTTTGTGGTAGGACGCAGGAGTCGTCGAAAAATAGTTTATGGAGTAATTGCGGTTCGTCGTTCTGATTTCAGCCAGTCAATTAACGTGCGACAAGTCGCTCCGTTCTTCAGCCACTCTCCGACCCACTTGCGCTGCCACTTTGTTTTCTACTCTTTTTCAGCTATACCTAATATAAACTGTGACATACGAGCACACTTTCTTTTGGGTCTTCGACATCGTAACATCGTTAAAACCGGGTTGCCAACTGGCAACAGTATTGATGCTGCGAGAGTCGCTTCAAATACTGAAGGTTTGAGAGCCTACAACTCTGGGGATCCAATTTAGTTTTTTGCCCACACCCCCGAGTTTACAATTTCAGTTCAAAACGCGCCCCCTCCCCCACCCCGCTATACCTACGTATTAAAGTTCACAGGTCTGGGAGGGTCCAGACTTCGAAAACGTATGTATGGTCTTCACTCATCCCTTCTTCTCTTTTACAGCCACTGAGCATGAATATCTTCTTTCTCTTTGTCTCCCACGGCCATTCCCTTCACCAATCTCTCTCTCTCTCTCTCTCTCTCTCTCTCTCTCTCTCTGTGTGTGTGTGTGTGTGTGTGTGTGTGTGTGTGTGTGTGTGTCTCGGCACAAAAACAGAAGCGCGGACACGATGGTGTGCCAAAATTTTAGGTGGCTAAGGCGGAATGAGGATTGAAGGACCTCTTGCCTACTCTTCTGTCATTTGCCTTTCTCGTGTTCCGACAGGAGCATCTTTCAGCTGGTTGCTTTTTTTCTCTGCTGCAGCTCGGTGTGCTGCTTGTATAAAGTGAATTCTATAGGTCAGTAAGGTTTTGGCAGTTTATTAATATACTTCGTTACATTTTACATATTTGGGCACACATAAACAACAAATAAGTGTGCATAATAGAGGGTTAGCGCAAGGTTATGACAAAAACGTTTGCTTTATATATATTAGTTATTTGGAAACTTTGGCTATCGATCGCAATATTTGATTAGAAATATTTTGCTGAAATTGCAGCCTTTGTAGTTTTACATATTTTTGGGTAGTTCTTAAACTCTTTTTAGGAATGATGAGGTTCTTTTTAGACCACTTCTTTGACACTGCAGTATGCACTACAGGCATATCTAATAGGTGTGATAGACCGATTCTACACAGGGAGACAGGGCATCAAAGTTTTACGGCTGAAGAAATGCTGACTAAGAAATACTTTGGGACGTCACAAGTCTTGCGATAATCCTACCCATGTGTAGTTTACGTCATTTATAACCACAATTACGCCTCGTACCTGATATTATGTGCATATTTTACGTGCGCAATTACGGTAACTTCGAACCTCTCAGTTCTCGGTAATACATAAGGGTATGGAAAAAAGTTTGAAAATTCCGCGAGAATATGATCTTAAGAATACAGTGTATAGTATAAGTTTCGACAATATGAAATGGACAGGAATGACAGAAGTGGTCATCCCCACAGCTGGTACTTTTGGTACCACCTCAGGAACCGCTACAAGGACAAATGGTGCTTTTAGAAGCTGCCTAAGGTTCATCCTAGACAACAGCCACTGCAGAAGAAACAACATATTTCCTCTATGTGCCTGGCAGCAGGAAGTGGGTAACGTTTGACTTTTGACCCTGTGCTGTAGGATACCACAGTACACTCGTTCTTCAGACGGGTACAGAAACCGTCGTTAGGCCAACGGCTACTCAAAACATTTAAACCACTCATCTCTGCGATCAATGGAACTCGACATACCCGCTCAAAAATCGCACTTTCGTGAGCTGCTTTCTGGAACAGATTACAAACGTGCACTGCTGTGCACATCACTCGTTTTACAGACATTCACTTTATTTAAGAGATACGCTTACAACAACGGATTCTGGAAACGGCTAAGTTCTGAAAGTAGCAGCCCTCTCCTTTCAGAGGGGGAATGAAAAAGGAGTGAAAAAGTAAAAGAAAATTACAAGAATTGGATTCACTGCGGGCCGTACGCCCTTCCTATACGCACTTTTATTTAGAGATGGACAGCTTCTTCCAAGCAAATCGAAGTTAAGGACTCGTTGCAGCAAGTGACGGCTCAGTCCCAGTGCTCCTGCAGTTCGTTACGGTAGCCCAGTGACGGTATTTTCAGCGAGTAACTTCACACTGGCTCTGATGCTCCCTGCTGAATATTTTTAGATATATTGCGAACACTAGAGACGCCGTCGTCGGTTTACACGCTAGGGCGCGCCTGGAGCTCCTACTTCCGGCGTTGGAAGCTGATAGCGGCTGTGCGTGGGCGAGGTGGGCCGGCTGGACAGGTTTGGGACGCAACAGCCGGCAGACGGGCAGGTAGCTCCACAGGTACGGCGGGGGCGCGCATTCAGGGCTCAGGTTACAACAAAAGCCGGCTGGGGACAGGAAGGGTAGGGGGACAGGGAGAGGAGAAGTTTCCGCCGGTCCCAACACGCGGCCCTGCGGGACACGGCAGTGAGCAGCCCCAGGCAGCGGCCTCGCTCTCTCAGACAGGCATCCGGGCACCGCCTCACAATCCTACGTTATTTACTTGTACTTTTTGGTCAAGTGGCGGAGCGAACGCAAATCGCTAGAAATTACTAATAGAATTTTTATCTTAATTTTCATATCGAAACGAGGGGGGAGAAATGGGCAAATAGGCTATCAAAGTGACTAGTGTGAAGTATATTTTCTCAACAAAAAGAAAAAAAATTGCTTTAATGAAATAGGGGTACTCAAGAAACAATGAGTGGTCTGACAAAAAATTGAAATATTTCACGAACATCTGCTTCTCGCTATGTAAATGAAGTGCCAAAAAGTTCATCTCTTCAAGCCCTAGCTATTGAACGTGTAAATAGAATAGTTCGATACGTAACTGTCAAAATGGGTTTCTTCGAATCGAGTACTAAATTTGCAAAATTTCGAAAACAGGTACGCAAGCAGAACAATTCGTGCTTTCTGAACAAAACCAGAAAATTTCCAGAAAAGAATAAAAACTGTTTACTGAAATGAAATGACGAAAAGTAAGAAATAAAATAGTTTAGAGAAACATTTAACGCTTGTTTAAGCTTAAATTTGCAAGTCAAAACCTCATTTGCTGCTCATGATTTCCAGCATAATTCAGAGGCCCATAAAACGTTTCTCTCTCTACATTCTCAGTTTTAGACAGATCATTTTACAAAACGTTTGACCGCCTTTTTTTTTCGAACTTCTAATTTTCATCTCTTTGTAAGCTTATACCTTGCGCGGTTGCAGAGCGCGAAGCCCGTGACCTGGCGACAGCCTGGCAAGGAACAGCCAGCCGCTTCTGCCGCACCCACCACCTAAAGTAACGGCAGCGTCCAGACCTGCACAGTGCAGCCGCCCTCCTGCTGGTATTTCGGCTGCGTGTCTCCCGACCGTCAGCGAAGTGAAACAATAGCGGCCAAAACATTTTGCAGGAGGGACTTCGATTGAGCGCCAGAATGCCCAGAGTGTACTGAACTATTCAGTGCGGATCCATCGATTACCGCGTTGCTGTGCCACGTATTACTCACGCTTTGATTTACTTAGGCTCTGATGTGTCGTATGACTACGACAGAGAGATAAAGAAGACTCTAGGAAGATACCGGACGACGTGCGGACCTGTTCGGAGACAATGCCGGACATTTGCCACGCTGGACATTTGCCACGCCTGCCCCTTCGCCAGGTAGCGATCCCTCAGGTAAGGGACGCCCTTCCCCGCACTACCTCTATCCGCTTTCAAACCGGCGTCTCCACATCTTACTCGATACAACCAGTACGTAAGGGACCTTCTTCTTCGACATCTTGGCCAAATACAGAGCTTCTTTTCCGAAATCGAAATATATATAACTTATCCCAAACGAAAGCAATACCGACGGTATGTCAGTATGTAATTAGTTCTGCCAAGTATAAATATAAATCCCTCTGTCTGTAGGGTAGCTTCCTTTCACGCTTACTGATTGCGATAGAAACAGTCCATCGGCATGGGAGCAACAAGAAAGGAACGATGAAATGGGAATGCGAATGTACGCTAGTAATTTCTTTTTTATCACTGCATTTGTGCCTACTTTAATTACTACAACTGCATAGCCAAAAGACAATAGGCAAAGAATAAATGGGTACGTGAATGTTTGAAAAGAAGAACGACGTACTCCATATTAATTTACTCTCTAAAAACAGTAGTTAATAAAGTGTAGCGGGGCAATGTTCAAAACATGACAAAGTGCGTTCACTAAATAGACATAAGAACATCTATTATTGACATGTCATCTAAAGTCGACGTACAATTTTAAACTGTTAGAAATAAGGAAATGAAGTAATAGAGAATGCTATGCTTGTAACGTACGTTGTTGTCCTACATTGTTTAGTTCTGGTATTTACAGGGTCACAGAGAACGCATCCTAGGCCTCGGAGGGAAAAGCCGTAATTGTAATGATCTGCACTACAACAGAAACAAGGAGCACAAGTTAAGGAAAAGTAATGTAATGTGTGTTTGAGCTCACAAGTGACATTGAAGCAGATAGTTCCTGTGACTTAGTATGGGCAGAGGTTATATTCGACAACCGAAATAAACTAATAACTGACTCCTTTTACCGACCCCCGCCTCAGATGAAACAGTTGCTGAACAGTTCAAAGAAAACTTGAGTCTCATAACAAATAGGTACGCTACACATACAATTATAGTTGGCAGTGACTTCAATCTACCTTCCGTATGTTGACAAAAATACGTTTTCAGACCCTATTGTAGATAGAAAACAAGTTCCCTAATTGTTCTAATTGCTTTTTTAAAAATCATTTTGAATAATTAGTTCACGAGGCCACTGAAATTGTAAATGGTTACGAAAACACACTTGACCTCTTGGCCACAAATAATCCTGAGCATCACGACGGATCCAGGGATTAGTGAACACACGGTCGAGCGAGGCTCACTTCCGTAACAAAGAAATTCACCAAAACTAAACGCGAAATATATCTATTTAAGAAAGCAGCTAAAAATTCGGTTGAGGTCTTTCTAAGAGACAGTCTCCAATCTTTCCAAACTATGTAAGTGAAGACCATATGTGGCTTAAGTTTAAGGAAACAGTATCAACAGCACTCGAGATATTCATACCAGATAAATTAATAAGAGACGGAACTGATCCCCCATGGTACACAAAACGCGACAGAAAGCCGCTGCAGGAGCACCGAAAAAGGCACGTATAATTTAGACGAACGCAAAATCTCCAAGACTGGCGAAGTTTTACTGAGGATCGAAATTTGGTGCGGATATCAATGCGAGATGCATTTCATAGTTTCCACAACGAAAGTCTCTCTAAAAATGTGGCAGAGAATCCAAAAAGGTTCTGGTCCTATGTTAAGGAAACCAGCGGAAAGGCTCAATCAGTACCTTTACTGCGCGACAGCGATGAGGAGGAGGAGGGGGAGGGGGAGACAGGGGCCCAACCCTTCGGAGCAGGGAAAACAGTGGCAAATGTCCGCACGCCGTTCGGAGGACACTGGGAACAGCGCCGACCGGCACAGGAGACGACGCGAGCGGCGGTGAAGCCGCAGCGCGTCTCTGGGACGGACACGCTTCGATAAAGTAAGGTACCAGCATATACGCATTCAGTTAGAAATATTTGCTATACGAGGTGAAATGGAGGAACACACAAATAAGTGGGAAGGGCATTTACAGTGTGTCCAGTCCTACATTTCAAAATGAATTATCTCGAAAGCTAATATCAATAGACGAGTGCAAGGAAGGGTAAGTTTGTTGTGAAATCTGTGAGAATTGCATACAGAAGTTTCGAAATACTTCGAAGCCTGCTGACAGATCACATTGTACACCGCGATCAGTTTCACCGCTGAGACGTGAATGGGGGTCGGCGTACCGAAGGTGCACCAAACAGCGTGATTTTCCGGTTCTGGAATGTCGCAAGTCAGAACACTGTACTAGGGCAACAAGGCGCAGTTTTCAAACGCGGTTTGATGTTGCAAAAGGACCCTATGCCACAAACGTTCGCAAGCTTTTCGTCAAATTCAGACGGACAGCTAGCGTGGCTGATGACGTAGGCGAGAATGTTGGTGTACCAGGCAAACGAGCGTCGCCACGGGTTATGGAGTTATTCACCAGAACCCGAGGAAATCCGTCACGGAAATTACATCAGAGACTGCTTTGGAGCGTTCCACCACAGAGGAGTACTGAGAAAAAGTCTGCGCACGTTTCCATTCAAAACCCGAAGCCACTACGCCACACCCGCGCGAGGCGTGCGACTTTGCAAACCAGAGTCTCACAGTAAATGATAACGAAGGATTTGATATTGGCTTCATCTGCTTCAGAGACGAAGCGCGCTTCCACCTGAATGCAGTCGTGAATAAACAAAACTCGAGATTTTGGGGATCCCAAAATCCTCGCGTGTGCGAAGGGAGGCCACTGCCTTCTCCCAAAGTTACTGTTTGGGCTGCGGTACGCAGCAGAGGCATTACTGGTCGTTGTTTATGCGAGAAACGATCACCAGTGGACGTGAGACTGCAGTTCTGGAACAATTTGCGGCCGCACAGCGTTGCAGTATCGACCAAGTGGTTCGTACAAGTTGGGGGCCAGACCACATCGCTCCCAACAGCTGTTTCGCTTTCTCGGCGAATACCTCGTGAACTGAGTTATAGCGCTGGATTGCTGCAAATTTTCTGGGGCGCGGGTGGAGTGGCCCGTATAACTGGTAGTGAGTACTTTCTGTGGGGCACACCACGCTGCACGGCCTCTAACCGGCGACCTGTGTGCTGAGACAGTACAGGGCGTGGCGGCGGGCTTCGTTCTTCCTTCGCGCCACCTCCGTACTGCGAGTAGCGGACATTTCGAAGAGGCTGCAGAGGACGCCTGCACAGGCCGAGTCTGATCACGCACCCTGCTGACTGTACGAATTGCATAGCGCACACCGCCATTTGCTAGCAGCTTTTCGATCTATGGCGTAACTTCTGTGACTTTTATACAAAATGCTTACTGCGTTCACCACCAACATATCTTTTGTTGCACTCGTCTGTGAATCTAGGTTTTCGACATACTGAATTTTGAAATAGGGGTTTCCTTCGGTGGGCACCCTATTGAAAGAATGGGCAATACAAGGGTTACGAAAGTGGCACTGGAAAAGAACAACTCATTATATATAAGATTTCGAAGCTGATTCAGATCGCTCGATTAACTGTTATGTCATTAGACAGGACCCATAACATAGTTACGCCATTTGAGTTCTGCGATGTGATTTTCAGCAACTTCTTGTCTACGTAGTACATACATATGTTGGTAGGAACATGTGTCGTCGACTCGTTTAGTTGAAGTTAGCACTGTTCGTTTGCAAAACAGTTGTATAACTGGATAAAAAAATATACCAAATATAGTGTATGTTGTTGTTGTTGTTGTGGTCTTCAGTCCTGAGACTGGTTTGATGCAGCTCTCCATGCTACTCTATCCTGTGCAAGCTTTTTCATCTCCCAGTACCTACTGCAACCTACATCCTTCTGAATCTGCTTAGTGTATTCATCTCTTGGTCTCCCTCTACGATTTTTACCCTCCACGCTGCCCTCCAATACTAAATTGGTGATCCCTTGATGCCTCAGAACATGTCCTACCAACCGATCCCTTCTTCTGGTCAAGTTGTGCCACAAACTTCTCTTCTCCCCAATCCTATTCAATACTTCCTCATTAGTTATGTGATCTACCCATCTAATCTTCAGCATTCTTCTGTAGCACCACATTTCCAAAGCTTCTATTCTCTTCTTGTCCAAACTATTTATCGTCCATGTTTCACTTCCATACATGGCTACACTCCATACGAATACTTTCAGAAATGACTTCCTGACACTTAAATCAATACTGGATGTTAACAAATTTCTCTTCTTCAGAAACGCTTTCCTTGCCATTGCCAGCCTACATTTTATATCCTCTCTACTTCGACCATCATCAGTTATTTTGCTCCCCAAATAGCAAAACTCCTTTACTACTTTAAGTGCCTCATTTCCTAATCTAATTCCCTCAGCATCACCCGAGTTAACTCGACTACATTCCATTATATTCGTTTTGCTTTTGTTGATGTACATCTTATATCCTCCTTTCAAGACACTGTCCATTCCATTCAACTGCTCTTCCAAGTCCTTTGCTGTCTCTGACAGAATTACAATGTCATCGGCGAACCTCAAAGTTTTTATTTCTTCTCCATGAATTTTAATACCTACCCCGAATTTTTCTTTTGTTTCCTTTACTGCTTGTTCAATATACAGATTGAACAACATCGGGGAGAGGCTACAACCCTGTCTTACTCCCTTCCCAACCACTGCTTCCCTTTCATGTCCCTCGACTCTTATAACTGCCCTCTGGTTTCTGTACAAATTGTAAATAGCCTTTCGCTCCCTGTATTTTACCCCTGCCACCTTCAGAATTTGAAAGAGAGTATTCCAGTCAACATTGTCAAAAGCTTTCTCTAAGTCTACAAATGCTAGAAACGTAGGTTTGCCTTTCCTTAATCTTTCTTCTAAGATAAGTCGTAAGGTCAGTATTGCCTCACGTGTTCCAGTGTTTCTACGGAATCCAAACTGATCTTCCCCGAGGTTGGCTTCTACTAGTTTTTCCATTCGTCTGTAAAGAATTCGTGTTAGTATTTTGCAGCTGTGACTTATTAAGCTGATAGTTCGGTAATTTTCACATCTGTCAACACCTGATTTCCTTGGGATTGGAATTATTATATTCTTCTTGAAGTCTGAGGGTATTTCGCCTGTTTCATACATCTTGCTCACTAGATGGTAGAGTTTTGTCAGGACTGGCTCTCCCAAGGCCGTCAGTAGTTCCAATGGAATATTGTCTACTCCGGGGGCCTTGTTTCGACTCAGGTCTTTCAGTGCTCTGTCAAACTCTTCACGCAGTATCGTATCTCCCATTTCATCTTCATCTACATCCTCTTCCATTTCCATAATATTGTCCTCAAGTACATCGCCCTTGTATAGACCCTGTATATACTCCTTCCACCTTTCTGCTTTCCCTTCTTTGCTTAGAACTGGGTTTCCATCTGAGCTCTTAATATTCATACAAGTCGTTCTCTTATCTCCAAAGGTCTCTTTAATTTTCCTGTAGGCGGTATCTATCTTACCCCTAGTGAGATAGGCCTCTACATCCTTACATTTGTCCTCTAGCCATCCCTGCTTAGCCATTTTGCACTTCCTGTCGATCTCATTTTTGAGACGTTTGTATTCCTTTATGCCTGTTTCACTTACTGCATTTTTATATTTTCTCCTTTCATCAATTAAATTCAATATTTCTTCTGTTACCCAAGGATTTCTACTAGCCCTCGTCTTTTTACCTACTTGATCCTCTGCTGCCTTCACTATTTCATCCCTCAAAGCTACCCATTCTTCTTCTACTGTATTTATTTCCCCCATTCCTGTCAATTGCTCCCTTATGCTCTCCCTGAATCTCTGTACAACCTCTGGTTCTTTTAGTTTATCCAGGTCCCATCTCCTTAAATTCCCACCTTTTTGCAGTTTCTTCAGTTTTAATCTACAGGTCATAACCAATAGATTGTGGTCAGAGTCCACATCTGCCCCTGGAAATGTCTTACAATTTAAAACCTGGTTTCTAAATCTCTGTCTTACCATTATATAATCTATCTGATACCTTTTAGTATCTCCAGGGTTCTTCCATGTATACAACCTTCTTTTATGATTCTTAAACCAAGTGTTAGTTATGATTATGTTGTGCTCTGTGCAAAATTCTACCAGGCGGCTTCCTCTTTCATTTCTGTCCCCCAATCCATATTCACCTACTATGTTTCCTTCTCTCCCTTTTCCTACACTCGAATTCCAGTCACCCATGACTATTAAATTTTCGTCTCCCTTCACAATCTGAATAATTTCTTTTATTTCATCATACATTTCTTCAATTTCTTCGTCATCTGCAGAGCTAGTAGGCATATAAACTTGTACTACTGTAGTAGGTGTGGGCTTCGTATCTATCTTGGCCACAATAATGCGTTCACTATGCTGTTTGTAGTAGCTTACCCGCATTCCTATTTTCCTATTCATTATTAAACCTACTCCTGCATTACCCCTATTTGATTTTGTGTTTATAACCCTGTAGTCACCTGACCAGAAGTCTTGTTCCTCCTGCCACCGAACTTCACTAATTCCCACTATATCTAACTTCAACCTATCCATTTCCCTTTTTAAATTTTCTAACCTACCTGCCCGATTAAGGGATCTGACATTCCACGCTCCGATCCGTAGAACGCCAGTTTTCTTTCTCCTGATAACGACATCCTCTTGAGTAGTCCCCGCCCGGAGATCCGAATGGGGGACTATTTTACCTCCGGAATATTTTACCCAACAGGACGCCATCATCATGTAATCATACAGTAAAGCTGCATGCCCTCGGGAAAAATTACGGCTGTAGTTTCCCCTTGCTTTCAGCCGTTCGCAGTACCAGCACAGCAAGGCCGTTTTGGTTATTGTTACAAGGCCAGATCAGTCAATCATCCAGACTGTTGCCCTTGCAACTACTGAAAAGGCTGCTGCCCCTCTTCAGGAACCACACGTTTGTCTGGCCTCTCAACAGATACCCCTCCGTTGTGGTTGCACCTACGGTACGGCTATCTGTATCGCTGAGGCACGCAAGCCTCCCCACCAACGGCAAGGTCCATGGTTCATGGGGGGGATGTTATAATGTTCGAAACCTGTAACAACTGTCTGTCACACTGTCAACTTCTTGTACTAGTTTTCTCCTGTCTTCCAGTTGCTACACTATTGTTCACCATACCGACGCCTAATTACTTCACAATTACTGTAGTTCATAATACGAAACGGAAATGAGAATGTAAACAAAGTGTTTATCGGGGCTATTGGTTACATACTGAAATTCCTTCTACATTAAAAGTAATGCACTCTTATTTGAAGCAGGAAACAAGGCAAAACTACATGGGATAACGTAGTTTGAAAAAATGTAATCAGCACTGTTTATTTGAATCATTTAACGTAACTTTTCATCAAAACGACGAATACATATTTGACGTATCTTATTTCGTGCATTTCAATTGTAACTAGCGCATGATAACATTTTGTGTAAATTTGAACACCTTATGTGATTGTAATTAACGAAATTACTATATGTAGCAATGTTCCAACGGTCAGCGAATGTACAGAGTGAAGAGCCAAAACATTACGAGCTCTGGCCGCAGCGAGATTAAATGCCGCCCGGTGGCGTTGTGGGCACGTTACGGGTTAAGGAGAGCAGGGGGGAGTGGGGAATCATCGTAGAGACGATACGGGAAGCAAACAGCCAGATCTACTGGCATAAGCGACTTTGACAAAGAATGCGTTGTCACGGTCCGGCCCTGGAAACGGTGACACCGGAAAGGGCGAAGCTGGTCGACTGTTGTCGTGCTGAGGTCACCGGCGTCTGTGGGAAGCGGCTGGAGGCACGAGACGGCGGCAGACGGGCTGTCTGGAAGCGTATTGCAGTGGACTCACGTCGATGTCTCTGCTACCGACTTTGCCAAATCTGGACGTATTTGGGACGCTATCGCGTGCCACCTCACCGCTGAGAAACCACCTGTCCGTAATTTGGCTCTGCGTGAGCTGTGCGTAACACGTGTGGTAGCAGATGGAGCCTCCAGATACCCGACGAGGACCGGCCGAGTCCAAGTCGAGCAGAACTGCCGCTGTGTTGCATTCCTAAGGAGGACCGCCACGCTATCAAGCAGCTGGTCGTAATGTATTTTGCCTGATCAGTGTGTGAGAGCCGCGAGGAGGCTAGTACAGTGTGAGATTCTGAGCTGCACTGGGCGAGTTAAAACCAAGTCAAGAAATGAACGACAATCATAGTTCTGAGTACAGCCGAATCACTTTTTGGCCCTCCACGTTGCTGGAGAACCGTGACGTGCTCTCTCGCCCGTCGTCACTTAAGAAATCTACCGGAAGAACCAACTGCGGCGGACCAACGGAAAGAAGTTAAGTTCCGGTCAACATTCCTTTCTTTTTTAACAATCTGAGTTAGACCCGCCAAACTTCAACACCTTTTATTTCAGCTACTTTGTTCAAGATTAATATTCGTAAAGACTTCATTGATTTGGTTATTTATTATTTGGGCACCTTTTATCTCAAGCAAGACGGTTACACCGACAGTTCCACACAAACCTATCGGCCAGAGACACCCACGACATCGGGACAAAGGTGGACTGAAGTCGTAGGCCCTAATCCCTGAAATGATGATGCCTACCTAATCTCATTCCCTCAGCATCGCGTAATTTAATTCGACTACATTCCGTCACCCTTGTTTTACTTCTAGTGACGATCACTTAATAACGTCCGTTCACGAAGTACCGAAAGACTTGTAACTACTACTGCAGTATACGTACTTACGTCTTTGTTTCCACGAATGTTTCTGCTAAAGTTCCACCAAGGCACGTGGGTCAGTGTGCGCTCATGACGGCGACTAGGGAGGAGTTTTACCAGAACACGCCCATGAAAACGACCGGAAAGCAACTACAGCCTCCAGATCCTGCCCCTACATCACGCCCTGCGACACAGCTACGCGAGACTGCGGCGAGCGAGTGTGCGCTCCAGCAGCGCCAGCGAGCCGCCTCCCCTCACACCGACTGCACTCCGCCTGGTACACGCCTGGTTGTGAACGGCACAGCCGGCTCAACCTGGCCACACAGCACCTCACCTCCCACTGCCGGCCTCTGTGTTGCGGGCGTTGTCTTGCATTCTACCAAGTTCAATAGGCCAAGCGGAATGTACTACAAGTCGCTGTGCTTCCTGCAAACATTGATACGCTCGACAAACAGAGCGCAGCTGAAGAGTGTGTGTGTGATTTAACAAAAATACAGTCTGAAGACTGGTGTGGTGCCGCCGGCTAGTGCAACATCCGTACTGGTATCATGTCTTCTCTACTCTCCAAACATACCAATCCACGGGTGTTTTTCCGATATCAATGTTAGGACGTTTCCTCTCAGACAGACAGCAGTTCTGCCTTTTGGAATCCTACCTACTACATACTACGTTCCTTGTCTCTGTGTGCTGCTGCTACCACGTAGATAGCAAAATCCTGCTTCCTCTTGAAGGTCTCGCTGCGAAAGTTTGACACTGAGCCATTCGCCACCAGTCTCCCTCTGTCCCCCGCCCATCGACTCCTACTCACACAACACTGGGTCAGTTTCCTTCTCATTAACGTGCGTGTTACACCCAGCAGCCAGCTCAAGTTCAGTTCCGCATCACTTTCAGCCGACACTGCTATGTCGTCAGCATCGGTTGTGACGGCTGTTGTAAAGGGGATGTGTGTCTACGTAAATCTATCCCTCAAAGGAACTTGGTTGCAAAGTACGTGGCTGTGTTCTCAGTTACTTCTGTGTTCCCTGGATCATTTTGCACGGCAAATCGTATCGACGTGGAACGAATCATTTTACATTCACATCGCAAATTAATTTTTAAATACCGCTGCATGGTGAACATTTATAAGGTTTTATTTTCAACTATACTTATGTGAGCCAGTACTCCAAGCCACCATCTCTTACACACTACAATAATACAACTTTTACGGGATGGGTGTAGTTGTCGAGGAGAAACTTTTTCCACTTTGTTTTCAAACTTTCTTTTCTTTTGTCACACGCGTTATTTCACGGAGACCTGATCAAAAATTTTGCTTGCAGCACCATGTAGCCCTCTTAGTGGTAAAACACAACCTTACTGTGGAGCAATCACGCACATTTCATCTTCTCCTAATTACGTACACCACTGTTCCTTTTGGCCAGAATGGAGACACCGCGGTAACGTCTAAGTTCGTTACGCTTTTGTCCAACTCTCGCCCAGTGAATTCGAACGAGGGCAAACCGTTCGTGCCAGTGTTGTGGTCGGTTCTGCAACCAAGCTAGCCGAAATGTTCGGTGTTTCAAGTGGCTCCCCATCCTCGGAGATTTATAACGCAAACAGCGAAAGCGGTAAACTCCAAGGCTGAAAAAAGTGTCTGTCGAGAGATCCTGATGAACGGTCGCTGAAGAGGATTGTGACGAAAAATAAGAGGACGTCGGCTGCGAAAACCACTACAGAAATGGATGTCGCACTTCGCAAATCCTGTCCACGAACGCAACAGGGAGGCATCTACAGGAGGAGGGAACTGCAAAGCCACTCAGTGATACAGACGCCAGTAGAGGAAAACGTGGCGCCGAAGGCATAAAACGTGGACTATGCACAATGGAGAAACATAATTTCTTGTTTAACACTGCTGCCGACTAGAGTGAAATACGGCGAGCGTTCGGTGATGACACAGGCAGTCATGTCTCGTGCTACTCCACGGCCCCCACGGTTACCCTGGGGGCCGCATTACTGCCAAGGATTACGTCACCATTTCTGGCTGACCAGGTCCATCGCGCATGGTACAGTGTTTGTCCCTCCGCCCCCTCAGTGGTGATGGTGTATTCCAAGACGACAGGGCCCCCTGGCCGCACAGCTGGTTTTGTTTTTGTGAGCACGAGAGCAAGTGTACCGTCCTCCCCTGGACACAACAGATCTCAGTTCTATTCAGCCTTTGCGGTCTACTTGGGAGAGAAGGCTGAGTGATCGCTATCGACCTCTAACATCGTTAGCTGAACAACATTCCCTCGAGAAGCATACGTGATCTGTATTTATGGATTCCAAAACGACTGGAAGCTGTTTCGAATGGCTACGGTTCTCCTACACACGGATTACGCCTCGTAGTGTGTGGGTTTTTGGCGTCGACGTATTGTCGTTCACTCTCCGTAAGCTTCATGTCTGCGGCATTAAACGACAGATGTCACTGTGGCTTCTGCAACAAAACAGCTGCACTCTTTGTACCGGCGCGGACCTGAGCATTTGTCACCGAAACGAGTTTATACAGACAGGTGAGTCCTCACCGTGGCACGCCGGGACTCCCTAGCTCTGTACTCGGTGGAGTTTAATGACGCGTGGACAGAACACACACACACGAGAGAGAGAGAGAGAGAGAGAGAGAGAGAGAGCACTCTGAATGCCAACTTCCGGTGGAACGGCGCGCGATGGCAGGCCTCGATAAATCGACCTGGAGGGCAGGAGGGGGAGGCGGAGAGGGTGTGTTCATTTGGGCTGCAGAGTAACCTTCCGAAAAAAGGCGTGTGTGTGTGTGTGTGTGTGTGTGTGTGTGTGTGTGTGTGACGAGCAGACGGCCGCAGGCTATAAATCATCCCCCGGCCCCCTCCTCCAGCCAGCCAGGCGGGAGATGATGTCAGCCGCCAGTGTGCGCCGCTCTGCTGTTTCGTCCGGCGTGACCCGGCCGTCCAAATTACCCTTCTCTCTCCCTGCCCCCTACAGCAGCTTACACGGAGCGGGGGCGGCCGGCGCTTAAAAGGATAGGAGAGCAGAGGAGAGGACGGCCGACTAATGCCGGCCTACGCTACGCAGCGGACACGTGGCGCCTCGCCGGCGAACGCGACACGTGTGCGCGACGGACTGGAGTCGCCAGCGCCGCCTTCACTCCACCAACAAGTACCTACTGCGTGGGGTAGCCACTAGGTACTTCAAAAGGGAAATACATAAATAAATGAAAATTATCTTGGACGCCAACATATTACATTCCAGAAATAGTAATCAGCAACACTTAATTTAATAAATAAAAGATGATAATTCATTTTTTATATTGGTTGTCGAGCTCCGTGGATGTAGATTACATTATTTTAAGAAAAACAACAACCAGTCATTTTCTTTGTGAATCTCTGTTCATGCCAATACGCGTTTAGGGCTTTCACCCATCTTCTAGTCGCGTAATGCATAACGATGTGCTAAATGGTGATTGAGATATATATTACACCAACCGCTCATTCGTGGAAGCTCAAAACACGCATTAGCATAAATAATATTAATTTCCAAGAAACAAACGACGCACCACGAAGCAGATACGCAAAATTGTTCACAAGTTGGTATTCACACAGGAGGCCTATCGATGGAAAACGCAGAATTGTGAACTCTGGCGACGGCCGATGGGTGCTTGTGTGACGCTGCAGCGCAATTTCGCCGCAAAACTGGCAACATGTCGTTACCAGGGCATAAATTCTTTCGCCGTGGGTGCCAGCCCGGCGTTCACCTAGTGGGAAACCGCCTAAAAACCGCATCCAGGCTGTCCGCCTTACCAGCCCTCGTCGTTAATCCGCCGACCGAATCCCGGAAGCGGCGTACCGACGCTAGCAGCTGTGCAGACGTGTCACTGATAACAGTAGCTCCGAAATATGAACTAAACAACTAGATCTTGCATCAGATGTTATCTTCGTCGAGTTACGTTTTCTCGTTTGATCATCTTTGTATCATTTACTTTGTGTGTGTCCAACAACAATCATGTGAATCCTTCCAAAGTACTACAATGGCGCCTGGCGCCTGGTTCCTCGTCTAATCTATGATAAAGCAGATCAGGAAGCGAACTTTATGTTCGCTGTTTCCTTCTCCATAAAGAAGAAAATGTAGCTGCAAATATACGCAAATAATTTCCATACAATCTGTGGTTCGCTAAATCTTTACTTGGAAATGCACTTGTTAACATAATTACTAAATTTTTCTAAATCAACTAAAAAAGAATGAAGGTAGGAACGGAACTGCACGGCACACACTTCTGGATACAAAAAAGACGCACTAGGAATGAACTGTCAGAATGGGATGGAAATCTGTAGAGGTGACGTACGTTACTAACAAAGAAATGATCACAGTTTCAGAAAATTGAGTGATTTTTTCCCTAAAGAAAGAGCATTACAAATTGAGCAAGTCAGTAGCGCGATGGTCCACCTCTGATCCTTACGCAAGCAACTATTCGCCTTGGCATTGATTGACACAGTTGCTGGATGTCCTCCTGAGGGATACAGTAGTCAAATTCTGTTCCAACTGTCGCGTCAGATCGTCAAAATGCCGAGCTGGTTGGAGGGCGCTGCCCGTAATGCTCCAAACGTTCCCAATTGGGAACAGACTCCGTGAACTTGCTGGTTGAGGTAGGGTTTAGTAAGCATGAAGACGAGCAGTAGAAACTCTCGCCGTGTGCGAGAGGGCGTTATCTTGCTAAAAGGTAAGCCCAGGATGGCTTGCCATGGAGGACAAGGAAACGTGGCGTAGAATATCGTCGACATATCGCTGTAATGGTGCCACGTATGGCAACCAGAGGGGTCCTTCTATGAAAGGGGATGACATCCCAGGTTGTCGGGGCGTACGGCGGCCGGCAGTCAGTTCAGTATCCCGTCAGTGTGCGGGCCATCTCGAGACACGTCTTCGCTGCTCATGGGGGATAACTTCGAATCACTCAAGACAATTCTACTCCAGTCAGTGGGATTCCAGACCGAATGTACCCCACATCGCTGCCAACGTCGTCGAATAGTGGTATCGCTCATATTGAAATGTCGAACGATTCGCCGATTAGTTAAATGTAAATGTCGTGTGAGTAGGGCCTCCCGTCGGGTAGACCGTTCGCCTGGTGCAGGTCTTCCGATTTGACGCCACTTCGGCGACTTGCGCGTCGATGGGGATGAAATGATGATGATTAGGACAACACAACACCCAGTTTCTGAGCGGAGAAAGTCTCCGACCCAGCCGGGAATCGAACCCGGGCCCTTAGCATTGACGTTCTGTCGCTCTGACCACTCAGCTACCGGGGGCGGACGCCGATTAGTTGATCCGACTTGTTACAGCACGACTACACGTCCTCTCACTCAAATGCTGACATCTGGGTATCCTGTTAACGCGCCATCCGGCGAGGCGTAGTTACTGTCCGACTGAACGCACGGAATTATAGATGCCAGGGGAAGGAAGAGAAGAACGAGCCAGCGTTTTGATGAAGCTTAAAGCAGCTCAGTCTCACTAACAATTAATGATACAATATTTAACGAGGGGCAACATAAGGGATAAACAAAGTGGGGAAAGTAACTACGCAACATATACTCACAAGAGACAGGAATGGAAAATGCATCACAGCGATATCTGCACTCTTTCAAAACGACTTGCAGTGGGTACTGGGATCGCACGACGGACGCTGAATCTGCACTGACTCAGCTCCTCCAGACATTCCGCCTTATGACTGGAAGTGAGAGATGCTGAGGAATTAACTCTGCTGGCTGGTTCTGTCCTGAAAACAGAAGAGCCCTGCCGGCTGTCGGGTCGTAACTTCACTCGAGCAACGCGCTTTCTGCGTCACTCACGAGGAGAGGTCCCCAGCCGTCAGGTCGACATCTTGAAACCATTTATATGGTGAGATATAGGTTAAGATTACAGGTATCATACATTGCAGCCATTCGCTCTGCCGGGGCCCTCATTTGCAACAAAACAAAAATAATAATAATAACCATTCGGAATTTCACGTGATATTTCTACAGCTTACTAAGTAGTGAGATCAATCAGATTCTTGCCATAGAGTAAGGGTTATAGTCCGGTCTTCACACGAGAAAGGTTCGGGTTCGAATCTCATATGTGCGTTGAGATGTTTAATTTTTTTCATTTTTGTCGAAATGACTTTCATCGTTATTTTCGTTCAGTTAAGTAGTTTAAAATATTTTCTTTATTTTTATTCCTTTGTCACGTCATTCTAATCAGCGCATTAATTGTTTCAATTGCTTATTTTCTCGTTCTCTCATTCTCTCTCCACTTGCAATCTTCGTACATGTGAATTTAGCTACAGTTATTTATTCATTACGATTTAATTTCTTCCCGTTTACAAACTTACATGTATTTGTTCAGTACAGATGTGTTTCACAGTAGCGAAGATGAACATATGCCCACAACTCCTCGGGCATGCATTTCAGAGCCCACGTTTACTGCATTTTTTTCCCTTATTCTGGTCCATACTACCACCTCTGAAAGCTGCCTCTCCTACAGCCTTAGCAGCAACAGTAGCGCCAGATGTATTCCACTGCCTGTCGGAAGTATCAGAACGGTTTTCGCCTGCAACTTTCGACTGGTTCGTTTCCGGTACAGTGACCCTTCATCTCAAATTTATACATTTATCCTTCTCCACCATCGTAGAAACTTTCTATCATCATCACGGACGCCCTCTACATACATACGAGGGTCATTCAATGATTAAAGAGACAAATTGGTCTGGAGAAAAAAGCGTTTATTTTTTCAAAACAGTAATTTTTCTACTTTTCAACATAATCGCCTTGGACAGTAATTTTTCTACTTTTCAACATAATCGCCTTGGACATATATGCACTTGTTCCAACGATCTACAAGCTTTTTTATTCCGGCTGCAAAGAACTCTCATGGCTGGCTTCACGTTGTTTAAAAGCAAAACCGAGTACTAGTGGCTGTTCATTGTACGCTGCTATTCGAGATAATCAGAGTAAACTGGACCTTCAGCATCCCAAAACAACGTCAACATGACTTTTCCTGCTGATGCTTACGTTTTGAATTTTTTTTTTTGATATGTGAGTCCGTGTGCTTCCACTCCATGCTTTGTCTTTTTGGTTCTGGTTCATAATAGTGAAACCAAGTTTCATGACAAGTTAAAGTTTTGTTGAGGAGGTCCTCACCTTCTCTTTCATAATGTTCTTTCAGCTCTGTGCACACTCTCAACCTTCTTTCCTTGTGTAACCGTGTCAACTCCTTTGGGACCCATCTTGCGCATGTTTTTGCGGTACTTCAGATTGTTACAGATAATGTTTTGAACTATGCCAGTACTAACTTGAACCTTATCAACTATCATTTCCACAGTCACACGGCGGTCGGCACGAATAATGTCATCAATTCGACTTTTGAGTGAGGGAGTTCAAACTGCAACTGGTCGGCTAGAACGGAGTTCGTCAGCCACTGAGTCGCGATTCATACAACCTTCACGATAGACTTCAGGCATTCTACATTACATATTCACTGGTTTCTCGCCTTCAGCAAGTGAAAAACGAATAACAGAACGTTGTTCAACCAATGTGGACGTTTCAAGCGGACTGGCCATCTTGAAATGTATTTTTGAGGTTATACGCGAAACAATGTTGATACTTGAGCCGATCAGGGCTCCCCAATGATGCCAATTTAAAGCCATAAAAGTACCAAAGCTGCCCTACCAGAAGTTTTTTCCCCCATACATTTTCAGGCACCGCCGCATATAGCTTCAACGCTCTGCAGCGCCGTTGAATAACGTTTCCTGGCAGAGGTTCCTATTAAGAATATTATGTACTCACTCCCCTCCAAAAGTCTTAGAAGTTTCTAACGGTAATTTCCGAACATCCTGTTTATCGAAAACTGCAACGGACGCAGAAAGAACCCCGTGGACCTCACCACTTTACATGGCCCTCACCAGATTCAAACCTCTTCACTCTTTGTTGACATCACACAACAATCTCCTGCTTTCTACTTTCCACGTAGCAAGTGAACCATTGACGGACCTTTCTTCTAATTCCATAATGTTCCAATCTGCATAAGGTAGCCGGCCGGGGTGACCGAGCGGTTCTAGGCGCTACAGTCTGGAACCGCGCGACCGCTACGGTCGCAGGTTCGTATCCTGCCTCGGGCATGGATGAGTGCGATGTCCTTCGGTTGGTTAGGTTCTAGGGGACTGATGACCTCAGATGTTAAGTCCCATAGTGCTCAGAGCCATTTGAACCATTTTTTTTGCATAAGGTACTGCACGCTCCACACAATCAAATGCTGCTCTTGAATCAAAGAGAATACCTACTGTGCCCAAGCTACGGTTTAGCCATGCTGGTGGCTCATTCACAGCCTGTACAAAGCGCCGCGAGCTGCGTGTATCCGTTCGGCTGTGGCCAGTTGTGTGACGTGGTGCGCTGTGGCGGGGGTCGGTAGCGACGCGACGCGACGTTATAATGGGGGCGGGCAGCCCCCCCATGACGTCACGGGCAGATAGACATCGCGGCTCCCGCAGGCAGCCGGCGCGACTCTGATCGCCGTAATTCTGAAAAATGGCCTGATTAACGGGGGAATGAAGATGCTATCGCAACAGTCGAAACAAGCTGTGTGTATGTGTATGTGTGTGTGTGTGTGTGTGTGTGTGTGTGTGTGTGATGGGGGCCCGGCCTGCCCTAGGGGAGAGCCGGCCAGACGATAGACAGACAGACAGATAGACAGACAGATAGATAGATAGCTGATAAGTGGCACGACATGGGGCGGCGGGGGTAGCAGCTACTAACACTAACACACACACACACACACACACACACACACACACACGGTACTGGCGTTCAGAAAAAAAACATGAAGTAAGGCCTAAAAAAATTTTAAATGGTAACACAGCGCGAGTGAAACCACCCAACAGAAGCGTCAGCGAGACGTGGTTTGTCTTCTGTCTGCGACCACAGTCTCAGAACCAGCGGTGTCAAGCTCACCGATGGCTCACACCACTATAGGACCTAAGTTCTGAGGTCATCATCAATCGCGTAGAACTTAGAACTACTTAAACCTAACTAACGTAAAGACATGACACACATACATACATGCCCGAGGCAGGATTCGAACCTGCGACCGTAGCGGTCGCGCGGTTCCAGACTGTAGCGCCTAGAACCGCTCGGCCACTCCGGCCGGCTCCTGTCTTGTCACCTTCTCAGTGATACTTAACAACTGGCCGCTTCAAAGTGAAACAGAGCTTGATCGGAAATGTGGCGTGACGGGTGACACGGTACAGCACATGAGTGGATTCTGAACACTTGTCGAGAATAACAGATATGCAGAGAAAATGAGAACTGGAACCAACACAGCGTGTACGGAAGAACGGGAGAGAAACTTCGGGGAGAAGCTGAGAAGACTTTGTGAGAACAAGGAAGTAAGCCCTTCAGGTGAGCAGGTTCAGTCCCTGTACTGAAGTGGACACGAAGAGAAAGTAAAGCTGCCACCGACTGGGAGGTCGGTCTGCTACTGTAGATGCTGCAGACCGTCACTGGACTCAACCACTTATACGAGCAGCAGCACGGACTGCACTGCAGTTCGGCGCCTGTCACATCGACAAATACTGCAGGGATGAAAGAAGTCTAAAGAAACAGGTGAAAATAGTACGACTGGTCGCAGGTCGGACCTGGGACCTTTGCGTCCGTAGTTTGTCACTCTATTACGGACTGTAACACACCGAAACACACACGATTACTTTTAAAAGAAACCACTGTCAGAAAAATAAGAAGCAATAAGTAAGAGATGTGATCCTAACGCCGATCGAGGGTCGAACTCTGGATCTTTCCACTTGCAGCCTGACATTTATCATATAAGGAGGTATTTTAAATTTTGCAATATGGAAAATAATGTAGATAATCCAATTTTGGAAAGTCATTAATATTGGAAGTTCACAGGTTAATGTAACCACGCGATAAGCCATTGCAAATGTGAAATGCTGGCACATTAATAACCGATGTAACTGCCAGAATGTTAAGTTCAAGCATGCAGACGTGCACGCATTACGTTACACAGGTGCCCGAGGACGTCAGTTTGCGGGACGGAGTTCCGTGCGCGTTTCTCTCGGTTGGTTAATACAGGGGCAGTTAATTCTGGTTGTCAATGATGCTGCAGTTGTCCTCCATTGATGTTCCACATGTTCTCGACTGGAAACACATCTGGTGATGCAGCAGGCAAAGGTAACATATTGTAGCGCCACCACCATTTAGGATAGGGAAAGGTTAGTTTTGTGCGATATTCCGAGCACGAGTTACAGCCAGGTGCTGGCCAGATTGCAGTACCTTACGCATACCAGCAGCTGCGTACGCAAATAGAGGCCGCAGGGGCGTAGAACTGCCGCAGAGGGCGCACACAGCAGTTTCCGTGGCGCAAGCCACAGGCAGAAGGGGGTCACTGGCCGGCCTAAGCGTTACGCATACACGACGCGAAGTGGCGCGCTTGCCAAAACAGAGGCGCACAGCCGACTATTAATAAGTGTCGTTTTCCAACGAGATTCGTTTAAGTGTGGCAGCTCTGCTGGTTGTCAGGGCGTGTCGCACCGCCGGGCTACACTCAGCAACAGATGGGGCGACGGTGTCCCAGCCCACGGCGGGCCGTCGGTTCGACCCTCTGAGGCCGACGCGGGGTCCGCAGCCAGCCAGGGCGGGCCACTCTAATCGGCCAGCTACCGCGGGCAGTCGTCTCGGCTCCCGACACGTGCCGGTGACTTCCGAGGTGAGGGCCGCAGACTCTGACGCTAGATCGCGGGCGGTCGTTGCCGCCGCGTTCTCAGCTACCCTAGCGAGGAAGAAGCAGCATCGGGGCCGGCCTACGTCTCCAAGCAGAGCAGCGTGGAGGCATTGAGGACAGTGGCCACTGAGTCGGCTGCTGGCGCGGAACTCTGCAGCTGGCGAACAAGGCCGGCACGACACAGCGTCGCGCCGCGCCGCGCCGCACAGGCCGCTGGGCTGCTACCTCAACAATGCGGGGCCTGTGACGCAGACCGAGGTGGACGGAGCACTCAAGTGGAGGCAAATAAATCATTTGGAAAGTTTTCGCCAAGTTTAAATACGGCATCTCCTGGCACCCACCCCACTACATTTGGTATCTTCACGCCATATTTGGCGTCTGATACCACAACAATATCTACATTCTATGTAGAGCATGTTGGGTTAAAACAGCGATATGTGGACGTGTATTATCGTGTTGCAAGACACCCCGTCGAGCGCTGCTTACGGATGGCAGCACAACAGGTCAGATCGCCAGACTGACAGAATTTGGAAGTCAGGGTGTGTGGGACAACCGCGACGGTGTTCCTGCTGTCACACGAAGTCGCACACCGGACCGTAGCTCCAGGTGAACGTCCAGTGTGTGTGCAACACGCAGGCCCTCAGCTGACCACCTCCTAACCGACACACGGCTATCGCTGGCATCGAGGCGGAACCAGCTGTCATCATAAAACACAACACACCTCCACCCTGTCGGCCAACGTGCTCTCGCTTTATGCGACCGAAGTCGCTAGTGGTTGCGATTTGGGATCGGTGGAATGCACGCTACTAAGTCTGTGGCTCGTAGCTGTCCTCGAAGTAATAGATCCGTAACAGTTCGTTGCGTCACTGTGGCTCCAAAAATGGCTCTGAGCACTACGGGACTTAACTTCTGACGTCATCAGTCCCTTAGAACTTACAACTACTTAAACCTAACTAACCTAGGGACAGCACACACATATATGCCCAAGGCAGGATTCCAACCTGCGACCGTAGCGGTCGCGCGGTTCCAGACTGCAGCGCCTAGAACCGCTCGGCCACCCCGGGCGTCACTGTGGCTCCAATTGCTGCTCAAGCTGATGCAGTACGACGCGCCATAGCCACACGCCCAACACGATGGCCTTCCCTCTCGGTAGTGACACGTGTGTGTCTGGAGCCCGGTCTCCTTGCGACCGTACATTCTCGCGACCACCGCTGCCAGCTACCGTGTACAGTGGCTACAATCCAAGAAAATCTGCAGGATCGCAGCAGCCCCATTACACGAGCTCGTTCGAACTCAGTCAGCTGTTGATAATGACTCCTTTGTCGCCTTAAAGGCATTCTTGACTAACATTGACTCATTACGTCCAATCTGAAAGGTAACGGACGCTCACGACCGTGATGGCGTGTATTTAAAGCAAACCTGATTTACATCCGCATATTGGTGCCACTAGCGCGAAATTTGAATAAACGTCAACTTTCAGATGTAGAAAGACGCCTACCAGCTTTCGTTTATGTGACACAACTAATTCTAGGTGTTATGGTTTTCTTTCTATATGAGAAACTCACTTTTATATGAAATTTAATCTGTCATTTACGAACAAATTGACGAGTCCAGCTTTTTTTTTACTAATTAATTTCGACTTCTAACACTATGGAAACATTTGTCAATATTGCCTGCCACGAATACAGCAACTATTGCGCAATTAAATTATTAACACGTTGGCCTCTTTGTGCATCATCATTAATGTTTGATACCTGAGCGTCAAATTATCGCACACAACAAACAGCTGCTCTCTCCGCGGTGCCCTGCAATTACTATTAACAGCGATAAACAATAGATAACGCAATTACGCTAACAGCAACAAACAAACAGAACGCGGAACGCTGCTATTAACGTAATTGGCATGTACAGTATACAGATGCGTGGGTCATGTTTTCCGATCTCGCTGTTGACACAGCATACTGGTTATTCAGTGTTTTATTGGAACAATAGCTGTTCGAAAATAACAACTAGTCTATCAAAGTAGGGTACCAACACTTCATTACATACGCCCAATACAGTCTGACGCTATTGACTTGTTTCAATGTTGTCTTAAAATTTGTCATCGCTAAAGCAATAGCAGTTGTGAAAATGGCTAAATACGACGAGTGTTCGAGAAAACTGTATATCGTGTAACAATGGACATAACACCTGAAGATTTTGGGAGTGTGATTTTTTTTCAGAAAGGTCTATCTCCCCAACAACGCCTCTACTCGATTCTTTCAACTTTTAACAGTCAATCGCCTCCAGAAAGTGACTTGCCAATTGATCTGCAAAATTTTGTCGTCGTCGTCATGATTTAGTCAGCGACGAATGAGCCGGCTGTTGCTGCAATTAAAAATATCGATGGCTTTTAGCGACAACGTCTCAACACGTGAGCTTTGATTTCGCTCCCTCTTCTTTGCTAGCCGGTTACTGTTCTGTCAGGGAGTGTACATTCGTAAATTGGGCGACACCATACCGTAAATAAATCTGAATTGATCGGTTGGTTTTGAAGCTCTAGCAGTAGTTATGTTTGCAGACAAAATTACTAGGTATGAAGTCCGCCTGTTATGCAAACAAAAGCCCAAACATATTTCGGCGCCTTTCTGGCATCACAATTTTGTCTGTTGTTGAAATTACCCAATTTTGCTACATTTCTGGGCTGTATACGATCCTCTCTACATTATTGGATACTGGTAGTTTGTAATTAACTGTAAGTAATCGTAAAATGAAGTCGCGAAATATTTTCGCACAACGAAATCGCGTTTGTAGGTAAAGTGATTCGTTAACTAGTCAACCAAGCTCACAGTATCATTATATAATTGTACCCGACAAGTTACCAATATCAAGTAATTTGGTGTACCCACTGATGATGGCACAGAGGCGTCGAAATTTGTTTGGGTTTAAATGAAGAAAAAGCGGCTGTTTGCAGAACATGGGACACTCAGATCCAGTAACTGAGTTAAACGTGTGCCTGTTGTGGTGGTAGTAATGGAGGGCTTCGAAAGCTACTTCGTTTGAATCGGTTGTCTGTCGTTTGCCAGAAGTGTAATAGTTTGCCGGCCGGTGTGGCCGAGCGGTTCTAGGCGCTTCAGTCCGGAACCGCACGACCGCTACGCTCGCAGTTTCGAATCCTGCCTGGGGCATGGATGTGTGTGATGTCCTTAGGTTAGTTAGGTTTAAGTACTAAGTTCTAGGGGGACTGCTGACCTCAGAAGTTAAGTCCCATAGTGCTCAGAGCCATTTTTGTAATAGTTTAGTGGTTTTCTTTGTTATAAAATAACTGGTAATACAGCTGGGCGCGATGAAATACAGAGGTTTATAGTGTCCTATGTTGAGCCACATTCTAATACACTGCGACAGCAGAGCTCCAAGCGGACAGAAAGCTATACTTCTCAATACGATATCGGGTTTGTATTGATTTGTAACATAACTTCTACAATAGGCAGCGTATGTAGCGCCTTAAGAATCAACGCGAACTAGAAAATGACAATGCTTTTCTCTCTTCAGTTTCCGAAGTACCGTGGGAGTATGAAACCGTACAGTACATGAAAGCTTATTTACGATTCTCCTGCAACGTACAAATACCCCCGGTGAAAAATGTTTTCTTTAAAAAATAAAATAATTGACCTTTTGTACAAAGACGGCGCATGTATCGACTCAAAAAGTGAAGTTTTCGTCACTACGCGCACAGTAAAATAAGCAGTTGTGGAAAGCACTAGACTTGTACGGAATGCAGTACCCATATTTTTTTAACGTATCAAATAAGCCACCGCAACTGTAGCTGAAAGAAAACCACACTGGCGCGATGATGAAACGCCAAAAGCAATAAAACTTTTTCCCCTACACTGAAGAAACCAGTTCCGCAATTGTTCCCACGTCGCAGTTGTTGCCACGTCTGAGCCAGAACGGCAAAATCTTAAACTCATTCGTTTTTGAAGCAAAAGGAATGACTATTACAAAAACATTAGTGTATTAGAAAGTGGAGCGAAGGGTGTTTGTACTGTTATTAGACCCCATGGAAAATTGTTACGTGTCACGGAATGCGTGTACCATAATAAGGACAGACAATAACAGAAATAAATGCCTCTCCTCCGTGAAATATTTCAGCGGAGTAAGCCCCACTTACACACGTATTCGAAAGTATTTCTTCACGGATAAGTTGTTGCTGGTGTCACTGATTCGTATCTTCTGATAACTAATGCCTGGAACGCAAAAATATACTAGCTATTTCGTTAATTAGCTGGAGGAGTGTTAGAGTTAGGCCGTGGTTCGGTAGGGGCAGACCTGACGGGGATGAGGTCTGTACGGCAGAGTGGGCGGGCAGCGCAGTCGTGGAAGCGTGAAACTAACGTCGCTCTGTCAAGAAGTCGCAGAAAAAAGGCCCAGGGGCGAAACACCAGCAGGCGAGCAACAGTTTGGATTTATGCCACGAAAAGGGACAACAAATGCTACCTTGGCACTCCGCCAGCTTCAGGTGAAACATTGTGTGAAGAAACAGGAATCACATGTGGTCTTTATAGGTCTACGGAAGACACAGCGCAGGGTGCGACGGTAGGAAAAAAATTGAGATGTTCAAGAGAGCAGGTAATATCATCTAAGTACGAGGTATTTACTAAAATGCAAGCACAAGTGTGGGACGCAGTGTAGGCATGGCGACCCAGCAGCCAGGCGCTGCCCCTCTCCCGTTACGCTGTGGACGCCGCGACGGAAGGAAACCGCAACCCAGCCCCGCACGGTAGACTACGATGTTCAGTGCAGCGCCAGCAGGAACGGTGAGCGGTTCAGTCTGGAGGGCTGGAGGCGGCCACTGGAGGGCAGGGGGCTGGAAATCAGCAGAAGGGAGGAGACTGGAGAACTCGTGGCTGGGAGGCGCGGAAGGTGGCGCAGCCGTAATGAATGGGCACAGCCTGAAGATGACAGATCGGTCCAATACGTCGCTTCAGCTAAGGCAAGTAACGGAAGTTCGGATTCTCAAATAGGCTTCGGAATTTAAGCTGAGAGGAGGAGTTGGAAAAGGACGTCTGGAAACTTCCGCCACAAAAAGACTAGTGTCAGAGTCAAGGAGAAAGGCGTATAAGGCAGTTCTAAGTCCAGAGTTATTGTACGAACCAGATACCACTAGGGCAACAACTAGGGCGCATGTTGTGCAGAGAGGGACCAGAATGACGCTGCAAGCAGAGTGATGGAGGGCGGCAGCGCGATGCTCCAGGGAAACGGGAAGATCTGGAAACACGTGACCGGACTGCACACGCGGTTCCAACTGTAGCGCCTAGAACCGCCGCTCGGCCACGCCGGCCGGCCGAGGCTGTGGGAGGCACACAGAGACGCGTAACTAGCGAGCAGTTTGTTTCGTAAAACATTTGCCGTTGCCGGTACCGGATTCTTCTTGTTTTCACTATCATACTATCAGTAACTGAACACCGAAAACTGAAATACCGATTTTTAGTATTATTAATACAAGGAGGCCAATGAAACATGTGTATCTCGAAACGTACTTTGCCATACGGTTGCATATAAAAATTCGTGTCCGTAGCCGTCAACAAAGATGGATGGAATAGGCGTGCACACACACACACACACACACACACACACACACACACACACACACACACACATGAGAAAAGTTTGTCTCGCGCAGTGTCACCAACTTCTGCCCCATGTAACGATAAGGTGCCATGATTGAAATGGCACACGGAAGTAACAACACTTCGCGAAACCGCATTCTACAGACGATCACGTTTAGGTGTAGCAGACGTTCGGTTACTGTTAGGACGGGCATGCCTGGCAGCTAGAATGCGCGACTGCTAGGCTGTTGTTAATGTCAGCAGTGGAAAACAAAACAGCGCAGTAACGGAGCTTTTGGAGTCAAAACAGATTGTACATAACGTTGTTTGCTGGAGTCGTTTGCTTGATTACTTTCTGGAGCTAGCCGCCGTTACCACGAAATTTTAACCAAGTTCCTAATTTCAGTTTCTTGGTTTTCAACACCTAAGGCTTCCCTCATTGTACGAAAACTGTACTTTTCTCGAAGAAGAACGCTAAGGAGTCGGACTGGAAGACAAAGAGAGAGATTGAGAATTCTTGTGTAAACAATAACGTGGATACCGATAATGATAATTGTATTGTTGTTTTGAAAAATACTTGTAGACGTGCAGTGAACGTAATTCCAAAAAAAAAAAAAAAAAAAAAAAAAAAAAAAAAAAAAAAAAAACAGAAAAAAACAGATACGTAATTGCAGTTTGTAATGAAAACCATTTCCATCTGGGGTTACTTTACGTGATGCAACGGCGTTCAAATTGGAGTTTTCCTAATGGAGAAAGTTGTTTTCCGCCATGAACATAAATTTTATGTTTCCAGCGCATTTTATCAAGGACTCGCTTCAAATGACTGAACTCTTGAAGAGAAATCAAAGAATTATTTCAGTAATATCGATAGTTACAACGTAGCATTTGCTACAATGAACGCTGAAGTAGAATTTCAGAGACGCTTTTAAGTGGAGTGTATCACTTTAAAGAAGATACACGAATTTTTTTTTAAATCACAGATGGGGTCCAATGACCTCTACGTATCGTCGTCCACCTGGTTATAACATCGACATAGTCGGTCTAATTTCGACAACAGGCGGCACTAGTTTTATTTACTTCACTGACAGCGGTAAACGTTATCGCTGTCCATAGAAGCCAACGTCCGGACTGACTGAATGACTCACTCACTCACTCACTCACAGACTCACCATCGCCCAGTCCAAACCGTTAAGGATAGAAACTTTACATTTGGAGAGGACTCCGATCTTACGTTGTAGGCGTCGTGTGAGAAGGGATATTTCGAAATCACGTCCTTAAGGTGTAAAAGATGAAAGAGTTTTTGAAAATACGTCGCTGTTAAGGTAATTTTAAATGTAAGGCGGCGTAAATTGGTATTCGTTTTCTCGTTCACATATAAAGTGGAACGTGTTTTAGCATTTTTGGAAATTTAACCGCTATGGGGTGAAATAGTCGGTGAATGTTTTTTGAAAATAAATCATTATTAAATAAGTATTTAAGTATTTTTAAAGCCACGTGTATGAAAATTGGTTACAAATAAAAAAATACTTGTTTCAGTGTTTTGGGAAATTCAACCACTAAGGGGGTGAATACGGATGAAATGTTTTACGAAGATACTTCATTATGAAAGCATTTTTAAAACTAAATCTATAAACATTTGAATCTGGCTTCTCGGTGTTGAATAAATAGAAACATGTTCAAGTTGTTTTTGGTACGAAAATATTTAGTTATATTAAAATAAATTTAAAGCTAAATCTATGAAAACTGGTAATTGACTTTTAAATAAATGTGTGTTAGAGCATGAAAGTTTTTATGGGAATATCACCACGTGGACGCAAAAGGGCAGGTCTAATGAAGACGTCGGACTACAACTACCAGAACCGCTTTTTGGTCGCGTTTATTTTGGAAAAAAACCGAGCACGCGTGGCCTTAATTAGCGTGAAAAGTTTGGAAGGTGGTGCAATTTGTGAACAACATAGAATTCGATTAAACAAACAAACAAAGAGGAACAATGTGCAGCTCCCACAGTCTACAGGGGTAAACACTGGGTCGCATTCGGGAGGACGACGGTTCAATCCTGTGTCCGGGCACACTGATTTATGTTTTTTTTTGTGATTTATTTGAATTGCTTCAGACAAATGCCGGGATGGTTCCTTTGAAAATGCGCGGGCAATTTCCTTCGCCGTCGTTCGCTATTCCGATGAGACCGATGACCTCGATGTCTGGTCTCTTCACCCCAAATCAACCCCCGCCCCCCTCCCCCCTCTACGGGAGCAAAGCAGCGGGAGATAGCTAGTTTTTTTAACAAAGCCAAAGCTTTGTTTTTAAACTCACAGGCATCCAACATCCACACCTTGTGGGTAAAATAGAAACGTAGGCAACATCTCAGTGGAAGTGAATGTGGCGGAGGAACTGCAACGCGTTTCGTACTGTTTGTGTGGATATGGATGAAGAGGAGAGGAGGGAGGGTTCTGGACAACGTCCCCCACCCAGCTAGCAGGCGCTGCTCTCCTCAGAGGGCTGCAGATGACCAGCTGCTGCTGCTGCTATCGCGAACCCCTCCACCCCTAGCCGACCACGGCGGTCGAGGTCTCTTTCGCCTCCTGGCTTCGAACCACCTGGCTCACGGGGGCGAGTAACGCCCGCACACCGTTCAAGAGGGGCCCTGCGACTCGAGTTCTGCGTGCCGACACCACCCCCACCTGTGGGTCACGTAGGCGTCGGCTAACGGGGCGCAACCGCCAGTCGCACCGCCACGTTCAGGGAAACCCTCCTCACAGTATGGCCAAGTGTTCCCTCACAGACCGGACCAGCACGCCCACGCAGTCTGGAGCTTACGACTCAGGGTGTGAGCTAAAGATGGCTTCAAACCAAAGGCTGCTCTCAGCACCGCAGTGCTGTGATCCGATATCGCAGCCGAGTTAAACGGCATCTGGAGTTTACCGTGCGCTGCAAACAACTT